>NC_090829.1:8968250-9277500 GCF_028021215.1 Eschrichtius robustus
TTCATAAACGTTCTACATTCTTATGTCTTTGGAATTGTCAACTCTGCATAAAATGACAAGCAACTGAAAAAGACGGATAAATTCCAGTGAATTCAATACCCATTGATAGAAAAGAACAGGCATATCAGAAACCAGAGTGAATACAGGCAGTATTATCCTTTATTTAGAAAAACCACACAAAAATACAGCACAGTTGATGTGGTGTCACCAGGACTTGAACGTAGAATCAATCACTGCGTAAAAGGTAAAATAAGAGGGCACAGATATCAGGATTTTCCCAGCGTGCTTTATTCATAGACATCTGACAGACGAGGACCTAACAGAGCTTTGAGGAAAAACTGAATTCTCAGCCCACTGCCACTTTCCAGGAACTTCACTGCAAAACAGTGCTCTGCGCTGGCGGGATGGAGATCTTAGCAATCTCTCTCCTGCTCCCATAGTTTCCTGCTCTCTAAATACAATTATTTATGGGGTCTTAATAAGAGAGCGAGCCTTGTGTGAAAGGAACTCAAAGTGCAGCTTCTAAAAATACACCGAGGCGCCTCTACCGTCCTTATTGTTACAAACTGACGTTTTGCAGTTCGAGCTTAACGACCACACACACACAAACACACACACACGAAGAGAGAAAGTAAAGACTGTGTTTTTTCTTTCTGCGATTCTCTTAACTTTGAGTAAACAGTAGTAATTTCCTATTGTCATACTCAGTGCGCATTTCCCAAAGACAACACAACACAAAAGACCTGTTAGCTCCCTTAGAGCTGGGGGTAAGAACTGCAGGAAAAGAAAGCAAAGTTGACCGAGTTCCAGTTTCTCCTTAGCCTGGGGTCCTGAATCTCCAGTCACCCAGATCTTGCAGAGGTGTCTGGAGTTTCACTCCCCTTTTGGAAAGGTTTCCTCGCCCCTTCTCCTCTCCGAGTCCGCTGTCATTTAATCCTCCTCACTCGCCCTTTTTGCTTCCTGCTTTTTGGAGAAATTGGACCTCAGTTTAGGCGTCTTTTGCCAATGGGTTGAAAAGAAGTACAGCTGCCGACGGGAGGATATTAAATAAATGAGCAGGGGCGCGGCGTGGGGGGTCTGCAAGAGGGCCCCCTCCTCCTCCTTCCGCCACGTGCTCCGCAGTTGGGGTGCAGCGCTCCTGGATGGGGTGCTGAGCGGGGCGAGGGTGGGGTAAAGAGAGGTGCACCGAGCAGGCTGGAAGGGAAGGAGGCCCTCTAGGAAAGATCGTCTCGACCGAACACTGACGAGAGAAAAAAGCTGGCCCACATGCCCCTAGTGGGGAGCGATCCACCCCACGGAGGCTGGCTTGGGGCGGCGGGGGGGTGGTGCGTCGGGGCCTCTCACCTGACTTCCTCCTCCGCTGGCACACAGCTACAATCATCCCCTTCCCGCTCCCCGCTCCCCGCTCCCCCCACCCCCCAGGCAAAAAAAAGCCCAGCCAAACAACGAACAACAAGAGGAAGCCGCAGGCGGCTGGAGGAGGGGTGCGCGCGCTGGGGGCCCGGGAGAGGTGAGGGGGGGTGGTTGGCGGGCGTCAAGAACCGCGCTGCGCACCGCCACGCGCTCCCCCAGGCGCCCACACTTACCCTCGCGGCCGAGGGTCCGGTCTCCGGCGCCGATCGCAGCGCGCGCCCCTCGTCCGCCCGCGCCCCTCCGGCCCGCTGCCCCCCAACACCCGGGCCGGCGCGCTGGGAGAAAGCCTGGGAGCGGCGGCGGCGGCGGCGACTCGGGCTCGGCTCAGCTCGGGCTCCAGCGCGCCCAGTGTCGCCGGCGGTCGCCGAGGCTCCACCGCCAGGGGGAGAAGCCGGGGCGGGTGCTGGGGAGGCGGGCCGGGCCCTCGCCGCCCCGCCGGCCAGCCCGCGCCGCACACGCTCCTCGGCGGCGGCGGCGGCGGCTACGCGGGGTCCTCCGAGCCCCAGGGCGCCGCGTGCCCGGCCCGGGAGCTGCGGCTGGATGCGCGCCCGGGTTGCTGCGGGCTCCCGCGGGGGGCGCCCCGGCCGCCCCGGTGCGCCTCCAGACTGCGGGCGCCGCGACCGCCGAGCAGAGAGCGACTCCCGCCGGCCCCTTCCCCCTCCCGCCCCCGCCGCCGCCGCCCCCTCCCTCCCCCCGTTAACATCTCCTCCCTCCCCCCCCTTCCTTCCCTCGGCCCCGCGCGCTCGCTAGCTCGCTCCTCGCCTCTCTCTCCCCTTTAAACGCCCACTTCGGATGGGAAAAGAAGACAACTTAAAGTCAAGTTGCAATTAACTTCCGCGGCAGCCGCAGCTCCGGCGGCGGCGGCACCAGAGGCAGAAGCCGCCGCCTCGGAAGTCCGACGCCGCCGCGCCCGCCCGGGAAGCCGCGCCTGGTCTCGGGCCGCGCTCGACAGCCACCGCCGCCCCCAACGCCCATGCCTGAGTGAGTTCTGCTCCTTTGCCTCTCTCTCTCTCTTTTTTCTTTTTGGCCCCTACTCTTGCCCTTTTATCTCTGTCTTTCTTTTTTCGGAATCGATCTAAACTTCACCGTAGCGCCCACCTACCCGCGGTGCCCGTCGTTGGGGCGACTCGGCTCACCTCTCGTGGGCGCCCGGGGACAGGGGTCTTCCGAGCCCCTTCTCTCGCGCGCGGCCGGATCCGGAGGGGTGGCCGGGAGAGTGAAGGAGAGCACCCGGGACGGGGGACTTGAAGATGCCATTCGTTCTTTCTCGGGGTGTGGACACCTTCACACACACCTGCTCCACAGACCCTGGCTGAACAAACTCCTTCAGGTCATCGGTAGAACCCCTTTGGGAAGAGAAAAGGGGGATCGAAAAGACCGAAGGAAGCACACGGGGAAAGGGAGACCCTCTCTGTGCGCCCCGGGGCCGGGCTGGCAGAAAGGTGCCGGGCGGAGTAGGCTGGGGAGTGGAAACGTTCCCCCGCCGGCTCGTAAGTTAAGCTCAGCATCTTTCCCCGGTCCATCTGCGCCTTCCTCCGCCCCCCGCCGGCGCGGCTGGTTGGGAGCAGTGGCGGAGAGGGGCCTGGGAAGTTTGTGGCAACTCCTCCATCCCGGGAGCCACTCGGGCCCCGGGGTGCTCAAGTTGGAGCCGGGAGTTTGAAAGGGGCGGCAGTCCGCGTTTCGAGCCCTCGCCGGTTGTAGTGAGGTCGGTCCTGAAGGCGCTGCTGGAGGGAATGTGGGTTTGGAGTTGGGCTGGAGGCCGGAAGAGGTGCTGCCCTCTTTGCAGAGACAGAGACATCACAGGTGCGGCCTCGGGGTCCGCGCCGTGTTTCCCTCCTGCGGCCCCGACCCGAGCGTGGCGGCCTTCTCTGAGCGCTCCACTACCGAGGCTCCCGAGGCGGCGGAGCGTGGGTTTGGACCACCACGATGAGAGGGACAAAGCAGGCGGGTGGCAGGTCCGGGGAGTGACAGGCGCGTACCGGGGAAATCCACTGAGCTGGACTCTTGGGGGCGACCCCAGAAGATGGAGAGGGGCTTAGGGCTCTTGCTGGAGATTTTGGCCCTGACCTTAATTAGAGCGTAGCAAATTTCACTTACAAGCGTCAACCACCGGATCGCCTCTCAAAAGTGCTCCGGTTGGCAGTTTGGACCTCAGCGCCTTTCCTGGGCGAACTTTCTCAACAGCATTCCGGATTTCCAGGCAAATGCTGTTAAGACTTGGACTCCACATGGTTGTAAAGAGACAGAGAAAAGCGAAAGACGTCCTGTTCTCAGGAGAGAACCTTTCTGCCCCGACTGGCTGGGGTTCCACCCTGGGAGGCCAGGGGACCTGAGTTTCCCAAGAGGACAGAAGAGGGGGTAAGAATGAGTAAAATGCGACTTGCTGGGTGTCAGGATTTGTCCTAAGCAGTCCCTGAAATCTACCGTGTTTGTGCTGCTGACAGAACAACTCATCCCGCTGAAACTTTCTTGAAATTTACACCCAATCTAAAGTGGATTTTTCTGAGATGTCAGGAATTAAGATTTATTCTGTCGTCAAAAGTAGCTGGGGGGAAAAAAAAAGTAAGACTGGAGAAAGCCAAGGTTGAGTTGTTTGCTCTAAAAACCTTTAATCTGCTGTGTGGTACTCGTGCTATGATTTAGCAGCGGTCCTTTATTTCTATTGCATATTATTTTAGTAGAACAGTAGTTCATTCGTATACTGGCTGCTCCAGTCTGCTGGCAAACATTAGCATTCAGGCTTACATTTTTGACAAATGTGCAGACAGGAATAGCATGAATAGGCATCTTAAATATTAACAACCTAAGCATCTGTTGTGAAACAATTTTAATATATTTACTCTGTTTTTCTCACATTGTTAGAAAAGGTTATAATAAGCGCATAATTTCAACTTTAGTTAGCAGAAGTAACTGGCTGTATCTTTCACTACCTCTCCAAGTGTTTAACACAATCACCAGACATAAATACTTTAACTAACTCGGTTAGGCACATTATTAAATACACTTTAGACAATATGTATTCTATATAAAATGTAACAGTAGCAAAATATGTATCCTATTTGTGCACATTTTAAATGACTATGCATTTTATAAATATACCAGGCATGTTTATTCTTCATCTCCAGTTGACACTTATTACTTCATATTTTTCCTAATGGAAACAATATTTTAAATGTAGAGTCGTTCAGTCATATGTAATACATAATATGTAAACAGTAGCTATAAAATACAAAGCATTGTTAAATTTGAGTATGGCTACATGTAACAAGATTATACAAGAGAAATAAGAATCACTGCACAATTTTGTATTCTTTTCTAAATAATGAATACCAATGATGGATGAAAAAAGAACAAATAGGGATTTCCTTCCTAAAGTACTAGTGACTTAAAATGTGTGGGGGGTGGGTATGGGGGGACAAGGGGGGGATGAAGGGAAGAAGCAGGAAAAAAAAAAAAAAAGATCAGCAGAGAAAGAAGACTTAAAGAACTTCCAAAAGTCTGAATAGTTATTTCCAGAATCAATGCATTCTTCATTTTCCCACAAGCTGAAATATGTAATAAATAATAGTTCTTTGTATGTAAAAGTATTCCAAAGGAATGCCTTTTGTTCAGTTGTTGTAATAAATTAATATATTCTTTGGTTGATAATCTACAAAAGGAGTTCTTTTGTCTCTCAGCATCTTAAACAAGAACAACAACAAAATGAATAATGGTTTATTTCTGCAAAGAAGTCTGTTGCCAAGCTATATGAACCTGCGATTGAATAAGACGATGTGCTGAGTGATGGTTAGGCAAGTCTGCATTAAATTAGCAAAGACTGAAATATCTGGGAGAGATTTTTGATGATTTTTTTCATGTGACAGGTTGCGGGTTGTAAATTAGGCCTAAAAGGTCAGGTGACAGGCACCTGTTCCTCATTATTGTTAAAATCTTTTGGTTACAAACACTGTTAAGCTAAATACAACATGGATATACAGCAGGGACTCTATAAAGCACTCTGGTGGTTTTTCATCTGCTCTGTAAATTTCCAAAAGGGCCATACACAGATATGCCCTTTACCCAAACACATCTTTTCTTCCAAGACGTGTTGTCTCGGATGACTCTTGTGTCATATTCGTACTTGGGACTGATGAAGTCTATAAAATAAATGCATATGACCGAATCGATCTTCAGACTGTCTGGACCTGTTGTAGTCAGATGCAAAAATATTGGGTTTTTTTGCATTTGACTTTTACAGTCCACTGATTAATGATCAGAATTTGTTCAGGTTTTAAATAGAAACCTCCCCAAATTACCTTTTATACTTTTTAGATAAGGTAAGTTCTCATCTTAAATGATGCCAGGAGATATTTTGCTTGGTGCTTATATATAAGGAGAACATGAGTTGCTCTATACTGTCAGAGCTTTGTGGTATATAGAAAATGGGAAGAAAACCACATTTTACATGAATGCTGTTAGGAAGGGTATCATCATTTGCTCTTTCTACTTGCCACTTCTCTCAGGGGAGTTCAGTAATATTTTGATTAGAATTAAAGAATGTGATTGGATTTTTGTGAATGGTTTACCTTCAGATAATTCAGACAGCAGAATAAGCATACATATTGAACAGGCCTGAGTAGCACAAGGTTGCAAAATATGAAAGGTGCCAGTTGCTTTTAATTAGCAAAGGAGGAGGATTTTGAGTAAATTCGGTAACTGAGATGATTAAATTCTCTATTTAAATATGTTCTTTGTCTTTTTTGGTTTTGTATAGTTTCTGCTTATTATCTTAAGTAGTCATTTTTAGCATTTGTGATCAGATTACAGAACAGTCATCCTTCTTGCGTTTCCAGTTGGTTTTCAAACTCCAAAACTCTGGGATGCTTTTAACAAATTGGTTTACATTTTAACAGAACAGAGTTAAGTTAATTAATAGATCAGGCACGAAAATCCTCCACGGTAGGGTGTATTTTCTGGTAAAATGAAAGTTATGTTTCAGCACGATGAGCATCAGGCTTCAGTAATCTGTTCCTCGTGTGGAATGAACACTTCCTACTTCAAGCTAGCAGGCACCTACTGTTTATTTACGCTGCATTAAACTGACAGCTCAGCAATCAGAGGAAAAATATTACTTGCCTTCCTGAAGTAAATACCAGTTTATAGGTTAGTGCATGTATTTATATTCCTGTCACCACTAAATAACGGCTCTGTCTCCATTTTAATATCTACCTGTACTATAATCCACGGCTTTAGACTCTTCCTGGTTAGGGGTAGGGGTCGAGAGGGGTTTTCTTATCATTTCCCAGTGGCTAAAGTTTTAAAAAGAGTCATTTTATCTTCTCATTTTTGTCTTGCGAGAATCAGTTGAAAGGAATATTATACATTTTTCCTTTGCATACTTCAACTATAATATCCAAATCCCCAAAGAATCCACATGCCACTTAAAATAGTCATCTTAGAGCAACCTCAAGACAAATATGTTCAGACACATTCAAGTGTACATTTGCTAAATTAAACTCTCTACAAAGTTCCAAAGAGATAACTTCAACTGTTTGATTTCTTAGATAATAACTTTGATAAAGTGTCTTCTATTCCAAGCCATAGATGGAATGCTCCAGTTTTTAATGGAGGTCTGCAAATATGAGTATAAAGTGGGACACATTGATTGATTGATTAATACTGTTAACTTTCCTCTGAAAATACTCTTGCCTCCTTTGTCTTTTTGCTTAATCTGCCAACCTTGAATTTCAACTTTTTTACAATACTAAATGCATTTGTTGTTTTTCTTTTTAAGTTGAAAGCCCATTCTCTTTGGAGACCCCTAGAAACTTCAAAATACTGTTAAAGTTGAATTCCAAAACTTATTATTAACTTGAGAAAGTGCTCGTTTTCGAGTATGCTCTGTAAGTAGCTCTTACACTCATCCTGTACACACAGTTGTTAATCTCTAATCACATGTTCCATTGACATCAGAGCAGAATGTGGTCTTAATACAGCATGTAAATCAAATCTGTTACACAAGGTTCTTCTCTTTCTCTCCCAAAGAAAAAGTGTCTACTATGGTAATTTATATATCATTCCTAAGTGTTATTCTCAATGGTAAGTCTATTTCAACTTGATGTCTTCATAGAGTGTGATCAACACATTAACACACATTATTTAGTACTTTTGAACTTATGCCAACGGTACCTTTTGCTGTTTATTTTTTTTTACGTCTTTTTTAAGATCAGATATTTCATTTCAGAGTAAATAGATACAGATTGTGTGTATATATATTCAGGGTGAGATTTAGTAGCATAGCATTTCTCCAGCATATTGGCCTATTTTTATTCTTTCAAGTTATTCTGTATCACTTCCACAGTTCTTGCTGTCTGAAGGTTCGTAAATAGAAATTCTCATCACCTCTTTCAATGGACTCTCAAGGATGTAATTTAGCTTATGCGGTGATCCAGTTTAGTTATGAGAGATGAAAATTAGTTAACCGGTACCCCAGCATTTATGTCCCTAGATTCAGCTGAAATTTATTCAGTCCAGTTATTTGATATTTGGTAGTGAAGTGTCTTGTAATCAAACATTAAGAGTTGGTTCAGTTTCCAGCGGAGAAACGATCTTGCTGGATAAAACATTTAACTGTGCAATATTTTATTACACTCATCACTCATTTGAGAGCCTGCTTATTGTGGCACGAGTTTTTGCTGCACCTTAGGGGTGCAGGTCCCCCAAATGAAGCTGAGATGCTTGCAGAAGAAGCAGATGTCAGGCTGCACTTGGTCCTGCCTTTGCTAGGATGTCTGTGGACCTGCATTTCCCTCCACCCCTTCCTCGGCACCCCTTCCCCCCAGGTGTGCAGGAAATGGAGGGCGTTGTACCCGGTGAAGTGGGTGGACTCTACCCAGAGCTATGACCTGATTTGTGACGTACCCTCAGAACTGCAGTAATGGTCCAGCTGCTTCACAGGCAACTGGTAACCACCTCATTTGGGGATGCTTCTGCCTTGCCAGCAGTGCCAGAGAGAACTTCGTCATTGTCACCTCGTCAAAGACTACTTCTTGAGAGCTCTCTTGTAGGGCTAGATTCGGAGAGCAGCCTCTGATATTTGGAGGGTAAGTGGCAGAAAAGTTCCTATTAGTTCCATATGGGGAATCAGGGCTATAGCCACAGGGAGAGACCAGCATTTAGTGTCCAGGGGGGGTTTCTGTGTTGGGATGTTGCTTTTTCTCAGCGAGAGATGATTTGGGACTAGATACCAACAGAAATTCTGCAGTGTGAATTCTACTGTGGGTGGTGAAATGTGGTAGAAAGCTCCCAGGAGAAATTAGTAGATCTTCTTTCCCTGAGATATTTAAAGAAAAGGTAGTCAGTAATCTGTGAGAGGGGGAACTCTTTAGATGCAGTTTTCCAGGAAGCTGGGCATATAGTAGAGTTGATTGCTAGAGGTTCTTTTCTAGTCTTACTCAGTGGTTTCTGATATGCCGTTAAGAGCATGCAAAAGACAATTTGGCCTTTTAATGTTTATAATGTTAAGGACTTTAAGGTAAAAGAGGTTTTCTGTTGTAAATATTTTATTGTAATAAATACTGTAAATAAAATAGAACCTAGTATATGCAGATATCTTTTAAACTTGAGATAGTCTTGAATATAGTGTGCCCATAATTAGCTGTTTGATGTTGAATGCAACTGAGTTTTCCTGTTCCAGTGAACCAGACAATGGAAATCACTGGGGATTAACAACAGGGCTATGTGATGATTCTTGATATAGCAGACCTTTTTTTTCCTGTTCACTGATAAAAATATTTTATCAGTAAAGAAAGCACTCAGTTCAAATGCTTACAGTTTTAAATTTTAAAAGAATATCTAGAATTAATAAAATAATCCAAGTGTTTCTCACTATATTTTCACCAACTGAAATAAATGATACCTAGATGTTCTAATAGTAGACAGATTTCTCCAGGCTGTGAGAGGAAGGAACAATATTTTAATAACTATGCTTTAAAATTTTTTTCTTAGAGGTGGGCTCTCTTTGGGGTGGTTTAAGAGGACTCAAAAACAATTTAGAACGTTATCTTAAAAGTTTAAAAATGACAGTCTTACTTTGTAAGGAGTCATTGTATTTTAATAATACTGTACACTTATTAGTGTTATTGGAGCAGTAGACAGTTAATTACAGCCTTTTCTGAGACATGTTAACTGTATATTAACAGTCATGTTAAAAAAGAATGATGTATACTCTTACATACAAGCTGCTGCTTGCTAGACGCTTTTCAAAATAGTCTTTTAGAATGTATGGAGTCAGATTTTGGGTCCAGATTATCAGAATGTTTTCTGCTAAAGCAACTTTATTTTAAAACTTTTCACTGGGATGTAAGATATTCAATTTTCTTCTTTTTTTTTTTTCTCTTTTCTTTCTTTCTTTGTAATTAGCATTGGCTTGATCACTTTTGCCAGTGGCTTTAGAAATCAGTGTCCCTCAGTAGTTTTAGCCTTCCCACATTGTATTTTGAGATGCCTACATTTTTGTTTTGTGATGACTTTGGCCAACAGAAGCCATTAAAAGCTTATTGAGTTGATTTAGCACCTCTTAGTACTACTCATTGTGGAATCGTTTTAGTCACTGTTTCTTGAGCCAAGCTATGTTTTCCTACAATTCTCTGTAACCTGGTATTTAAGATACATTTGAGCAATTGATCGTAGCAGTAGTTCTAAGAATATTTTATTTTCCAAATCTAAAGCCTGGGTTTTTGCTTTGGCTTCTGGTATGGCAGAACAATGCGTGACTGAAACTAGTGAGGTTTAAAGCTGGACTGAGCCTGCCTTAGACACTTCTATCAAATTGGTTAACTATTTGAACTCCCTTGGTTAATCTGGATATGTTGACCTTGTAACCTTGTAATACAGCACTTAAAAATGCACTAGGATTCCCACTTTACAAATTTTTAGGTGCTGCCCTTATTTATTTCTACAAGGTATTCAACTACAAGAAAAAAATTCAATGTAAGGTACATGTCTGTGTTATAGAAAACAGTAGAAGCTTCACAGTTAGCGTTCTGTCTTGCGTGGAGAGCACTCGTTAAAGATTTGCTAAATTAATAATAAAATAGTGAATTTAGCTTGTGCTGATATGGTTTAATGGGAAAAGACTTTTCTCTCTAATTTTCTGTTTTTACTGGGGTTATCTGTACACTTAATCTACACATGCCCGTGTTCTGGATAACTGAGTGTTTTTTTTCTCTCTGTGCTCTGTCATTTTGGACAGTAGCACTGGGGTTTGTTTTATCCTCACTGACCTTGAGGATGAGGCAAAGTCTGTCTGATTAGGTTCATGGTCCTTTGGTGTTCAGTTACGGGAACAACCTATTCTGGTATAAGCACAGAGCACTCCCTGCAGGTCCTTGCAGTTAGGCTACCATGTAATGGTTTTTCTGATATTCTGGGGCCAAAAATACTATGTGGCCCAAGTCTGATTGACCTCTATCTGTTCTTTTCTACAATAATGATTTTTTTCAGGACCCCACTGGATAAATATCAGCCATGATTAATTGCATAAATAGATTTTTTTAATTGTAGCTGTATCCATTATTTTAAAATGTTTTGAGAGTTAGGGTGTTTATATTAATGAAGATTTCACTCCATTCCTTAAAGGTTGTGTTAGGTGCATCTAAAACATTCTGAAAAGTTCTGGCCATTCTATGAAAGTTATCTTTAAAAAAAGACACTTCCTCTTTAAATTTATTTTCATGTGTGTGGCTCTTTACAAGATAGTGTTAGTTACACCAAGAAAAGTATTCCTGAAGCAGTACACTGCTGTGTGACCTATTCCATTATCATGCACATTCTGTCTCTTTAAAAACAGTCTCCTTTATTTGCCCTATTAATTGTTGATATGTTGCCATCCACGAGACAAAAATTAGAGCTGTAATTAAATAATCATGTGATGCTCCTTAGTGCCAGTGAGAGCAAACTCATTTTTCCAGGCCCTGATGGTCACTGATTATTGTATTACTACTGGCTTGTTTTATTTTTTTTAATGATTCTCTATCTGTAGATTACCCAACTACTGTCCTTCTCGGCAAAATGAAAGAACATAGAGAACATTCAGCCAGTTAATTGGCTGGAGGTCCTCAGGGATGTAAGGTAGACATACCTTTTTCTGCTTTTGGTCACCTGGCAGGTTCTTTGGGGAGGCTACATCAGCGTTGTGGTTGCCTGCCATTTCATTTACACTGGTGTTTTGGCTGGGATGGAGGCATATGGGGAATGCCAGGAGAATTACAAAAGGAGCCGGGTATTAAAATTCAGAAATGATTAAAATTGAAATAAAAGCATGCTGCTTCTTTGCCAGTACTCTGGCAGTCATAATGACACATAGAGATTAGTTTCCACCTTCATCTTTTCCTTCTTTTTCATTTCCTCTTGTTTATTGTTGACACATTTTTCTTATGTCTGTCTCCCGTCTCTGTATCTTTTTGCACTATTGTGCATTCCTAGTTCTCCCTCTTTCCTTAAGCATGGAGAAGCCTACTTAACCTTATGATAACAATAACAGAATAGGTTATTAATATTTAATATGCACATGATTAAAATTTCTCTCCCTTAAACATAGGTCAGCTGTATTATTATTAACTGGCATGTAATTTTTCATTTAAAATATTCTTATTCTGCCCTTGCTGTTTCTGAAATGTAGTCTACTTTACTAGTGATTTAATACATAATGTTTAGAAAACTGTGGTCGGCTAGTGAGAAAAGAACTTACCAGTCATGGATAATCAATTATGCATGAATTCAGATGTAACAGATGGAATCTGGTGAGTTAAAGTTTCCCTTTGCCTTAGTGGTTTTTTTTTTTTTTTTTTTAATTTGTTTGTTTGACACCTGTCTCATATATAGATAAACATCTAATGTAGCATGTGAGAAATTTCCTTATATATCTCTGTATTCTCTTTAAAGTGAACTTGATTTTTTAAATTGAATTTAAGGGCAGAGAATTTTTTTTTTTTTTTTGTGGTCTTAAAGATGATCAGATTCTTTTCCAACACTTTGTAGATACAGAACTGGGTTCTGCTTGGCTTATGAAGGGTAACTCTTCTAGTTGGTAGAGGAAGAAGCAAGACCTGAATCTAGGATTCCTACCTTTTCTCCACTTCTTTTCCCACTACGTCATTTATCCTTTTTTGTAGGAGTTGCCTAAGGATAGAACACTATTACACTAGCTCTGGGTTTTAAAGGATTTCTGATGAAGATTGTGGTTGTCTAGTTTTAAGTTGTGTGATATTCTCTTGTATGACATGCAAATAGTATCTGTGAATGTATATATCATGTTATGCTATATGTATATCATACGTACATTTATTCATACCAGGTTGTTGGCCAAACAGTTGGATTTTTCAAATCTATTGAGGATGCCCCAAGATTTGGTTTATATCTGAAACTACAGCATATGCCAGCCACAAAGATGCCTTTACCCTAGCTTGCGGTGTTGTAAATTCTTAGTGACAAAACCTCTTTGTGCCAAGTGAACCTAAAAGTTATTTTTGAGAGTCTTGTTACCTCCACAGAGAGATAAGTTTAATTTTCATTAAATATGATATGAATGTGTAGTATTTTTTTCAGTTGCAGAAGTAATAAAACAGTGGGTATTGTCCATCTTTAAAGCAATTACAGTCTCAAAACAGTTACAAGCTGGTCCCCATCAAAGATTTTCATAAATATGCTGTTTGTTTCTCTTCCAAGTGTATTTATATGTAGATAAAAAAATACAAATGAAAAGTCTTTACAGAATAAACAAAAATAAATGATTAAAAAATAGCCTGAAGGCTCACTAGTTCTGTTTTTAAAATTATACTGCAGCATTATTTACCAACTTTTTGCTTCATATCAGCTGGAAAGTTGCATGTGTATTTATAGTCCACGTTAGTTATCTAATGAATTAAATTCCACAATAAACACACTAATAAAGAAGGCCACACCTGCAAAATAGGTAACTGGATATGCTTTAGCTACAGTTATGCTGTGAAACTATTTTTTAGTATTTTATTTAGGCTTTTATACCCAATAAATATGTAATTTTACTTTGGCTTTACTATGTAACCATATTCCTTAGTCATGCATCAGAAAAATACATATATGTAGGAATGAACTTCAATGAGACACAATTTATATATGAATTTCCAGTACATTAAAAAAAAACTCCATCATTAATATAAAAGTCCCTAATATAAAATCAGTAAGAATAGATGATAGGAAACAGAATATCAGACAATATACTGTAAAGAAAAGATGATATTATGTAAAAATAAGATGATTATTATTGCATGCAGAAATAAATACTTCAATCATAATTACTATCACAAAAAAGTGACTGATAAAAATAAATTTGAAAGCCTTTTGGACTTTTTATAACAAAAAATATACTCTTCTATTAGTAAATAGGATCTAGAATCTTTATATAGAGACAGTTTATAAATTATTACATTGACTACATTTATACAGTTGTTTTACCTCTGTGGCTGGACTGCATGAAAGCGTCCTGCAGACGTTCCCCTGGGATGGTCTACTGTTTCATGAGTATAGTTAATTTTTACTCATTTGAAAAATATCCAAAAAGAATGTTTGGATATTTGAATGTTGGATATTTGGAGTGTTTGGTTTTTGTCTGTCCTTCCCCTTCTTTTGCTAAGATGCAAGAATATAGAAGAAAATCTGAAAAGAGAACCATTTTCTTGCATCAGAGGGCCATCAGATTACCTACTTTGGGTGAGATCTTGGTCTCTCATTATCAGTCCATGTTAGTTATCCTTGGGTCAGGTAATCATCACATGAATTAATTATCCAGCATAGACTGGACCGTGCTGTCGGCGGGTAAGGACAAAGCAGTGGAGGGTTGGCATCAAGGAGGCAGTTGTCAGTGGGTTGTAGCTTATTGTTTTTCTGTGCGGCATGATAATACACGTCTGCCAATCTTAGGAATAGATGAAAGATTGTTTTGCTTTAGTTCTGTCGTTTTCACATTTTTTAAATTGGGGTAAAAGATATACACCATAACATATGCCACTTGGACAGTTTGTTAGTGGACAATTCAGTGGCCTTAATTACATTCACACTGTTGTGCACTCAGCGCCACAGTCTCTTCCAAATCTTTGCCATCATCCCAAAGAGAATGTGCTTTAGTTTTGAATTACACTTCTCCTTTGCTTCAACAAATTTCAAGCATTATAGGGGTATTTCATCATTGTCCAAGTGTGTTGCACTTATTTCTGGTGGTGGCTCTTCTTCCCAATGAACAACCCCTGTCCACTGCTTTGTGGCGATGGGCACAGCGGTACAAAATCAGATGTTGCCCTTGCCTGGTACTCTCCCCCAAAACAATCTGAACCCGGATTCAGGTCTATTTTAACCTCAAACTCTTTTTCCCTTTAAGTAAGCCGAGAAAGATTAAAATAGCATTCACATCACTAAGAAGATGTGGTTGATATGTCTTGGCTAAAGGTTGATTGGGAACAGTTCCTGTTTGACTTCATTGGAATTCAAATCCCCTGAGCTTCCCGAGAGTACCACACAGCAGCTAGGTGCCCTGCCACTAGCTCTTGGGCACGGACAACGTGAACACTTCAGTTCTGCTTAAGTGCAATGACTAAGTCTAGAAATGAGTTGAACAGTTCTCAACTGTTGCAGAGGGAATCCCACTCCAGGTTGAAATTTTCTGGGAGAAAAAGCCTCCTGGGCTATGTTTAAGAAGAAAAAAAAAAGAATTAGAGAAAACTGGGATGGTTCTGGCTCCAGTAAATAATAGACTGGTTTTGGAACTTTACTTCCACGTGTAATTTTGTGTTTAGTCGCTTATGTCTGTAATGATAAATGATATACTTGCACAGAATTTCTGGCACCCCCGTTAAGTCTCACGGAGGTGCCCAAATGCTAATTTATCATGGTTCCTCAAACAGCAGACTTTTATTCACCAAATCAATGATCTAATAGCTTGCCCCCTACCTTTTTTTTGTTTGAAGCAAGTAGCTTGCCTGCACATATATTTCTTAAATTTGGGGGTGAGTGCTGGTTCCTAGAAAAGCCTTCACTTTTCCAAGTGACCCCAGGATCTTCACTTCACTTGAGGATGTCCTAGCAGGTATATTTGATTTCCTGTCTTCAAAACATTACCTAATCCAATAGATGCCAAACTTGGCTGTACGCTGGAATCGCCTTGGTAACTCTCAACCACCGCGTGCCTGGCTCCTACCTGTGGCAGCGGGGTGCAGCCTGGACATCTATCTGGGTTGTTGAAGTAGCTCGCAGGTGATAACATGCAGCAGATTTGAGGAGCCACCGAACTAACTTCTGATCTTGCACCTGGCTTTACTGCCCAATCTTTCTAAGATTCTCACCAGCATTCACTTGTTAAGAGCAGTTCTTGGATTCCTTTCCCTGACATGGCAGGCACTGTGAGACACTCCTGGAATACAGACAGGAGTCCACCCTCAAGATGTTGACAGACTTACAGTTGGGAGGGGCAGACATGTGAATACGAAATGCCACACTGAAGGACAGGGGGTGGGAGGAGCATCGAGAAGGAAGTAGCTAATAGCTGGAGGAGGCTTTGGACAGAAGAGGTGCAGTCAAGCTGCATATTAAAGGATGTGGCAGAGGGAGAAGTGGGAGGGCGGGCACTCAGAAGCAATGGGGCAAAGACAAGGCAACCTGAAACTCTTAAGTAATTTGGTGGTGATAGCTACATAGCTATGTGAAGGTCTCAATAGCATTGCTTTTGGAACCTGGCCCCCTCCCTACTCAATTTTGGAGCTAGGTCTAGATGGAGATGCCAGTTTGCATGGAATTATTACCATTGTGCCTTGCCAAGGCTATGCTCCACACTGACATCTATGGAAGGAAAGGTAGCTTTTTAAAAAAATTTGTCCAATAAATTCTTGCTTTAAAAAAAGGTAATATTTCTGGGTGAAAGGCCCCGATAGCCCATCAGGTTCTAGAATCCAACTATAATGGCTGCTCATTTCCCTTAGCCCACTCTCTCCAAACTAGCTTAAACATTGGCCTTTCTTTGCTTAGCTTTAACACTGACCTTTGTCTATTAAAACCATAATCCAAATTACCAGTGGGTGTTTACATCCACCTTAAAGTAATTAGGAAACAACTTTTGATCACTCTCAGTCTGGCTATAACTGAAACCCCATGTATTAGGGAAAAAACAAAACCAAAAAACCTTAGGCCCCATATTTAGAGTTCATTATTATTTCTCCTTTATCTCTCCGGAAACATATTCAAGCCTTTTGCTATGATTTTCTGCAGTACACCATTATTTGTTTGGTGTTTGGATGCCCTCCCGGTCTGAGTAGGTATCTACATTAAAGCTTCCAAAAAAGCCATTTCTAATGGCAACTGTGCTTATTTAACGTGGGGGTGGGAGAGAGGATGGCGAGTGAGTCTGTGGTTTTTAGCTTCACCTATGAGCTATTTAAATGTTCATGGAAAGCAGCATTTGGGGTAAATGCATGTTATTCCAAATGTACTCTAGGACCCTTTCACATACAGACAGGTCTAGAAAGTTGTCTTAAATCTGTGTGCAGCGGTACCCAATTCTTATTCCATGCAATCTTACAGATCTATGGGCTCATTCTAAAATGGAAAATGACTTCAATTTGGACATGAATAGAATGTCTGAAAGCCATTCAGCACCTCTAAGACTCCTCCTGGCTAGGTCCTGGATTTACTTAGTCATCTTTGATAGAAGTTCTCCAGATAAATGCTGTCCGATAGAACTTTCTGCGATGGTGGAAGTGTTCTATAATCTACACTGTCCCATAGGATAGCCACTAGTCACATGGAGCTATTGAACACTTGATATGTGACTGAGGAACTAAATGTTATATAATTTCAATTAATTCACATTTCAATGATACAGCCACTTTCCCCTCTGCTAACTCCATCTCACTTCCGCAATCTCTAAAAGGAATTGTCGTTGCAATTAGCAGTGGAATTTGGTTTCAAGTGACACTGTGAGCGTTTGGCTCTCATTTATTTATTCAGAATGTAAATATTGCAAGGACGCTGTACAAATCCCTGGTAATAGGGCAGTAAGCAAGACGCAGCTGTAGAAATCCCTGGTAATAGGGCAGTAAGCAAGACGCAGCCGCTGCTCTCATAGGGATTACAGTCTAGTGTGGGAGATATTTATTAAGCCAGTAATTGTCCAAATTATTCATCCACGATAACTGTGACAAAGGAGAATTGCCAGAGGCTATGAGAGTGTAAAATGGGGACCAGACCTTCTTGTAAGATTAGTCAGAAAGTTTAATCAAGAGTTCTGTTTATTCACTAAATGAGGAAAGCGTGAGGCGGCTTCCCTTCCCCAAGTTCAAGGCTAGGTCAGGCTGACTGCAGGACACAGAGCCCTCAGAGTAGGGCAGCTACCATGTGCCATGCCATGACCTCCAGAGATGCGGGGTCTATCTGATTCAGCTGCATACACACACACACACACACACACACACACACACACTGCAAACTTCTGAACTTGATCAAATAGATCCTCTCCCAAGCTATGCAGTCGTGATGATGTCAGTCACAGATAAGATGTGAGAAGAAGGGTGCAGATGTTTACAGGATATTGCATTTCCTCTCCTATATATGTTTTGACAAAGTTGTTTGGGCTCCAGCCCCAGTTCTTTTTTCCTCTCTGCTCTTACAAATTTGTATTTGGTCCATTCAAGAAACGATGTGGAAATCAGTCCTGACATCCCAGACAGACAAAATGAGACACATGACAGCAGAACATATGGCTCAAAGAGACATCCTTATATGGCCAACACAGACCGTATTCCCAGAAATTCATATATGGAAAACACCACCTGCAGCTAAAGCCAAAAAACAAAGAGTTGACACGACAAAAAGAGCAATATGCCACGTAAAATGTGCTGTTTTAAGAGTGTGGAGAGATAGCCAACAGTATTTGAATTAAAAAATTTGAAAAAAAAAAAAAAACCCACCATGTCCTTAGAAAGTGCTACGGTGGTAAGCATTGCTTTGCTAACACAGTCACTGGCGGAGCTGCCATATCTTAAAAGCGTTCAAATTCTAAATACTTTCTCTGTTTATTACAAATGTATGTGCTATTCAGAACTCTGAATGTGTTTTAATGCTTTCGGATATCTGCCTGCATATTTATCTTAATATGTTGCCATCTGAAACATGCAGTAGTCCTTTTATTATTCAACTTAAAAAAAAAATCTTGTCATCTGTTAAAATATTTTCTCTCTGCTATCTTTGTGTAGCCAGTCTGAATGCCTTCTTCTGTGATAAAAAATTGATGCCCTCTGTTTTAACTGTACACCCACATGTTAAATAGTTCATGTATTTGACTTGCAATATTTCATGTTCCTGAGGTTTTCTATTTTCATAGCTAGATTTATAAAGTTTAACTTTTTTCAATACTCTCTTGCATCTTTGTTGCCAAATTTAAGATGCCTGTGTAGAATAAAATTGATGCCCCCCTATTATGATAATTTTCACATATGCCTGGAAAGGTGGTATTTTCCTAATTACCTTTCTTTTCTTCTTCTTTATTTTAGAATGAGTATTCTAAAGGGGTAGATAATATATAGGAAGTTCATCAGTGTACTGTATCACTTGGAGGACATAAACCTCAGTGCCATTTTACTGATGTCACTTCTTATATAGTTCCTAAATAAAGAAATTATTGATTGGGGGAAATTAGTTATGTATATGTGATTAACAGATTTATAATTGTACTATATTGTTTTTTTTTAAATAGTAAAGTCATTATTAGATGTTTTTATCCTCATTTATTCTGTTTATCATTTTCCAAGGCCACGTCCATCCTTACTACACATTTTTATGTTTTGTGTTTGAGAATTAGCTTGTAATTCCTGGATAAAAGGTGCTATTCAGATTTAAAGATTAATATTTTAATCCCCACATCATTAGGAGGCTAAGGCAATCAGGAAACTTTTTGTCTTGTTTATTTGTGTAAATAATGGGATAACCATCATTTACAATATTTTATGCCAATGTGTCTTAATATTGATATTTTCAGTCACCCTTTTTTAGTCTCCTTTTCTCTTTGCTCAAATTTTGTTTTGCCCAACAGCTGTCTTCCTTTTCTTTCTTTTTTTAAACATTCAACTTGAGTTGCATTTGCATAGATAAATGATTTTTTGCAGTCCACTATACTTTTTCTCTATTTTTAAATTTTGCTATTGTTTGTAAATTTGTACACTTGTGATGCTAGAATGCACTGTCCCTACTGAAAATCAGGCAGGTTTCAGGGAAACATGTCAGGCATCACCAGTTTGAAGCAACTATTAAAATATACATCTTGGAAATTCCTAATTTGACCTACCATATTGCAAAAATCATTGTCATTCTAAGGATAATTGAGTGTTATCCATGTTTTTCTTTTTGAATATCAAACATTAAAAAAAAATAAGTTTACGTACATCCATCCACAATACCAACTCTGACATCAGTGCTGTGTTTTGCCATGTTTATATATTTCCTTATTGACTGTATTTCTTATACTTTAATTAAAATACCCGCCTCCATACTTCCCCACATTTCAACTTTTGAAAATATGTTATCATTTGAGCTTTTTAGTAAAGATTGCCTTATGTTTATTTTCTTGTTTTGGATGCTGGGTTTTGTGTTTTATTATCACATTCTTTTGCCCTAGGCTTGGGTTTCTATGCGCCAAGATTCACTGTTGCCTTCCTCAATTTTCACTAACCTTTCTGGTTTGTGGGTGAAACGTGGGTGCCATTAGAGTGATATATTTTCATTGTGTTTCTCCTAAACTTATTCTCCCTGGGAGGCCATTATTTCCTATACTTTATCTTCTGCTTTACCTTCTGCTTTTCTTAGATTTCTAATGTACACACTAAGAGTGTATTTGTAGTTTTAAAGAGCTTCATTTGCATATTTTCCTCTTATCTCGGTACTTGTGCTAACTTGTTGCTTTTTTTATATGTAACAAAATGTTCCTCTGATTTTTCTCTTTTCCCTCCTAGTGTATTCTGAAAAATGATTCTTATAACATTTTTGGTTTTGTTTAATGATTAACTGCCTTCAGGGTTCTAAGATGTCAGTACTAAAACCTAAGCATCTCTATTTTGGGCATGACTGTAATGTTCTTCATTTTTTTAGGAACTAGATTTAATAGATATCTAAATAAGAGGATCATACTTATGTGCTAATGACCATTTATCTACCTGGGTAATTCACCGCAAATTACATAAGTATTTATTGCTACAACAGAGGTTCTTAACCACCCCAACTTTCTTGTCTTTCACCGAGGTAAATTAAGAATGGTGGCATCTTTTCTTTTGTAATAACTAACCAGTCAGGTCTCTTTCAAGTGACCCAAATTTTGTTTCACTCGGCCACCGTGGGCCACGTACTTCTTCCTCCGACGTGTTCCCTGGCTCAGAAGGGACGGAGTTTTGAATCTACCTCTGACTAGTACAGAAAGGCTCTTACTCATCTTTTTTGATCGCTGGCTCTTAATAGTTTAGGATTCCCCCGCCTTTGAAGATAAATAGTCGCCAGAGCGTTTCAGGGACCCTGGCCTTTATTCCTCTGCAAACGCCTCGGAGAGCTGCACCTCCCGATGGTCCCCTTCGGCCACTTCCTTGAAGTCCCCCTGCCTCGGTGCTCGGCGCCCGTCACCTGCCCGCCCGGGCCGCTCTCCTGCGGGCCGGTGCGCCCTCCCCGCCTCGCCAGTCCCCCGGGTGCCCGCCCGCTACGCTCCCGACGTATTCCTTTCGGTGGCTTTTGTGGCGCGCGGGTGCGGTGGTTAGTTTCCCCCGGCCCTCGCCCTCTCCTCCCCATCACTTTCCTCCCCCGACACCCCCCGCCGGCCCTGTCCCTTCTCCCGCCCCGCACCCGCGCACACCTGCCCCCGCTACCCGCGCTCCCGGCGGCCGCGGCCCGTGCAGCCGCCCCCCCCCCCCCCGCCCCCGGCTCCTCCTCCCCGCGCGCCCTCCCCGCGCGCCCGGCGGCCGGCTCCGGCCCGCGCGCGGCGCCCTGTTATTCTGGGTATTGTGTGTAATAAACGTCGGGCCGCCTCACTCTAATCAAGCTCATTACAAATTCTTGCGCGCCCGGGGCCGGAAATCGTGCGCTCCCCCCTCCCCGCACTCATTCACTAGTTACTTGTCTCGCTGCTTTTTTAACTCGCCGCCCCCGCCCCCTCCCCCAATCCCGGCCCTCCAGCCCGGGTTTTAATCCCCATCCCTTTTCCGCCTGCTCCGTGCACCCTGCCCCCCCCGCGCCGCCTTCCTCCTCCTCTCCCGCCCCCTCCCCCTCCGCCGCCGCCGTCGCCGCCGCCACTCGCTCGCTCCCGCTCCCCGGACGCGGCGGCGGCGGAGCCGGCCCCGCTGGGGAAGGGCTCGGGGCGGCGGCGGCGGCGGGCGGCCCGGAGGAGGCTGCGTGCTCGGGGCTGGGGCTGCGAGCGGGGTGACTGTGTATTAAAATGAGGAGGAGGAAGAAGAGGCAGCCACAGCGGCGGCGGCGGCGGCAGCAGCAGCAGCAGCGGCGGCGGCGGCAGCAGCGGCGCGGAGGGCTGCAGCCCGGCCGGACGCGCGGAGCCGAGCGGGGCGCGGCGGCGGCCACCGCGCCCGGGAGGAGTCCGCTCCGAATTTGATGGGGGCAGCGCCGGCGGCGAGGGGGAGAGCGGAGCGGCCCCGTCCGGGGACCCCCGCCCGCCCGCACGCACACACACCGCCGCGCGCGCGCCGCTCCCGGGGCCACCCGGCGACCGCCGGCCTCGTCGCCACCGCAGCAGCCGTGGCCGCCCTCTAGCCCGCCCGGGGGCCCAGGCGACTCCGGGGGGGGCGCCTCCCCCTCCTCCACCCTCCCCCTCCGCTTTCGGGAAACTCCTGCTCAGTTGTGTCGGGGTTTCTGGCTTCCTTTCCCCCCAAGTCCTAGTGCCATTGTGGGGCTCGTTGTTTATTTACCTCGGACTCCGGCTGAGTGAGAGCTCGGCGACTTTTTGGGGGGAGGGGGTGGGGAGTCGGTGGCGGCGGAGGCGGCTGGGGTGCCTTCCGATCCCCCCTCCCCTCCCCCCAGCCCTCTTCCTCGGCCTCACTCTCTCGGCTCCCCAGACGCTCGCAGCCCTGCGTCCATGGGCAGGGAGGGGGTCCTCGGGGCTGTCGTCAGCGAGGGCCGAATCAAAAGTGGCATTTTAATGCCTTGCCGGGGCTTTTTCCGCGACCTCCTGCCCCCCACCCTCTCGGCCCCCCGGTAGATGCCCTGGTCGGGGGCGCGAGGCTGTGGGAAGAAAGTTGAAGGTTTGTTACTATCAGGAGCAATTGTTGGGGAGGGGGAGGGGGCGGGGGCGATCGGAGGGGAGGCGAGCCGGCCTTCCCCTCCCTGCGTTCTCCGGGGTGCCTGGAGAATAAGATTACAAGTGACAGCCAGAAGTAGACTTTCTGTCCTCACACCGAAGAACCCCAGCGAGCAGGAGGGAGGGAGGGAGGCGAGGGGAACCTTTCTTGCCTTTCTGGAGACCTTGTCCGCAGTGATTTTTTTTTTTTTTTTCTTTTTAAGAGAATCCCCAGTCACCACCTCGCCTCCCCAGCACCGCCACAGTGTACTGCTCTTAACGGGTTTTGCTTTGTTTTTACGATTCTCCCCCCGCGAACGAATCACTTGTCAGATCAATTTTATCTTCTCTCTCCTCCCACTCTCCCCTCCTCCCCCATCGAAAACCCCGTTCTCTGAGGTTAGACATTTTACAAACCATATATGTTGTTTTTCGAATTGTGATTTTTTTATTTTTAACCCCTCTCTCCCATGGCTACTTTTCCAGACGTTTATCGGCCCTTCCCCCGCTTAGGGGGGCGGGGGTAAGGGAAGAGAAAATAATACAATTTCAGGGGAAGTCGCCTTCAGGTCTGCTGCTTTTTTTTTTTTTTAATTAAAAAAAAAAAAAAGGACGTAGAAAACATCATTCTTGAACTTCTCTTCAAGAACCCGGGCTGCAAAGGAAACCTCCTTTGTTTTTGTTATTTATATGCTGTCAAGTTTTGAAGTGGTGAGTTTCAGGTCGGTTTTGCTAATTTCACTCAGTAAAACTGCAGTGTTTCTGTTTCTAGATAGTACTTTGCTTCTTTGTCTCTTTAAAAGGTCACAGTGAAAGCTTGGCCTGGATCGTGCCGGCCATATGGAATGGATAAGGGCACAATCTCTTAAAATGTGATTATGAGGTTCTGTGGGCCGAGGGAGGCGATCCAGCACGGAACTCATTGAAAAGGCTCCCACGCTGCAAAAAATAGGTTCTTGAAACCGGAATTTCGGGCTTTGCTCTTTCTTTTCAAAGGAAGTAATCGCTGTGTCTGAGTTCACTGTTTATTTCGTTGATTATCATATATGGACTTGGTTTACGGACAGGGAAATGGGGTTTTGAGAAAGTAGCCTGCTTTCAATGCGCCAGCCAGCCGTTACAGTAAAATGGGTTGTTTAAATGTGTAACTTAAAAGAAACTCTTCAGCCTGGCATCTGTTGAGACTGTAGTTAGTTTCCGTGCTGTCAGTCCAGTGGGCCCCGTGGAGGTTGCTCTTTGCAATTCCAAACTCAGGTTTGGTGAACTTTAGCCTTGGGCGTAGAGTTTAAATGAGTAAATTGGGCGTTTTATGTGCATGTAATTTTGCTTTATAATGTAGAGCTTTTTACAAGATGACTGAGTTTGATAGCTGCTTATAGGTGGATATTCATTCGAAGGACAGTTTTGCATGACCTATATGACGTTTTGATTGTCAATACATTAACTAAATTATCGTCTAACACTTTACTGTACAGTTTATAACGCTGTTAAGCCTCATGACTACTTAATATGTTTTGTAGCATTAACTTTGACGCTTTTATCTACTCCCCCCTCTTTTTTTTTTTTTTTTTTTTTTTTGCTCTTAAATTGCCCCACGGGTTAAGTATTTTCTTTTCAAGTCATATGTTTTAAAATTCATCTTCCGTTTTAGGGTAAGGCAGCCAATTTCAGGAGAAGCAGCTCTGTACTGTAACCCATATGAAGCATTATAAAGTGTGTTTTGAATAAGTTAATAGTCACCACTAATTTTGCCTTTAGACTACAGTTTAATATTAGTGGAAAAGAGTAATCTTGATAAAAAGTGGTTAAAAGAGGCACATTTATTGTTAATGAACCTCATAACCAAAACCAGATGGGACCTCGATCAACGGTAGACCTTTGGTCTCAGTGTGCCACCCTGGAGTACAAGGATAAATAGCCATTATTTCTCTAACTTTATAGTTCTTCAATTGACATTCTTAAGGTTGCTTTTAAACCTACAGATTATCATTGCTCTCCCCTCCCCATCACCTCTTTCCTTGATTATAATGGACAGAGTAATCTACCGTTAAACAGAGGGGGAAAAAAAAATGCTTACAGAAAGGCCATGCTAATAATACAAGCTGGCTTTCAAATCTGGATCTGAGTAGCTTCTTCGTTATAGTGTGTGTGTGTGTATGTATGTATATGTATATTTTTTTTAAGTGAAAGATATGTCGAATTACCAGACAGCTGGAGAAAAGTGATAATTCTCATATTGTCTCTGGTTTTTCTATATATGCTCCCCTCTCCCTTAGTGTCGGTGAACTCAGTACTTCAAGTACCATGAAAGTTCATAAAAGAATTCTACTCATCTGTTCATATTAATGCTAGTTAAAACCGTATTTTAGAAGTGAGTTTGGTAATGTACTACTTTATTATAAACAGTATGAAAATTGATGTCCAATGTATGATACAACTGAAAATAATTATCTGTTAATTTTTTCTGAAGTTAATTGAGATGTTGACTTCATTGCATGCTGAGATTATTTTTGAACACTGGCAATTGTGTTTTACCGAAATTATCAAGATTTTTTTCAAAGCGAGTTTAGCGCTTCAATCTAATGTGTATATTATGAAATATTTTCAAAATTTTTGCTATTTAAATTGTTAACATCATTTTATTACTAAAGGACCCCTAAATATTAACTCTAGGACATGTGAGTTGTAACACTTCAGTACCGGGGCTATTTGAAGAAATCCTCCACTTCTATCCATTTGCTTAGGGGTGGAATGATTCAATCACATGTTTGAGACAAGACTTGATTAAATCTTTAAAACAGGTCATGTAACTCTTGATACTTTGACAGTAGAAAAGTTTTTCTACAAATTAACTGTAAAGCCAATAGAGAGTTTCAAAAGCAGAAGTTTGCTACCTTCTTTTGAGGTGGTGTATATGTATGTAGATATATTTTCTTCATGAGAAACTGCATATGAAAATATAAGCAAAGACATCAGATCTAACTAATATTTTGGACTGTGATAATCTTTCCATCTTTGATTAAAGTGTTGTTATTGTGTTCTGTATTAAGTTTCTAATTTTTAAAAATTGGGACTACATAAATACAATTTGTTATTTTCTCTTTAGCTATACTTGTAAATTCTTGTTCTAAAAGTAAGCCCATTCCCCCGCAGCCCCTCCCCAGTTAGCTTTGCTGGTAGGTGACAAATTACCTTTTTGTTCATGTGTGTTGGTACAATTTCCGCAAATTATTCTGTTACCTTGAATGGAAATATAATGCTGTGATCTAGAAATAGAGTAACGTCTGCATTATATTATATGTCCAGTTAAGCAATCTTACAAATAAGAGAGAAGCATCCAGGGATAAAACATTTACATGGTGTTATATATACAGAGAGAGAGAGAGAGATGCGGAGACCCCTACCCAATTATAACATGTCTTCTTCTTAAATTCTGGCAGGTGATCTTTAGAGAGTAACTGAGTATGGATCATTTGAACGAAGCAACTCAGGGGAAAGAACATTCAGAAATGTCTAACAATGTGAGCGATCCAAAGGGTCCACCAGCCAAGATTGCCCGCCTGGAGCAGAACGGGAGCCCGCTGGGAAGAGGAAGGCTTGGGAGCACAGGTGCAAAAATGCAGGGAGTGCCTTTAAAACACTCGGGTCATCTGATGAAAAGCAACCTTAGGAAAGGTAAATACTTTCGATCCAAATCCTGGAAAGCTGCAAGCCCTGTGTTCACCCAAGGCCACTTGGTATCGGGGTGGAGAGGCAGAAGGCTTCTTTGTTACCTTCTTTTCCTTGATTCTCTTTCTGATCTGAAGTTAGTTACTTTTCTGGCTGTAGGGTCAGCCACGTTTGAAAGTGTAGGCTCCGTGCCTGAGCAGAGCATCTTGCTCCCCTATAGACTGGAGTCTTTGGATGTCGTGGACAATAAGAACTGAGTTAAATGTCATTGTCTCAGTTACACAAAGCTTCCATTGAGAAGATGTTATTGTAGTAGAGCATACAGAGGTGGCTATTGCTGAAACTAACCCTGATTAAGAAGAAGACATTTGGGACTTCCCCAGTGGTCCAGTGGCTAAGACTCACGCTCCCAATGCAGGGGGCCCAGGTTCGATCCCTGGTCAGGGAGCTAGATCCCACATGCTGCAACTAAGACCCGACACAGCTAAATAAATAAATAAATAAATACTAAAAAAAAAAAAAAAAAAAAAAAGAATAAGACATTTCCATTGTTTGAGGACCGACCTAGCTTTTTCATAGGATTACTGGTTGTAAGGCAGTTTCACAGATAATGGAAGTCTTCTGCAATATGATGTAAAAGTTTTGTGATGTCATTTTTTTTTTGGTGGTTTGTTTTCTTCAGAGCAAATTCATTATTTAGTAACGAAAAACCTGATGATTCTAGTGTCTCCCTTTTGCTGTAATTGGGTATTTTTGATAAAAGAAGGGCAGATCTAGACAAGTTTATAAGGAGAGGGTATGTAACTGTGATTCCTTTCTACCAATTTTATATTCCATTGATGCAGTTGAATAACTGCGTTCAGCACTGTTGTTTCTATAAATCATTGCCTATCCTGGGCATAATGTGTGGGCCTTAGAAGGTCTTTATTTGTCTCTGAATAACTGTGTATAGGATTCAGATTTTCCTTACATTTGCTAAAGCAGAGGATAAAAATGCCATCTTGTAGCAACCAAGAATATTAAGTAGATAAAGTTAGCAGACAGAGGAATTTCATTGTGTTTGATGCATAACATTTATCATACAATCATTTATTTTTTCCTTGGTTTGGCGAAAACAAAGAATATATTGATCCTGAAATGAACAGACACAGCAGTCCGTATTGTTAGATCTTTATCTATTAAAAATGGAAAAACAGCACTTCAGCAAATTCTTTGGCCTCGCCTCATGATTACCCTATTTATTGATTGTTTGCCAAGAATGTATGCATCTTAAGAAAGCCAGGGTAAGAGCATTAAAAATATAATTTATTATGGCTTTTCAAACAGAGTGCATTAATATTGTACTGCGAAGCACTGGGGCTCTATAAAAAAGACTTTCTGACGCCTGCAAACATGTAAGTTCCATAAATTCCTAAATAGGAGATTTCAGCTGTCTCTGGTATTATGTGATATTTGCACAGCAAACTTTAATGCCAGGACAGTTTTAGACAAGGATTCTACAGACTTCTCTGCTCCTTATGGCAGACGTGCTGTTTACACAGGCTCATAAACCTTCAGCAAAAGCTCCTAAGACTGCCTTCAGGTTTAAATCATGGGGTATTTTTAGCAGTCAGCAGTGACCAGCGCACTCCCCTTTCCATGCTGGAAGGTTATGAAGTTGGTGGAGTTGGAAGCCTCGTCCAGCACTTACACAAATAATCAGATAGTTCAGAGAAGTCCCCTGTTCAGCTTGACTCCCAGCACCAGGAGGACAGTGTGACAGTTTGCTGGAAGATTCAGCAGCTAGATTGGGAATTAAAGGCTGCTGTTGTCGCTTTATCAATAGCCACCTTGATGATCTTACAGGGTCCCTCTAAATAAAGTCCAAAACAACTCTCATATATTTCAACAGTTTGAAAATTAAACCTACAATTATTTCATAGGTCTCAGGAGAAGCAAAGAGCAGAACAGGTCTGTATCATTCTATAAGAGGAGAAATCAATGTGTATGTTTTTGTTGTATTAGTAACCCAATTCTTTGAAGACCTCAGGACAGGGGGAGGAGATACCAAAGTACAGTAATTTCACTTCCTGCTCAAGTGCTTTTTTTTTTTTTTTTTTAAGCATTGCATTCATAGTGACATTTTAAAATTGCAGTTTAATTGTAGAAGTTTCTCTGCTTACTTCAAGCAACAAAAATTCCTACAGCTTTTTGGTGGTGGTGGTAGTATTTTTTTTAATCTTCTTTTTCAAGTGCAGGGTTTCTGTTTGACAGATGCTAGATAAAAAGTGGGGCTGGGATGAGAAAGCACACCTTAAGAAAAGGGGTTGGAGGTTTTTGTTTATTTGTTTAGAAGGTTTTGCCAAAGTACCTTCCAGCCAAGGAAGAAATCACCAGTTTGCATACTGCTGTTTTTGCTGTGGTCTCCCCCCAGTCTCTTTCTGATCCCTGACGGGTTCTCTCTCTGGTATAAAACAGCCGAATGAGTGACATGAATATTGGCAAGCTCCGCAGCTTGTTTTTCATCCCTAGCCTGTTGGGTCCCTCCAAATGAGTTTGCGAGCCTTTCTAAGTAAACCTAAAGGGGTTTATTTGTCAGAGCTAGAATCTCTTGTGAACAGTTCACTGAAGCTGTGGTGTAGATGCACACGTAGAAAACTGTAGCTGCTTTTACTGCCGGCTTTGTTCAGCAGCAACAAGCAAAGAGGGCGTTTTTAAAGGGCATCCCTAGTGTCAGGAGGAAATCCTGATTTTTATCTCTGCTTGGCAGGCACTCGACACCTTCAGAAGTTGGTTGGATTCTGTGAGTCCAGAGGGCAGAGCTTATAGAGGCATTAATGTGATAGGACTAATTGGGGATCCTGGGTGCCCTGTTAAAGTAACCCTAGTCATCATTTATGCTAAAGATGATACCCTCCTGGCAGCTTGCCACAGTACAGTTCAGATGCATCTGCTTTTAACCCTTTTCCGTTTATCACTGGACGTCTTGACAGTGTGCTGCGTAAACACCTCAAGTACTACCGCGTCCCGTGATTTCTGTTTCTAGAAGCCTCTTTGCTAACAGTGGTGTGGCCTGTGTTTATTAATCATCTGGCTACTGAGTTATTACGTGGGATTACAGTAAATAGAGAACACCTCAAGTCTATGCAGATTCCTGTATCCTAAGATGCCCTGATGAGGCCAGTTTCCTTTCCTCTCATTTTTATCCCATTTGCTATAGCAAAGATGGTTCATTTTAAAGACGTGTGGTTACTGTGATATCTTTTTAGTCAGGTAGATTAAATGAGTAGCCATCAGAGTAAAATCTTACTCATCTACATTATGCACATATTGAAATCGTGTGTTTTGAACATCAGTTTGGTTAAGTTTTGTGTTTCTTCTATGGACTCGTTAGAGTCAAGGTCTTAAAAAAGGAGAAAAATGCTAATAATTTTATCATCAAATATAATTTGTTTGGATACAGACAATGAACGTTTAATGTTAACAAAAGTGTGTAGGAAGCACGAAGGTGGGTTCTTTCGAGGACAAGTGTAGCGAATTGCGTTTGCACACCGGGTACCACTCACAGCAGATCAGACGAGACCCTGGCTCCTCTCTCAATCAGCCTTACGGTTTGATCAAAAAGGTAGTTCTGCGTTAATTGATGTGGGGAAACGCGCTGTTAAAATTAAAGCAGAGCCCAAGTTACCTCAGGGCCAAGTTCACATTCTATTTCAATATTTCTCTTACAACTTAAAAAAATAAAAATAAAGGCAGGTGTATGTGTGTATGTGCGCGCGCCTGGATCTCTGTGCCCTGTCTGCCTTGGAAACACAGCCGCCCCATTCTCTCACTGTGTTGAAGATTTATTTTCACGGCTTCGTTTTTCCTCCCCCCAGACTGTATTTCTGAAGATCGTTGGTTTGCGTCTCTTTTCCCTCTGTGTCCTTGATAGGAACCATGCTACCGGTTTTCTGCGTGGTGGAACATTATGAAAATGCCATTGAGTACGATTGCAAGGAGGAGCATGCAGAATTTGTGTTGGTGAGGAAGGATATGCTTTTCAACCAGCTGATTGAAATGGCCTTGCTGTCTCTGGGTTATTCGCATAGCTCTGCTGCCCAGGCCAAAGGTAAATAATGCAGACGTGGGGTTGGAAAAATTGCTTGGCATCCTTTGTTTACCTTGCAGAGAAAGCAACTGAATATTTTCATTCAAAGAACTGTAGCCTGTGTGTTACATGGGTTCCTTCTAGACTGTGGCTTTGAAAAATTGGCTTAATTCAGTTTGGTTTAGTTAACACACATTTTGCTCATGTGGAATGTCGAGGTAGATTTTTTTTTTTTTAAATTACTTCAGCTGAATCATTAGTATGCTTATTGACCTTAATAATCTGCTCCACTGAGGACCCACAAGGAAGTGAGGAGCGTATTTGAACAGATGGACTGTTGAGAGTCAATTTGCATTTATGACTGAATATCTAGTTCTGTTTCTTTTATTCTGTTTCTGATGGTTTTATGGGCTGTAAAGTATTTTTCAATGCTGATTCCCATTGCAGTAGAGAATCTTATCTAAATCGTAAAGCCGTTTACAACTGGTTCAGCTATGTCTTATTAGAACTTCCTGCAAGTTAGGAAAATGTGGCCTCTGCCTAGGTTTTATTGATGGGGTTTTATTTCCAAAATAATAAACAACCCCCACCGTCATTTACATAATTTCACAATTTGGAAAGCTAAGCTGTGAATATTTTCATTGACCTGCCTTTTAGAGGGAAGGGAATCATTCAAACAAATAACAGTATTGCTTGTGGTGGGGGCAGTTAAAAAAGAAAAAGAACATACCTTCTACTAGGTATGTTATCTGAAGGGTAAAATAGTTAGTGACATATTCTCTTTATCTGGAATAGGGCTAATCCAGGTTGGAAAGTGGAATCCAGTCCCACTGTCTTACGTGACTGATGCCCCTGATGCTACGGTAGCAGATATGCTTCAAGACGTGTATCATGTGGTCACATTGAAAATTCAGTTACACAGGTGAGTCAGGACAGCAACTCTAGGGCAGAACATTCTACTCACCTGATCATCTGAAATAAAGCATCTCTGGTCACCCTTCAGTTGTGATTTACTCTGTGTTTCAGGAAGGTTAACCCAAATTGATTTTGTTACCTTACCCCTTCTGCTTTATTTTCCTAACTTCAATCTATCATTAAAAAGCAGCCTTCCCCCCAAATGCATCGATCTGTGCAGGTTATCAGATGACAAGACTTTGTATGTGCAGTGGATTAAATGATGCATTACAAGAAGGCATTTTACATAAAGTTTACTTAAGAGAAAAATATTTTTGCATATCATGAACAGTGCCATCTGTGTACATTTTGTGAAAGAATGCCTTATTCGCTATTGCCGAGCTCTTCTTCATTTATGTATTTTTCTTTTTTTTTTTTTACCATTTTAACTCGTATGAACAGAGTCCTGAAAGGAAAGTGTTCCCACGTTCCCGTTTTTCACCATAGCTCGTGAGAAAGCAGCACACCTTAAATTGTCTTCCCAAGCACATCAGAGCAGGAAGGTAGAAGTAACGTGAAAAAATAGCCACCACAGGCAGCTGATGTATAATTCATGCATCGATACAGCAGATGTGTTGTATAAAGTAATTAACTAATCGGAACAATCAGGAGACCGAGAGCAATCTCCAGATGCATCTGTTTGATGCGCAAAATGAAATCTGTCTGTCTTGAAGGAACGTTCTGCAGCAGGATGCGATCTGGTCATAATCCCCTTTCTAATCTGTGTCTCCAATAGTTGCCCCAAACTAGAAGACCTGCCTCCGGAACAGTGGTCCCACACCACCGTCAGGAACGCGCTGAAGGACTTACTTAAGGATATGAATCAGAGTTCCTTGGCCAAGGAGTGCCCCCTCTCACAGGTACTTGGCATTGCCTGTCCTAAATGATAGGACATTGTGGGAAGCCCTAGTTGGAGGTGTAATAGGGTTCCATAGTCTAAAGCAACTGGCATCGGAAGCAACAATCTCCCCAAAAGGCCAAGTGACTTGACCACTGGTGACTTTCAAAAATATGCCCTCTTCGTCCTGAACAGAGCCTTTACACTTTTTCTCCCTTGGGGAAAAGAGCGGAGGAAGAACAACTCAGCACAACTCTACACTAGCTCGATTGTAGATTCCTCCTCTGAGTGCTCTGAGCTTGGAAGCTACATTGTCCTGAGAGCCCTTATTTAAGGGAATAAAGGTGGTATAACTTCCAGGCACCCCTAGGTGAGTGGGAAGGGCATTGGAAGTGTTAATGTTGAAAACTGCACCATGCTACCTCAATAAAACAAGAGTATGGTATAGTTTTTGGATACTTTGTTCATTACCAAAAAAAAAAAAAAAAAAGAAATAGCATTTAGTAAAAAAAATTTTTTTAAGTAAGAACAGAAAACAGAAATCTCTTCCCTGTAACTAAAGGTTAAATAGTTATTATTCATCAAGATTTTGTCACCAGTTTTATGGCATTGGTTTACCCCCCACCTCAGCTTTTTCTTTTTTTTTAGTGGGATCATATGTTTTCCTCTGAGACGCCTGTCATACCATCAGGGATTTTTGAAATGAGACAAAGATTTATTATTATTATTATTATTATTTTTTTAATATAAATTTATTTATTTATTTATTTTTGGCTGTGTTGGGTCTTCGTTTCTGTGCAAGGGCTTTCTCCAGTTGCGGCGAGCGGGGGCCACTCTTCATCGCGGTGCGTGGGCCTCTCACTGTCGTGGCCTCTCCCGTTGCGGAGCACAGGCTCCAGACACGCAGGCTCAGTAGTTGTGGCTCACGGGCCTAGCCGCTCCGCGGCATGTGGGATCTTCCCAGACCAGGGCACGAACCCGTGTCCCCTGCATTGGCAGGCGGATTCCCAACCACTGCGCCACCAGGGAAGCCCCAAGATTTATTATTATTGTACTCGAGTTTTTAGAATGAATTTTGGTAGAGGGGTAATTAAAACTCTACTGAGAGATTGCCTCTGTTTCTAAATGTAAAGCCAAACATCACTTTTGATGATGCAGAGCTGATTCAAATAAAAAAGAAAGGATGCCGTGAACCCGCTCTTCATGGGCTGCTCCTGTGGTCACAACGTAACTGTGTTGTAATGCCATCTCTCAGTGCCCACACCAGTGAAGGTCATGCCACCATAGCGTATAGTTGAAGTGCTGGTCTAACTAGATTTTTACTAAATTTTTAATGTTTTTCTTTCAATGCAAGTTTAAAATGTAAGTGTGAATGTTAGTCTGTCAGTCATTTGGACTTGAACTGTATGAGTGCTGTAAACATTTCTGCAACTGAGATATTCTCAAAATGTGTTTCTAATGTGATGGCCTTGAAGATACATGGGTACCTTAGGAAGGAAGGTTGTGGCCTTTTGTGCCGCCGTTTCATGGAAACTCCATGCATTGCAGGTGTGCTGCATTACAGTCCCTCAGCTTTACTTTGTTATTTGTTAGCAATTATAGGAATGAAGCAAATGAATTAAGTTTACAATTAATGATGGCTTTTTTTATTCTTTTAAGGTAAGCTATGGCCACAGGTAAAATATTCTCTGGTGTTAAGTGTCCGTTTCTTGAAAATCAGAGCAAAGTCTTTTTGTCATTTTAGCTGATCTCTTCTCTCTCTCTCTCTCTCACCCTTGGAGTAGGGAGGATGAGAATTTATAACCATCGAATAAAAGTAATTTAAATTAATTAAACACAGTTAAATCAATAGGATGATATAATGAAGCAGGTGGACTCTTAACCTCTGGGGCTTTGGATTTTGCAGACAACTCCAGATAGTCTGTCACTTGGTTTCAGCATTTGAAAATTTGAAATGTCCTAGAATTAAAGGCTGGTTGGTTGGTTTGTTCGTTTAACTCAGCGTTAAAATATGTATAAATACCCAGTATAGGAATCTCATGTATCTTCATGTTACTAAGTGTCCCATTGATTTGGGAAGGCAGAGATTTAAGGCATTTACTGTGAGCCGGAGAAGAGGATGCTAGCATAAGTATTTATTGAAACAGGCAGTGAAAACTAATTGTTAAATGACATCAACATTCAGCCAATAAACTCTACCTCACTATAGCTTATAAATACAATTGTGAGTTTACTTAATGTTATCATGGGAAATGAATTGAATACAGACTATTATAATGTTAAACAGAATTGACAAAATGAAATTCAGGACTTGGTTTTGGAGTCAGACATGGGTGAATTTCTATAGAGAGGCCTCGAGAGGAACATGTGGGCCTGGGTAGCTGGGGACCCTGCTGTCATCCTTAAGTGGTGAAACTAGGCTGTAACTTCAACATCAGTTATAATTACAATCTTCCTTTCTTTAAAAAAAAAAAAAAAAATTTGAAAAAAAAGTATACATCGTTCAGCAGTGGCAGCAACTATTTGAAATTAATTTAATATTTAATATTATGAAGAAGTGCAACTTGTTCTCTAAATGAGGGGGTTATTTTGTCTTCTGCTGCATCATCTTCTATTTCTCTAGAATGAATTCGTGAATCTGATACTCAATTCGGAATGTTTTAATTATGGACTGTTTTCCATTTGCTTCTTTATTTTCTCTTCTGTCAGAAGTTGTTAGTTAGAGGAAACGCAGGCACTCTGAGGCCTCAGCCCCAAATATATGCTGAGCTTGGTAAAACTGCTCTTTTCTTCCTCCCTGGTGAGATTCGGTGATGTAGGTGCTGGGGTGAAAAATGCCTAGCAAATAAATACGGCCTCAGTCTTGTACAAAATGGGACCTAACCCCAAGAAATGCTACAGCTTAAGACTTTTTCCCCTCCTGTGGAGTTTTGATTCATTCACGTGAGAACTTTTAGCATACGATTCAGCATGCCCATTTTGCTGTACAGTTAGGGTTTGGTTTTGTTTAATATGGTGAAATAGCGCAGTCTTGAATATGGCCATTGGGTCCGTTAATGATAAGCTGGGCAGAAAGAATGCCCACCCTGTGGGCAAGGAGATTCCCTTTACTGAGGAGCGGCCAGGAGGGAAGGGGAGGGGCAGCCCCAGGAATTTGCCTGCGGTGTCTGGCAGGCCACGCCTCCAGTGCTCCCAGGAGGGTTGTCCCCTACTTGAAAAGAGCAAGTCCAGTTTGCACTTCCAATCTTAGAACCGGAAGATGTTATCTTTCCCAGAGATTAAAGTCAAAATGCTGGTTAGTGACTGACCCCAAAGTCCTTTCCCAAGGATGCGTTTTAAGGTGTTGATTTTAAAATGAAGACTTAGGTTTTGCTGCAGTAATGTTTTCTTGGATAATCTTTGCAAGGTTTTCTCTGGCCGCAGAAATTCCATGAGTGTGCGTGGGGTTTGATTTATAACTCAGACCTTTATTTCTGTGACTGATTTCCTATCATAAATCTGCCCAAATAGACTGACATCCATTTATTGTTTTTTTCTACCGCGTGTTTGTTTATTTTTGTAAACTGTTCTGAGGCATAAGAAACCTGTAGCTCATTATGGATCTGAGGTTGGGTGCTGTGTTGTTACTCTTGCTTTTTTCAGTGGATGTAGTTAGGTAAGGTGGGTGTTGTATTCTGACCTGCAAGTAAGGAAGGGAGGATAAAGTCTGACGTGGGGATAAGAAAGCTTATGGTCGTGGGAACTTGGAGGGTATGGATTTGGAAGGTAAATTGGGATTTGAAAAAGTAAATATTTTGATGTATAATAAAAATACATTTCATTTGGATTTAAGTTTCCCCTGAAGTTTTAGAAATTGAACTTGAACATTAGATAAATATATATACATTCAGTACAAGGATAGATTCATTTTGTTAAAAGTATCATAAGTAAAAGGTCAGTTATTACTTCTGCCAGACTAGCGTCTTCCTTCTAAAAATGTTTAGGTCACATATTCCTAAGGGATTTTAATCTGATATATGTGCATTTTTACCACCCTTCCCCACCACACACACATTCACATTTGTGTATACAAACACACTAACGCTCACACATTACCACTTTCATATTTTTAAGGTGCTGGTTCTTTCTGTTTCATTTCTCACCTGGGAAAAGTAGCTCCAAGCCCGAGTCCTCCATAAAGTGGGAACTGTCATTTTTATTTTCAAGTAGCAAAAGATACATAAAATGAATTTAAATTCGAACATTCCATTTAGAAGTAACGTGGAGAAAAATGATATTTTGGTTTTCCTTTTTCTGACAGCATCTAGGGATGTAGAATGTGTCAGACTTTTCATTAGGTACTGGCAAAACAGGCGAAAAAAGAAGCCACCTTTCCCTGCTGAAGCTTGGCGTTTAACCATGCCCATTCTCTGAAACTTGACAATCGTTTCCATAGACTCTAATAAACCCCTGTGTTCAGCTGGTATTCAGTCTGTATTATACAAAGCACCAATTTAAAAAATCTCTATCTGTTAGGCTGTAGCTATATATATTTTTTAACTGCACTTTATGTTATTTTTTCCATAATTTTTGGACCAAAATGATGTTTCTAAAAAAATTCCAATAAACAATAATCACATTTTCTCCAGAGAATATCCAACATCAGTATTCAAATATTGTATTTCACATGAGAGTCTAACCTATGAAACTTATTCACATATTCACATACTTATTCATTCAGAAATATGTACTGACAGTCTGCTGTGTGACAGGCATTCTGTTTCCTATGGAGTAATAAGGGTGACACATCTTAGTAGTTGAAATAATAGTAACTTTCATGTAGTACTTTTACAGTATCAAGAGTGTGTCTATCACCCTTAAGTGGTAGATGGTTTTACATCCCCATTTTCAGTTAGGGAAGCCGAGCCATGGAATGTTTAAGCAAGTCCCATGGTTACGGAGCAGGTGAAGCAGAGGGGCGAGAATTCATACCCAGACCCTGTGAGCTTAATCAAGTATTTTCGGATGGATGGATGGATGGATGGAAGGAAAGATAGATAGATAGATAGATAGATAGATAGATAGATAGATAGATAGATAGAGACAGAGACCTTTTTAAAAAACCTTTCTCCAACTAATTTGATGTTTTATAAAATAGATTTCTCTGAAGTACTGATAACTACTTACAGTTTTCCAACTGTATTTATTCTTACTGCTGAAATTTTTCTTTAACGTATGTTTTGGTTTTGTATCTTTGATTTTGTCATTCTTACGTTGACTCGCTTTAAAAATACCGTCATGCCCCTAATTTAGAGTATTCGAGGGTGATTTAGACCACGGAGACTGATTCCTGAGATAATCTGCTATTTGGGAGGTTCCAAAAAGTTTGACTGTAAGAACTCTGTTGGCAGTCACTTCTCCCCGTTCTTACATCCTGTCTGGATCAGTAGGTATAATTGTGCTAATAGCCCTTTGTTTTGACCCCCAAGACAATGTTAGATATTTGCATGGGAAACGGTGGGCAATTTCTTGAGTCTATGTGAAAATATAGACCTTAGTCATTCACTGGCTCAGTGTGATGTCCAAGGGTATAACTGGCAGCTCTATTTAAAGTCTCCTGTTTGAGATGTGCTTGTAGGATTTTGTACCTGCCCCTTCCTAGCATAATATTGTAAATCTATTGTAAATCTTGTCGTTAAATATCATATATTTTGAGGAAAAGCTCCACGTAGGAGCTTTTCTTTCCTCTTTTAAATGACAAAACTTTTCCCAGTTTTTACCCTACTACCCAAGGGAGTCCGAGGTTATGAATATCTGCTTTGCCAGGCATGGAAGTACTTGATACTAATTGGATTTTATTACCACTTTCAGCAATTGTATTAATGGCGAGATCCATAAAGGAAATGGTAAACCAGTCTTATATGGGCAGTTGTGTGAATTGCTAAACTTACATCAGATTACTTTTTCTGGCTCCTTTTTTGAACCAGTTATTACTTCACTCTAGTACCTCTCTCAGATTAGACAGTGAGATATCTGTACTGTGTTAATCATGTAATACGTAGCATCTACAATAGACGTGTCCTCCAAATTGCAGATTTTCTTTTTTGTGTCTCATCTATCAGGCTCATTTTTAGCCGGTTTATATACATAAGGGTTTTACTGTAGCTTGATATTAGTTCCCTGTAACCTTTCAAAAAAGCCAAACTTAATAAAGCATCTAACTTCAAGTGGATTGATCTCAGATATTTTATGGCCACTATCTTTTCACAAGAGTAAAACATAAAAGAGTTTAAGCCATGCCAATTTAGAGGGTGCTTTGACAACGTGTAAGCACTTCATTTTCACTTAATAGATTTTTACCTATGCTTTGTTTTAGATCTGAACAAGTTTCCTCTGACCTCAAAATCACTAATGCAAGGAAAATTACCATATCATGAGTGCATTTCCCCTATTTTTTTCTGATTTGCAGAATAATAAATACTGCCAAGGCTTAGGAGTAGACATGGCCTGAGAGAAAGCCTATTAAATGCTATTTTCTAATTCTTTTAAAAAGTTAACCAAATCATGCTAATCAATCAGATTTTCTTGCTCAAACAGAGCTAGTTTTAAAGTGCTTTTGGAGTGTCTTTTGTCGGAATGACTACGTAAATTTCAAGTTGGGCTTTATCTGGATTCGCTTTTTAAACCTGTTCTATTTCATGTCAGATTTTGGTCCCAAACAAACTCATAAACAAACAAACAGAAAACCGTAAATTCAGAATAATCAAAACAGATACTACACGCACCCGATTTTTTCCTCTTTCTTTGGAAACTGCTTGATTGTAAGGTGCTCTGAGTATTAAAAAACATAACAGAGCCTTTAACATAACAGGAGAGAGCGTCAGCCAGGCTCCGCAGTTCATTGCCAATTGAAATAAGGAACGCTCTTGCTGTTGGGACTTTTAAATCTAGACTTAAAAGTTATTTGTTCTGCTTAGCATTTTTAAAATGGTTCTATTAGGAATTGTATGTGCTTTAGTTTTAATTTTAACTCATAATGATTGTAAAGCACCCTGGGATCCTTGCATGACGGGCGCTACAGAAATGTAAGATTGTAGTGGGTTCTAGTATGCAGTATTATTATGGGGTGCTGGAGTTCCATTCTGGACAATTCAGGAGGCTGCAGAATTCCGCATTGTAGAGAAGGTGGCTGTCTTAAGAATCTTTTTCCTTTCTCTCATTCTTACTCTTAAAACTTCATCCTCTTTAGTCATCATCTTTTTCTTTCTCCTTTTCAAAAGACTGTTCTCTTGTATGGCAATATTTCCCCATGAAAATACTAATCTAATTTAGTTTACTCAAAGAGGTTAAAGAGGCAAATGATGTGTTGAAAGTTAAGAACGATTAAAGCTTTAATTGTTAGCACCGTTTGAGATCACATTCTTATCTAGATGACAAGACAGGGTATTTCCTCATTGGATGCCACCGGACTGTCCTCGGCTTGTCCCATTTCACTATCAATCCAGCGCTTATTCCTATGCAACTGAAAAACGTGGAGCAAACCAAAACGAGTATTAACTTTATGAAACGTCACAATAAATATTTCCCCAAATGTATTGAATCTCCTCGGTTATGTTAACATAGGGCAGTGCTTGATCTCATTTTCTTTTTATTTCTTAATGGAACTATCTTTGGAAGTGATATATTTCATCAGCAACTGCTGTTTGCCATCACATAATTAGCAAGCTAATAGCATTCGTTCCATGGGAGTCAAGAATGTGAGCTCTGTCGTTACCGCTCTGTAAATTCAGGCAAGTGACTCTCCATGCCTCATTTTTTAAATCTATAAAGTAGCAAGATAATAGTACCAATTTTTCAGGATTGTTTGGAGAATTACATGAGTTAATACTCATAAAGCATTTAGAACAGCGGTCAGTTCTAAAGTACAGTATAACGTTACTTGTTTTTCTACAGCGTGGGGATTGAGAGTTTGAAATGGCACTTGTGGGTCTAAGAAACTTTGTTGCTAACATAGAAGATTTTGATACAAGTGTCACTTTTTTATGGAAACAACCAAGAACTTTTCATTTGTGAAAAAATTAAAGGGCTGTTTTATAACTCATTCTCATCTTTAAGGAATGCTTTTAGCGCCATCCTTAGAGTCAGTGTAAAGGTCTGATGCATCTTAAAATGCAAGTGGGGGAAGACTCAAGCATGATGCTTTAAATAAGCACATTTGCAAGTTAAGCAGATGTGGTATCTTAGACTGGATAGTGTCAAAGATGCCTGATGGGGACTGTCCTCTGGATGTGAGTTTTCCCAGTGTTCCTTCCTTTAACTACCCTTGACCCCCCCCCTCCCTACATCCAAGGCTCTGTCCCTCCTTTATGCCCCCCCCAATAGCACTTTCCAGTTTGTTTTGTAATTATCTGAGGACTAACTCCGTTCTCTGAGTACACTGTAATTGATGGTCACAAAGGGACTAAGTTTTATTCATCATCACATTCAGGGATCTGACACATAGTAGGATCTCAGGAATATTTGTCAGACCTAAACAGCCTCATAGAATTTTCATCATGTTTATTTTGTGAACCTATAAGCTATGTCAGTAGTTTTATTAGTAGTATTTTATATGTAGTCTTATCTATAATATCCTACTTTACAAAATATTTTTCCTATTACTCTTAATTCTGAATTTTTAATTTACCTTACCAAGAGCAAATTACTTCTACATTTTTCTCTAAGAAAACCTACTGATATTCCAAGCTGTCCCATACTTTTGCTTATATTGTTAATGTTCTTGAGTATATGTACAAAACTTCTATGTTTCTAAGCAGACAATAGGCTTGGGAGGTACAAGGGACCCAGAGATCTAAAAACTGCTATAAAAGACCTAATTATACGTCACTGTTAAGCACACTCTTTAACAACATATTTCTGTGCACATTTAAAAATTTTTCTTTTATAATCAACTATGTATTTCAGCTTGGCTAATAGGTTTCATTTTGTCTCAATTGTGTTATATTTGAGATCCATGCTTTTTTACTATTAGTCTATTTATTTATGTTTGTCTATTTCTCACAGTTAAAAAAAAAAAATAAAGCGGGGGGAATGCCAATAGCAGAATCAAATGATTTATAGACCAAGATGCTGACACCGCCAGGCTGGAAATGCCAGCAGTTAGTACCACCCCGTGTTAGCTCACAATGTCCCTCCCTCAGCTGAGGTTCCAGAGGCCACATTTGGCATTGGAGACTCCGTTTGGGGCTATAAATATATAATGTGTAAAAGTCAGCTGTGTGAAGGTCCAGAATCACCTGAATTTAGAGAGAGCTGCAAGTGGAGGTAAGTGTTGAGCCATTCCAGAACAGGCCTCAGGGGCTTGGTTTGTCCACCCTTCTGCAGGAGCACCAGCTCAGCCTGGCTCTCACGCCCCCGGTGATGGACGGAGCTCCTTACTTCATGACGGACAGCCCATCCAGCACATTCTTTTTACCATTTCACCGTAACTCCCAAAGAGGTGATTACCAGTATATGGCATTTTCCTAAACTGTAAAGCATTTTCATAATACTGATATAGGTGAGCTAGGTTAATTTGATTTTTCTCTATGACCTCATCCAAAGGTGACATTGGTTTATATTTAGTAGACGTGGGAAATCTTGGCTAACAACTAACAACTAATAAAACACAGAAATCAAGGACATGATTTAGCCCTCAGTCTCCTGTGAAATCTTGGATCAGATCTGGGTGTGATCCACTGCCCACGCAGTGGGCTCCCAAGGGTTTGTGCAGACCCAGAAGTTCCAAGCCTCTTTTGGGGAGTATACATGTGGGGAGAGCTTCCATCGGTTTCATGAGACTCCCAAAGAAAGTCTTTGGCCCCATAAAAAGCTAAAAAGCAGTCTTACTTTTCTCTCCAATTTTTAGGCAGTGTGGCTTAAAGATCTAATAGCATTCATACAAGGAAGGAAGGAATATAAAATCTGTGAAGAGTTACAGAGTCTAATTCTAGTATTTACTTTTGGAAAAATGGATTGTTCAAACTACTTTAGTTCTTTTTTTCACTCTGTGGCTTGAAATTTCTCAAAATGCTTTATTTAGGACCTCTGGAATTTAATACAAATTTGGTATCTTTTTCTGCTATTTCTAAGTACAGATATGAGAAGTTTTAATCTCCATAGAGAATGGGAGATTTAACCACACAAGGGCCATCAGAGCAAGAAGAAGCAAGCATTCCCAGCGCTCAAGATTTAGAATCTTAGGAAATGATTTTTGCTATAAAATCAAATAAAACTCATTAGATTTAGATTTATCTAATGAAAAACTTGTGAAAATTCTATTTGGAGTAGCATAATGTTTAATGATAGTGAGTATATTTTTAATAATCATATTATAAGCAAGATACCAAGGGACTCCAACCTTCCTAAAAAATAAAACTGTAGTTGGGGATGTCTGAACAGTGAATGGATGATGGGTATTACAATCGCATCTTCTTTAGTCACTAAAGAAGACGCTGTAGGACCTGTGTCTGGGAATGCATACAGATCTCATAGAATCTTCAAGCTGTTAGAAGGGACCTTGCAGATTATCTAGTTCATTTCCCTTCATATTGCAGATGAGCAAACCTAAGCCTCTACGTGCAGTTAATTTGAAATATTACATGCCCTTAGTAACAGTACACTTCTTAGCAAATATTTTCTAATTTAAGCTCTTTACCAACGTATTCAATTCGTTTGAATAAGGAGGTTTCAGTAGCGTTAAGAACGATCTAGACGGATACTTATACAAAAAGAATAGAGAATCTGGTCAAAAGATATTATCTGGGCCTTATGTAAAATTACTTTAATTTTGCGGAAAAGCCATATGAACTGTGAGCCAGCATTTCCTTTAAAAATGATGAATTGGCTATTTAAACCATTACATAAAATTCCTGTGCTTCGAAACGGTCACATTTTCATCTTTAGGAAATGTAGTAAGAGAATTAAAACAGAATTGCCCAGGTTCTCTTTGTGCTTCCTTTTGTATTCCTTTGGAGCTTTGTACCAAGTTTCTATTTTTAGCACGATACAAGGGTGACTTTGTGTGACGATGCCATTTTCAGGCACCGGGATTGATCAAGATGGCAAGAGCCATAACTATGACAACTGGAGTTTAAGTAAAATTTAGAAGTGATTAGTCTCTTCTCAACAAGTTGAGATGCCGAATATGCCCCAGTTGTATCTCCCAAGAGAATAGCTTAGAAAGCAATAAAGGATCCAGAGGGAAAGATTTGGGGAACATAAGCTAACATCACAAACAGAATATGACACTTAGAAATCCTGCCATTTGCTTCCCATAAATTGAAACCTGATTCCCTTCCTCCCCTCCCCACCCCTCCCTCAATACCAGATGGGGACTACCTGTGAATTTTCAACAAATTCGTTCCATGTCACCGTCTCCTATGATGCCTTGTTTGTAGTATTTGATATCCTTTGGGATGAAAAGAAAACCCCATTTACTGAGAATCCCTATTAAAACAGTATTTGAATGGGGAGTTGATTCCATTTGATCTGAAGTTAAAATTTGACCTTTTAAGTTTCCCACGCGCATCTAAAACCCTGCTGTGAAAATTCAGGCCATAGGCAGGCCGGACCTAGAGAAAGGGGAGGGCCAGCTGAGTGTGTGAAGTTACACTTGTCAAAAGATAAAAATGTAAAGGAATAGAGAGCCAGCAGTTTGACAGATTGTTCAGTAAATGCTCATTTTATTGAAAATTATAAAAAGGTGCTTAATGTCTCTGTGCCATTAATACAATACATAAAAAGGTTACTGTCAAGATTAGTGTTCCAACCCTGAAAATTAACTGCGGGGCTTTATAAAGCATCACTGTGTGTCGCCCGAGAAGTTAAAGGTTTCTGTATATACATTCTGCACGCACGGACATTTATTTCAGAAAACAATTATTTTAGACTTCATGCCAAAGACGTTAGCAGTGATGTGCTTTCATTTAAGACATGGATGTACCAGATATATATTACAGACAAGGTAGAACCATGAAAAATCGCCTTACAGAATTAAACCTGTGCAAGATGATTTCCCTTGTGTCTCTGGAGTATTCCGATTCAAAACATACATTCCTTCCTACAGAAGAAGATATTCAGATTCCTTAGTTGAAATTAATTAGCATTCAGAAACCAGATAGCATGTTTTTGGGTATTCATGAGATCTCTGTTTGAAAAAAAAAATGTTTTTAACTTGTAGAAATGTGTTGCAACACACAGATGGGAAGAAAAAGGAAAAAAAAAAATCTCTTTAGCAAGCACTGTGTGTAAAAGGAATATTACATTTTGCACGCTCCTGATTGCTCTGTGTAAACAGTTTTTGACATCTGTCTTTATAGTTTTCGAGGAGAGGAAGACTTTGTTAAAAGAATCATTTTTATACAGCAGTCCCCATTTCAGTCTTGCTTTACCTGTATTATGAAAGCAGATGGTCTGCATGTCTTTTGAATATTTATAACTATCAAAAACAATCTCTTGCTATTCACCCTTAGGCTTATGAGATGTCAGGACTGTTCTGGTTGAAAAAAAATCATCTTGGGTGTTTACAGAAAGAGGATTACATTAAGCTGAAATGACTATACATTTTCCAGTTTAATATTTGTCCATCAGCTGTTTAATCGTATTTAGATAATTGTGTAAATAAGATGTTGTAGCTTTTGCCCTCTCTGCTGATGGAGCCTGAAAGCTTTAAACTTGGGTGAACCACCATTTTGTAGAGGCTCTGGCGCCTCTTCCCACCTCAGTCAGACCATCCACCAGTCTTTAGTAAGTTTTGATCATGATATCACAGTCCTGTTAAAAAAAAAAAAAAAAAAAAAATTTGTGCACGGGAAGCCTGTATGGAGATCACATGAATGCTAGGGAGCTGCTGGCTTCCGGTACACGCTGTGTAGTTTATTAGAGTATACTGTAATATGCAAATAGGGTCCAGCGCTCCAATTACCCTTTAAAGATGGCATGGCTTTCTCTTTCTTCTCCATGAGCACGCAGCACTTTGAGGGTATTTTGGAAAACTTTTGGTATAGTCGGGGTTAACTGGTTTTTTGACTGGAAGCTGAGCAATCAGAGATAACAGATTTTGCTGTGGTTGGTTGATTTGGCAGAAAAGCATGAACAGTTTTGGTTTAAATGATTGAATAACCTGATTAGCATTGTTTGGGGGTGGGTTTTTTTGTTGATGTTAAAGGCACAGCAAAGCAACTATAAGGGTAATCAGATCACTCTCTTTCCCCAGCTATGAACCTTTTTTTCAGAAGGCCTCACCTCTCCCCCAACCTCTTCCTTGGCTCCTAAGATGACCAAGGAGAAAAATAAAAAACTCTCTTCCTTCGGTTTTCTAAATGTGTTATAAATACATACTTAACAGTGTACGTCCTATTCTAGCGGGGGGTTGACAGGATAGAATATTTTGAAAAAATTATGTAACCTCCACCAATTCCTTATGGGTTTGGGGGTTGTTTTTTGTTTTTCAAATGCAGAGACCTGCAGTATTTGAGAGCAAAGGTTCAGAATGTTCTAACCATATCGAAGTCAGGCTGTAGAAAAATTCCACCCTTACCTTTTCACAATTAGAAAGGTTATAAATAATGTATTTGGCTGAAAAGGAAGCTCAGCCTGTGGCAGATGGTATCATTCTAGAGAACCAGGGTTTCTGTGAAGATGGCATTCTTTCAGATCGGAACTCGAGCAGACTCTCAGAAAGAGCCGGAGCTCCTCATAGGGCGCAGACATGTGCTTTATGGATCTTAGAAAAGCTTACAACTTGGCTCCTGGGATGAGAATATTGTGTCACACTGGGGTTAGGAGACCCACAGCCAATTTCTGCCGACTTCCAAACTGTATTTCCTGACGCTGGAAGCTGGGGCCTCTTCCTTGGTTTGTGTTCCTGGGTAGCGTTTGAACTTGGGATTTAAACCGAAGGAGTTTTATCAGCCTGGTTATTTTAGTCCCTGAACGTGGATGCTTTCCACAGACTGGCCACCAAATAAGAAGACTTGCCAGGCAAGTCGTGCCCTTTTCCCAGTGCTTTGGAGAAGCTCGTATAAATAGGCACCCAGAGATCTGGGAGAACACGAGCACCCAGCTCGGTGACTTCCAAGACATCTGTGAGGAAGTAGCTTCAAAAACCTGGAAGGGAGCTCTTGCAAATTCAAGAACAAAGGTTCTTCAAACTCTTTGAGTTGGAGCTTGACAGCTAAAACTGATGGATCGAAAAGATTCCCTGTGACAATTAATCTAACATTACCTTTGACCTTTAAGAAAACAGAGAGGAGGACTTTCTGGTAGCCTGCAGTTAATGACTTATTTCAGTGACCTTTTATCGATCACCAAATAGGTGCCCAGCCCTGTGATAGGTCCAGGCTATATGGAGATAAGCCCCAGGGCTCACCCACCTAGTAGGAAATAAACAGCGTGACGGGTGCCATAGAGGTTCTATGTACGGGATGTTTGGGCCATCAGGAAGAGCCTTGCAGGAGTCCGCACTGAAATTGTATCCTGGGTGAGCAGCTGTTAGCTAGAGATGGAAGAGGGCATGGATCAAATAAGTCAGAGGAGTGGTGTGTGTCTTCCTGATGTCAGCTACCACCTGGTACCTACTGGCCAGCTTTGGAAGACACCACCAAATTGGAATACTGAAACAAATGGAAATGCTCTTTTTCATTGATGTTTTCCCTTGTTAGCCCTTGACCCGACTTGTTATTGAATCATTTAATTTGTATCCTCTTTGTTCTTTCATAAGAAAATTTCTTTGACTTAAAATACATCATTTGAAAATTGTATCTAAGACTCATATGATATTTAAAGCATAGTCTTTCGACTGATCTGAAATGTGATCACATAATAAAAGCCAACGAAGAGGGAGGCGGAGGGTTGTCATAGTAATTAACTTCTCTTAAGTCCATACTCCGTATGTTCCAGGCTCTGTGCTAATTGTATCACATTCATTGTTCTATTGTCAGTCCAAGTGGAGATAGTATGTCTCTTCAAGTCATTATTTTTCTAGTGACTTGTTGAGTTCCAGGCACATAGCAGGAGTTCCATAGATATTTGCTGGATGAGTGAAAAAAAAAAAAAAAAAAGCCCATATGAATAGGTTCTCAGAACAGCCCCAAGAGGTGACTGCTGCTGACATTCCCGTTTACTACTGGGAATTGTCATAGTGGTCAATTAATCTGACCGAGGCCACACTACCAGTATGTGATACATCTTGGACTTGAATGCAGGTTTAGCTGATTCTGCTTCATCAAATGAACATTTAGTGTGTATTTAATACATGCCAGGCATTTGGGCTGGAAAGTAATACAGAGCCCCAGACCTGCATGGACTCATAGCTTAGTGAGTAATCTTTTTAGTTAGTGATCTTTTTAAACTACATAGTGTCTCCTTTTGATTGACAGAAGAATCCCAAGCCTCTTTCTCAGAAACATAGATCTTTGTTTACCTACCCCCTATCCATCCTCAGCCTGTAGGAAATTATTATCAATCTTGACTTTCTCTTCTTTGTATTATCAAAACAAGAGGTGTTTCTTTATGATTTTCCAAATTTAAGATAGAGGACTGAATGTGATCTTTCAAATACCATGTGCCCCCCAAGATTCTGAAATCTCTCTTCCCTGCCTTTAAAACTCATAGACCTAGTTCGATGCCATGCCTAAGCCTTCAGTGGGGATTTTACCACAGGGAAAAAAAATGTCTCATGCAGTGGCTGTCTGAGCAGTTTAGTTGGACATATCACTGCATATTGTTCCAGTAAAAATAGAGGTGACCCCAAGTTACCTGAATTATGGACTATTTCCCGGCCCCCTAAAAGCACAGAAAGATAGAGAATCTAGAAGGTTGCTTTGGCATGCGTCATAACCTGTGGATTAGCCTTTTGACTTATGTCTCACTTAGGCTAATATTTACGTCATTCAGAGTTTCCCTAAGCACACACCACTTGACAGAGTAGAAAGCATCCAGAAAGTCACTTAAGGACAGAGCCTACCAATTTAGGGTTAAACGAGGGCAGGGGGAAGCTTTGACGAACATGCACATATGGATATTATTTTCCACATATGGGTAATAATGAACTACGTAGCACTGTTACATATGGGCTCTAGTTTTATAAAAATATTTCAGATGTTTTTTTTTTTTCTTTTTCCCACACATTGTATATTTTTCTTCCTCCCCCACCCCCATATATTTTCCACTCTTGCTCTACTGAATCACATTAAATTGAAATGATCTGTTTACATATATGTCTTCCTAATAGACGGTAAACTTCTTGTAGGCAGAGGCTGTATCTTCTCTGCCCTTGTATCCCTAGTACCAGCCAGGGACGTAGTAGGTGCGCAGCAAAGAGCAAATCTCATAGAGGGAACCATTGGCAAGGTCAGGTAGCCTGGGCATTTGTCAGAAACCTCAGCAAAATTTTGATATTTCAGACTTTTCTGGAAACTAAGACATAAGCTACATCTAAAATTTACATGTACTATTATGTTAACATTTAAGCATCTGCCAGCATGTCTAAGTTGAAGAGTAATAATTTTTAAAAAAATTGGACCAAAGTAGAAGAACATGGGCTCTCACCCATTTGCAGAATCACAGTGATCCTTCAGCCATCTCAGTAGTTTTGTTAGTGTCCAACTTTATTGATCCATCATTACAATAGAGTAAGTGTGATTGAAGCTGACGGATTGTTAACTGGATCAGGTAATCTTCCGGGTCTGGTTTTGGCAACCTTGCTAAGTATCTTTTTGTACCTCGGACTGAGGGACTCTCTTAGGTCTGGATTAATGGCAGAGTATCGTGAGCACATTAAGAATGTCTTTTTCGAGAAATGTAAAAATGACTATGCAGTAGAAAGTGTCAAAAAAAAAAAAAAAAAAGATATCATAGTGCCTCTTAGGAAAGATAGCCATGTTTTACATCAGTAATGTAACTCCAGCTTATCCTTCATTGGAAGTTCTTCAAAGATCCCCAAGGTTTACATATTACGGGAATGTGTGCATGTTACAAAATTAACACTGATGCCGGATGTCAGGAGAATGAAAATCAAAAGAGCTCTACATTAGAAGTAGCTTAAAGAAGATAACGATGTGAAAATCCTTTTGTCCCCAAACTGGCTTTTCTGGTTGTTCCCCGCCTTCTGTAAACCGTTTCACCATAGACCACCTGAAGTCTGAAATGTAAGTTCTCATGTTTCTGCACACAGGAGTGGAAGACAGATGGGCTCTGAAAAGTCTAATTATTCCTACGACTCAATTGGAAATTAATTTAGCCGCTACTAGAGAATACGAGTGTTGTGGCTGGAAATAACCATGATCAAGTCACTGAAATGACCAGAACCAAAATTTCCTGGGAAGAAAATACTTTTCTTTGTTGAAAATGAGTTTAAAAAAAAAGACAAAACTAGTAATACATCAAAATCATTGTCTGTCTTCATTTTTCTGTGTTAAACTGTTGACTCCATTTTCCAAGCTTTTGTTATTAGAAGCAGGATTCAGACAAGTGACAAAATAGGGCGTTTTCTTTTTTGTGGTATCCTTGAGAGATGAGTCACCATGAAATGCGTATTTTTAAAAATGATACAGTTAGTTTGAAATTCAAAACCCAAGCTTTACTATATATGAAGCTAGCAATAAGATTGCAGCATATTTTTTTCTTCTGTTAGAGGATCTTTGTGAATAGTTTTTCTCTTCTTAAATGTGGTCAGTCAGGCTTGCAACAGTGTTAGTTTACCTCCAAGTGAAACCCAGATAACTATGAGTGGAAAGTGCAAGGGGTGTTTCCCAAACTTTAGTGGGCACGCGAATCCCCGGGGGTCTGATTAAAATGCAGGTGCTGCTTGACCAGGTCTGGGGTAGGGCCCAATATTCCGCATTTCTAATAAGCTTCCAGATGATGCTGATATTATGGTCCCTGGGCCATCCTGGAAGTTGCAAGGATGGAGAATTTAGTCACCAAACCACAAAGTGGCGTTTATTTGTGAATTACAATCAGAAAGTCGTCTCCAAGTATTTGGATTTATTGGGATCGGTGGAAGTTTGAAGTTTGTCCGCCCTGGAACAGATGACATTGGTGGAGGTCCCATACATACTAGAGCAAAGTCTGTGGGTGTGATCATTTTATACCAGTCTCAGTGGACTGTTGCTTTCTACTTAAATAAAGCATTTGATGCTCTACTTATTGACTTTGAAGAAGTCATGGCTTTAGGCTACAGTGTGAAACAAAAATGTATTGGTACTCAGTTGATGAAAAATAAGTTACAGTTTCCACAATTGAAATCATGTCTGTGTTCTGTCTTGTGCCGCTGTGTATTACAACTGTTTCCATCCCCCCTCTTCATGCAGAGTATGATTTCTTCCATTGTGAACAGCACTTACTATGCAAATGTCTCAGCAGCAAAATGTCAAGAATTTGGAAGGTGGTACAAACATTTCAAGAAGACAAAAGATATGATGGGTAAGCAGAAAACCGTTGCAGCGGTGGGTACATACCATTACGTGTCACTTGGGGGTTTATCCAAGTTGCATGTAAAGCCAGGTCTTGTGATTGCCCAATTAGAGATCAATTTAGAATGTTTCTTGGAGGGTGGGGAGTGGGTCTGAGTATAATGAGATAATTAAATTCAATAAATGTTTGTGTTTAAATCAGCCCAACTGACTTGGTTGTCAGACATGCAGGAGATGGAGGCGAGGCGGGGAGGGGGGGAGCTGTCATTTTTTAACATCTCAGTGAAGACCTAACCAGGCCTTGAATAACTAATGTTGGCTGTGGGTTCGCTCGGAGATAAATCATGCTTTTATGTTTTTTTGAGTTTTGTTTGAGAGAAAGGGGAAGTGCCAATTTTTACACCCAATTTTTGAGGGTATCCAATTGTATTTATAGTGTCCACAGTTGAGATCAAGTGATGTTTACAGCTATAGTCTCCAGCCCCCCCCAGATAGGCACTTCGGTGAGCCTGCTGCTTTACCGTCTGTAACCAAAGAACCGTTGCATCACTTCTAGACTCTTAATGCCATGGCATCCTATCTTAACATGTAACTTCAGGTCAATATTTGTTACGCAGGAAATACATTAAAATTATCTGCAGTGTGAAGTGATAGATAAAAGTTGTGTGTTGTACCCTAGCATTTAGATTATGCCATTTCTCCCTGTTGAATTTGTTAGTGTTCGTTAAAGCAAACACTGTGATTAAGGTTAATGTTTTCATTTCTATTAAGGTTTTCTTTCACACACTTGTACCTTCCAAATAAAATGTTTTCAAATAATATAGGAATGGGATGTTTAATATGCATAGCATTACGTTGTGTTTTAAGTCTATTTCTGTTTACGTCCGTTACGTTCATTTAGTAAAACAATAATAACTTCTCCTGAAGATTTTAAGAGGCAAGAGAACCTGAATGTTGAGCCTATTTTAGCTTTTAATATTTGAAGCAAAACCATCCATCTACCAAAACAGATTCTTTGCCGTTTATAGCTTAGAGCTGTAATGAAGACAATGCATCATTTTTTGGAATAATTGCTTGAATTACTATTCCCTATGAATGGCCCACTTGGGCTGATATCACTGGTAGAAATGGAAGGTTTCTTCCCCAATGCTTAGTTATATTTTGCATGTATCAGTGACTATAGCAATATGATAAGTTCCTCTAAATATAAAGCCTGAATATTTAATAAAAAGAGAAGTGATGATTAAAATCAACCCAGAGTCCACACATGGGAAGCATGGTGTACTATTTATTTATTTATTGGCTGCACCGCATGGCTTGTGGGATCTTAGTTCCCCAGCGAGGGATCAAACCCGGACCCCGCAGCAGTGAAAGTGCGGAGTCTTAACCACTGGACCACCAGGGAATTCCCATGGTGTACTATTTAGAAAGACTCACCTACTGACCATCCTCAGCCTTTCAGGTCAAGAGCATCAAAGCAGTCTCTTCCTTGTAGCAGGAAAGCAGTTGACACACTTACTGTTCACTCTCAGCCAGTCCCTGTGAGGGATCTAGCCAAGGCAGAAATGTTCGTCCTGTGTGGGTGCTAATAAATTGCAAGATGGTGACAGTATCACCATTGCATCAGAGTGACTCCCCACCCCTTCCTTGAAAGATTGTCGTAGCATCTGGTGATGGTCACAGCTTCTTCAAGAAGCATTTGGGTCTTAGCAACACTGGGTATGCTGGCTTGCAGTACATTAAGTGCTTTGCTTCATTCTAAGAAATATTTGCAGCTATACCCGTCATCTAACATGATAGTTAGAATTCAGCAAAACAGGACGTATAAGAAACTCAGCCCAGTGTTCCGCATGCACTGAGTTATCATTACTGATCATTATGACCACTTTTATTATTTATTATATTGATTACTTTTTTTATATTAACGGCTAGGTTAGAATTGAACATAAGTAACATTTGTGTACTCTTTTTTCTTGCAAACTTTTTGCCTAGAGTAGTAACGGTTAATGTATATATTATGAGAAGATACTTGCATATTTCTTTTTTCTACAGTTGCATATGATCTTTTCCTAGCTCCGCTCACTCTTTCTAGTTGCCGTTAAGCAAATAGTGTTCTTCTAGAAGCGACTTTTTTTTTTTTTGGGCCGCATGCACCACGTGGCTTGCAGGATCTTAGGTCCCCGACCAGGGATCGAACCCAGGTCCTCAGCAGTGAAAACGCCAAGTCCTAACCACTGGACTGCCAGGGAATTCCCTAGAAGCTGTTTTAAAATAAATGTTGCCTTGTAAGAAGTAAGTGTGAATAATCGTTTGACCCCCAAACTAGTCACATTAGAATTTGAAAATAATTGATTTCCGGCCTTAAATGTAAACCACATTATCAAACTAGAAAGTGTTATCACCCTTTCAAAGTTTGTGCCATGGTGCAGAAGACAGAAGTAAAAACATAGCCAGTTGCATTCCATCTTGAAATGCTCTTAGTTTCCTCGGACCTTGGGTGTGCCCTGTGCCTCCTGTCTGTATTAGGGAATGATGGGAGATCCTTATCAATGCAGATCATTGTTGGCTCAATGTGATTTTCCTTCTCGTCCACTTCAGTGGAAATGGATACCCTCTCTGAACTATCCCAGCAAGGTGCCAACCACGTCAACTTTGGCCAGCAGCCGGTCCCAGGGAACACCGCGGAGCAGCCCCCATCCCCCGCGCAGCTCTCCCACGGCAGCCAACCCTCTGTCCGGACCCCTCTTCCCAACCTGCACCCTGGGCTCGTGTCAACGCCCATCAGTCCTCAGTTGGTCAACCAGCAGCTGGTGATGGCTCAGCTGCTGAACCAGCAGTATGCAGTGAACAGACTTCTAGCCCAGCAGTCCTTAAACCAACAGTACTTGAACCACCCTCCCCCTGTCAGTAGATCTATGAATAAGCCTTTGGAGCAGCAGGTTTCCACCAACACAGAGGTGTCTTCCGAAATCTACCAGTGGGTACGTGACGAACTGAAACGGGCAGGAATCTCCCAGGCAGTATTTGCACGTGTGGCTTTTAACAGAACTCAGGTCAGTTTTGTTTTATGTGTAAATGGTTCCTCTCTCTCTTTTTCTCTTCCTTCTTTCATCCCATCTATACTGATGTTTATGCTCTTACTTTGTACTAACATTTTTTTCTTTCTCTCCCTGTGGTCATATTGTCTGTACCTGGGGGTGCCTACATTTTATCATTTCTCTCCTTATCGTAAACCTTTTCTACCAAGAGAAAGCTGTGTACAAATCGATCCTGATTCAGGGGCCTTGAAAGAATAAATATCGAAAATATTTCAAACTGACATTACCTATGCTTTTATATAATGGAATTATAGACTGTTAGTAGCAGATTGAGAAAGGTTTCAGGACTTGGTCAAGGCCATTGGTAGGGCTCCAGGCTTCTAGCCCACTATCCACCTTTCCGAGACCAGAGATCAGCAGACCTTTTCGGTAATAGGCCAGATAGTAAGTATTTTAGTCTTTGAGGGCCATAGCAGCCATAGACAGAAATGCATGGTGTGGATATGGTGTTTCAATAAAACTATTTACAAAACAGGCCCTGGGGTAGGCTTGGCCTTGGAGGCCTTAGCTTGAGACTTCTCACTGAGATTTGCATATACCCTTTGTGTTCACACCTTTGTCCTCCTGGGCAAATTCCTGTGAAGATATTATCAGCAAGGAAGATGTTTAGCAGGATGTGGAGAAAGGGTGATATACAGGAGAAGACCTAAGATAAAGACATCTGAAAAGCCCTAAAAAAATTGATTCCATTAAACAATGAGAGGATTTTTTTTAAATGTCTTTTTTTGGAAACTAGTATGATATGTACATGGTGTTTATTACACACACACACACACACACACACCCCCACACACACACACACACCAGAAAAACCCCAGAAGAACATGTAACTTTGATTAGAATGAGGACATTATGTCCTTTTAACTTTCTTGTTTTACCACTGTTCTTTCTTCTGTCAATTTTTTTTTTTTGGCCTGACTCATACTTTCCTTTCGTATTTAAGTTATTTTGTTTATTACATGATTATAAGAATAAAATCCGGGTACAGAAATATCTAGTATTAATTCCTTGCTGGCAGAGTTTCCATACCTAGGAGAATCCCAGCTGTGACTTATTTTTGGCTTGCCTTCACTGGATTGAAACTTAGGAGGCCTTACAAAGCCTTTAACTCAGTGTTTTCAGTTTCTTTAACTGTTTTTTGTACATCATCTGTCTGTGTTTAAAAGGGTGGTTGCAAAGTTATTTCTCAGGTTAAAATTGTATGGTTTTACCTAGTTTTATTAATATATCTTTACAACTTAAAAATGTATTTATTATTAGCTGGTAAATTTAATATGACACCCCTATTCAGTTGGAGGGTCGTTATTTTAAAAATAAAAAATGAATGGATGAAAGAATCAAGTCAGCCTTCTAGCTACTCCTGTTTCTGGCAGCATCCTTTGTTTTTGTAACTAGCAGTAACTACCAGTAGTTCTCAGTACTGGGCCAAAACTAGGCAGGTCTCTGCCTAAAAGTTGCTTGTTGAACTGAATTGAAAGCCCACAAAGACAAGCACTGACATGGACACAAATGACTCACAGATTCAGTGGAAAGCATTTTGGAAATTGAGCAAATTGTTATTTCTTAAAGGACCAAGGAAAATGTGTTTTATGTAGTAAAGAGAGTCTAGCTGAAGGTGAAAAGGGTAAGGTCACCACCCATCAGTGTGTGTTTTCTTCTGTGGGGCTGTAATGTCCCAGGCATCACCCTGGAGAGTGACCATTTGTTCTCCTTGGGTTTTCACGGGGACAGATTCCACAGATATCAATAGGATTTGTTACTGGAAAAAAGACAAGAGTTCTCTATTTTATACCCTATCAGTCTCTTCGAAAAGATGGTTATCTCTGTGGTTAACATTGAAAACAGTGACTTAATGTTTTCAAGGGAGAGAGGAGAATGAAACCCGGGTGCAGCTTGATACCCATCTCTTTATTAATAATAGCCAGTTGAGAAAGAGTCATTACCAAAAAATTGTCTGGAGCCCCGGATGACAGAGGGGTTTGGTTTTAAACCTGTATAGAGGTAATTGGGACTCCTCTGTCCAAGTGGATGATGGGCCATGTTTGAAGCTGTCTGATTTCAATGAGAGTCATTGTCTATGTATGTATATTTAAGAGTTCACTTTTGGAGAATTCGCTTTGGAACACGCAAGCATGCATGTCTTTTCGGTGGTCATACCAAAACGCCACGCACACTCACGCGTACACACACAGCTGCATTTATTTTAATGATTATACACTCATATGCGTGTATGTAGTATGTTTATTTCAAACTGTATGCATTTCAATAAAAACAGGTGCATCGTGAGAGTGTATGGTGTGAGTGTGGAGGGTGAAAATACACATGCTAATGCGTATGTATAGAGCAGGAGCTCTGCAGAGTTAAACCGCACAGACACATTTGTGTGTACTTATTACAGTGTGCAATGCCGGCTCCAGGTTTTAAAAAAATTAATGTAAAATATGTACATACAAATGCAAAGTTCTCTGATGTGATCGGATAAAGACACTGGCATCCTATAAACAGTATGTTAAAACATTCATGTAATAGATAATGCTGTTGTGAGTTGAGAATATCGACAGCTCTGTATAACTTTAAAATCCTGGGTCTCATCTTTCAACTCTTCATTGGAGAATTTTCTCATCAGCTTAATTGGGTCTCCTGAATTAAAACATACCTTCTCTTTTAAGACATTCCTGTATCACTATTTTTTTAAAAAAAGTTGAAAACAAAAGAAAACAAAAAGATGAAAAAAAAGTCTACCTTTTCTGAAAGTTTGTGATGAAATTTATATAATTCCTTGTTTTAAGGATGTTTCCCCCTTCTGAATTGATGGGCATATGTTCTTTAATTGCTACGGAAGGTACCAGCTTTTAGCATCTGTCATTCATTCAGTTATGCCTACTTGATGTCTTTTTAATGGAAACCCATGGCTAAAATTAATTGCTGAAGCTTCTAGATTTATACTTTTCAATTCACTCCTCTGTATTATTGCTATTTAAAGGTCGTGAGAGAAGAAAATATGTTCTTTAGTGCTGCGCCCCCCCTTTTTAAAATAAATCCCATAGTTTAACTCTGATCCCATTCTGTGGCTTTTCCCCTTTTTTCTCCCCCCTCCTCTTGTCTTTGGCACACTTTATTTTCCAGTAAAATAAAGAATGAAGATGGATTATTCAAAACCGATAACAGTAATGGACCATCATGTAATGTTTTATTGAATTTGAGTTCTGTAAATTATGTGGTGGAGAGAAATTTGCCTGCTTAAGTATAACAGAAATTGTTACTGTGTTCCTATAATTCTTCACAGTGTAATTTAAGAAAAGTCCACTCTCCATATCACTATTGAATAAAAGGTAAAAAGGTGCTGTTACCCCAACGTGACAGCTCTTGTTTGGCCTCCCAACTGACAGAGATAAATGTGTCTGCTTATAACTTGCTTGGCCTGAGTCCAAGGTAGGAGGTGGAGTTTGAAAGTAGTCTTTCACCTGGACGTGTGATTAAAAATTCACCAAACAAGAGGCAGGTAGCCTTGAAGAATCTTCTACATGTTTTATTTTTAGAGGGAGGTTTCATCAAATCATATTTTCCTTCTGAGGGCTTTGAAGTTCCACGAAGCTGATAAAAATCTATTTGAATCAGTGATTATGTTCAAAGAGGAGACAAACGGGAGGCCAGACAGGCTTTTTGTTCATATTGGCAGTCTCTTTCGCTTATCTGCTGTTTTAAAGAATTCATAATTAGCTTTTGGAAGTACTGATAATATTTATTGAAGGTTTTTCTTTCTTTTCCAATACTAATGAATTTTACTTGTAAACTCTTTCTGGAATGTAAAAAAGGTTTAGGAATTCATCAGCAAGTTCACTCTTTAATTGAAAACATTAGAAATCTCACAACCACTATGGAACGGCGATGCAGAATAATTTTACGTTTTCATGTATAGAGCACATACTGAACAATTTGAAGATGTGAAGTGCCATGAAAAGCAGCTTCTCGTTTCCCATAAAATTGATATCCATGAGGTGCTGGTAACATACTACATAATATACAAAATCGCAAGTTCTTTTTGGAAACAAAAATGACTAATGATTTTGTTTAATTTCATTCAGCAAATTTATTGAGCACCTATGGGGCATAATATTGGTAAATATTTTAGTCCTGGTATTTCAGCGATAGCAAGTATGGTACATGATGACCTTGACATGTTATTTTTTAGCATGAAGAAAAGTTTTTGGTAAGAGATCTCTCTTACTGTCCACCATGGGGGATTACTACAAATGACCTTGACCTAACTTGGCAAGTCTTAACTGGATTTTCAGTCATGGAAAATGGGAAACAAGGGCCACATACATCTTGAATCCATAAATGTAGCTACTCAAATAACAACAACCCAAACAGGACCAAAACGTGCATTCCCATATCCGGATTCTAATGCCAGTCATTTCGCATCCAGAATTTTCTCAAGTGACATCATTCTCTTTAAAAAAAGTAATTAACACATTCTAATCAAAACATTTGCTAATAATATTTTCAAGCATTTCCACCAGGGGGCACTCCCCTCATTGAAAGCCTGGGCCAAAAAAAAAAAAAAAACCCACAAAAACCCGAAGGTTTGTAAAACACCTGAGACTGTCTACACTGTCTGCTTTCGAGCTCTGTGAGTGTCCCAGGATTTGAAATATCAGTCTAGACCTTCAACACATCCCAGGCAGAAAACCTGCACTTGGCTCTAGTTAGAATAATTAAGTGGAAATAAAATGCTTTGCCCAGAAAACATTTCATATGCTCAAATGGGACGTCATGCTAACGTCAAAATATGAGTAGAGAAATTGCTAAATTCTCTCCCAAGTGACCTTCTGTTACTTTAAGCCGTACAGGAATGACTCAGTCTCATGTTAGCAACACTTGATATCATTATGTATTTTTTCATGTGTTGGCTTTCTCACTGTAGTTCTCTGCTGTCTTGGGAAACATTTCTAATGGAAAGAGATGATATTTTGTTATCTGAGATCTCTGAATGTCTAATTTCGAATTTCCCAAATATAATAACATCTGTTTATAGGATCTCTTTTGACCTAAAGTGTTTTGTTTTTTTTATTGAAGTACAGTTGATTTACAATGTTACGTTAGCTTCAGGTGTACAGCACAGTAATTCAGTTTATATATATATATATTCTCATATTTTTTTTCAGATTCTTTTCCCTTATAGGTTATTACAAAATATTGAGTATAGTTCCCTGTGCTATACAGTAGGTCCTTGTTGATTATCTATTTTATGTATATTGATAGTAGTGTGTATGTGTTAATCCCACACTCCTGTTTTATCCCTCCCCCCCTTCCTCTTTGGTAACCATAAGTTTGTTTTCTGTGTCTGTGTGTCTATTTCTGTTTTGTAAATAAGTTCATTTGTATATTTTTTTAGATTCCACATATAAGTGATACATGATACTTGTCTTTCTCTGTCAGACTTACTTCACTTAGTATGATAATCCCTAGGTCCATCCATGTTGCTGCAAAAAAATTTTTTTTAATTACTGAACAATTAGTGTAGATAAACGTCTTACAAAGTGCCACACAACTTTTCACTGAAGGCTCACCTTGAGTACATTATTAATTACCATTAGATTTTCCCATGGGGAGCATATCTTGTTGCTAAGTTTCTGTCACCCATTTGGAATTTTTTCCCTCTATGGTCTGAATACACATTATCCATTTAGTAAATATTTATCGAACACTTACGTGGCAGGCATTGTGCTGGGATGACAGAAAAGAATATTAGACTATTCTACTCAAGGAATTTATAATGTATTTATGTGTACTGTATGTTTCTATCTCTTTCTGTAGAGTTAAGATATATTGCTTTGCGAAATACATCTTTTAATATCTTTAAAAATTTGTTATCCCCATTTGATGGGGAAGAGTATAGAACAAGGGCTATTTTTTTTACACCTATTTTCAAACATTGTTTCTGAGACCTCTATTTCTTGGTTTCAACGTGACACATCAAAAACACAGTCAATCTAATTAGTTGGCCTTGTGCAGATTAAATAGCTGGGTGATTGACTGCCTGTTTGACTGAATTTTAGTTAAATTGACTGGATGTTTTGCTCATGTATAAACACAGTTGCAACATTACTTGTCAGTATTATAAATGAAAGGACAAGTAGCCTTCATTCTTCAGTCACATTTCTTAGGGTGAAACTGGCTTCCCTTGCATAGACCAAATGAGAAACTAAAATGTACTCTTAAGCCACCGAGCCTATTGGAGGATCTTTTTTAATAGCAGCCTATATAGATCATTTTTGAAGTGGACACTGCTTTTATATTGTCTGTACCCAACTGTTATCTTGGGGCAATATGCTACATTTTCCTTGAGGAATTGGGAACAAAGCCAGGTTTGTGCTTCCAGGAAACCATGAAAAAACCCCAATGTTATAATGTTGGGGCTTGGTTGTTTTGACATGACACTTTACCTCCCTTTCCCAAATGTACCCTGTTGCTATTTCTGCAGGGTTATTAGAAAGTGAAATTTGCAAATGATATAGAGATCTCCACAACATGTCATACTGGGCCATATTGTGATAAACTGAAATGTAGAAAGCAAACATGTCTTGGCATTCCAGGCATTTTTTCATGCAGAAGGTTGAAGAGGTAAGGCCTGCTCAGTCCTTATCAAATGGGCAGAAAATGTTTCTAATCCTTGTATTTCATATAAGCTCTTAAACAAAATTGTGGAGAAACACCCATTTTTAAAATGCATTCTTCCAAAAATTAAAGAAGTAGTTAACAATTCTCTGTTATTTGGGGAGGAACACCATAAAGAAGTTTACTAATGGTTTGTGAATTTCTTCTAACACTATTAAAAATGTTTATTCCTCAAGAAATTTGATTATTACAGAATTTGATAATATTCTTTTTCTTGGCATGCTACGATGGATTTTTGCAGTGTGGAAAAGGGGTTATGTATTTCAAATTTAAAGGATGGTTTCTGAAGTTCAAATTTTCAACCTGTTACTCAGAGGTATTGTATAGCAAGCAATGCAGTATAGTTTCCTTAAGCGGTAAATAGAAAGAATCACTCGTCATTGACTCCAATAATTTGAAAACCAAGGAATAATGTAAAATATTGCCTGCAAAAACATAGCATAAATCTTAGATGATGCTTTAGTGATATTCTTTTTCCTAGTATGTTACAATTCATTTTCGAGTATTTTCTTTGTAAATCCTACTTCTCTCGAAATGGCTTTGTATCTTTACATATTGGGCTGTTGGCATTCCACTGCCTTTGTCTAGGCAGCTTGAGAACTATACAGTTCAGTGCTGTCGTATTATGAGCATTTCATTTATTCTTAACTTGCCTCAATCCTCTCTCTGTGAAAGATTTCATGGCAAGTTAAGCTACTCAAAGGAAGGAGACCAATTAGGCAGTTGCAGTTTATGTTATATGTAAAGCAGACGCTTAATAAAATTAAGAATACAATTGAGGCTCTCTTCTCTACCACTTCAATTGTAACTAATATATTCCTATGTGGAATTAATGCTTCTGACTGTTCATTTTCTGAACAGAGTGGGGAAGAAAAGGAAAGGATCACCGCGGGCTGGGCAGAGCATGGGGGCAAGCTTATCCTGTGCCTTTTATTCCCTGCAGGGCTTGCTTTCAGAAATCCTACGAAAGGAAGAGGACCCCAAGACTGCATCCCAGTCTTTGCTGGTAAACCTTCGGGCTATGCAGAATTTCTTGCAGTTACCGGAAGCTGAGAGAGATCGAATTTACCAGGATGAAAGGGAAAGGAGCTTGAATGCGGCCTCAGCGATGGGTCCTGCCCCCCTGATAAGCACACCGCCCAGCCGCCCTCCCCAGGTGAAGTCTCTTTTTCTTCCTCACCTTTCTGCTTTTTGTTTTTGTTTTTTTAAAAAAAAAAAAGTCTAAGGAAGAATCTCAACAAGCATGAGAAAGGTAGATGGATAGGGATTTTTTTTTTTTTTGATAGTAATTCATAGACTTGCTTGAGGAGAATTTGGTCCCAGCTCACTAATTCTGATATAAAAACAAGCAGCTACTAATTAGATAGAGGGAAAAAAATTGCTTTGTATTGCTTCATTTGGGGGGTTCTTTGGGGGTGAAAAGTCATCTTTAAATGGAATACTTGGCTCTACTACTATTAAGTAAAAAGGTATTTTAAACTCAATAGGAAAAAAAAAAGTAATGAAGTCCATTTTATCCCTGCGCGTTTTAGAACCACCATTTGAATAGTAAATAAATAAAAATAAATAATTCCATTTGTATTTATGCTTTCCAATACCAACTGCAGCTGGTACCAGTTACACATCATCTCGTTTGTAATCTTTCATAATTAAGTTTAATACAATCCTTGAAGGCAGCTTTAAATGGGGCTGATAAGGAATTCCATCCATATTCCCAGAAATGGGCACATTTTCTATTTTCCAAATTTTTGCACTTTTTAGGAAGGACAAAAGTCATCTGCCAGGTAGTTCTGTGTATGCGCATCTGTATTTTTTTTTTTAATCAAGTTTAAAAGGTAGCCTCATAACTATTATAAGAATTGAGAAGTTAATTTTCAGTACAACTATTAGATACAAATTTGAGAGTGGATTAGATGTAAGATCCACAAGCAAATATATTTTTTACACATTTAATTTGTGGCCTGTGCAACTCTTAAAAATGAGGTCAGCTAAAACGATGGAAAGTAAATATGGAATACTAATTAAAAGTGCTTATGTAACATAATGTCATAATGAAATTATCTCTTAATGTTAGTTTCATCAATAGTAAAAAATGGTCATCCATTTCCAAGTATAGAGATATAACTCAACACTAAAAATGAAACTGCCATAGATACTCCATAAATAAGAAATAGACATAATATACAGCCACTTGTGGAGGGTCTTAAACTGCATATTGTAATGTTCTGAAATGATTATTGTTTAGAAACATCCCAAAGGTCCATTTTCTCCATTTTATTCAATGAAAATCAATTAAGTCTTGATGTCTGTAGGAGCAGGCAATAAGGAAGGCATTGCTGTAATTGTAAGAAGGACATGTTTCTCTAGCAGAAAAGAATGGCACCCAAATACATGCATACATATCCATCTGCCAACACACACACTTAACTGAATTTGGTCTGTTAAGCCTTCAATACAATATTTCTTACCAAAAAGAATGAGGAACTCTTTATATACATATATGACTTTTGTAAGAGTGATTAAACAAAAAATACTGTACTTGGACTTGATTGAACACTGAGTTTGTGTTGTTTAGAGTTATCATATGTACCATCATTAGTTAATTTTGCTGTTGCAGTCATCATTGGAAAGCCTCTGGGCAGAGTTATTTTACTTATCACTTAATCTTGCAATACTAACAAAAGAAGGGCTTACTTAAGACCAGTGTGAATTTAAGCTTTGAGCTGCTGCTGCTTTTTTTTGTTTTACTCTATCCAAATATTTGACTTAGTAGTTCCTTAATATAGCTTTTGTTTTCTAATTTTTCTAGGATTTTAATGCTTTTATTTGTTTTCCAGATATGATTCTGCTTTCCTTACTCATCAAGTTTTTTGTTTTTTGTTTTTTTTAGCCAAAATTACATTAATTCTTAATTGTGATATTTATTTTTGTATACTAGTAAGATACTCTGGGTTGCTTTCCTATATGTATGTCTAAAGACTATACCTGCTGATAAGTTGGGATAGAAAATATAATTTATTTTGGCCTGAATTGCTGATAAACTGGTTGAGCCACCCTCAGCTGTATGTGTTTGTTGTCAAGAGGGGGTTGAGACCAAGCCTTTAGCTGGGATATTTAGCCAATGATGAATGTACTTAGATACTGTAGATTCTTAGTGAAGCTCTTTCAAAGAAAAGAAGTTTCTATTAACACAATATTATTGACCATCTAACCACATTCTGAAATGATTATCTGATATGTGTGAATAATTTTATTTCACTGCTTCATAGAGAATCCCTTTGCATTCCTTAATTTTATCATAACAGAGCTCACAACCAGTTTGTTCACCTTTTACCCTTTGACAGTGATTCAGTGAATTAAATTTTAGGGAATTTTTAATGTATTAAATGTATTATCAATGTAAAATGTGTACTTAGGATTTGGAAAAACGGGTTACAGAGCAGTTGAGTTAGTACTGTTTTGCAGCAGTTGAAATCCAGCGCTTAACCTGGAACCAGTATACCACACATAAGTTTTCATGTGCTTATTTACAAATGACTAAAATGGAAGGGGAATAAAGGAGGAAACCACAGGTATAGAAAAGGACTGCAGGATTTTGTCTTTTTATATTTTATATTTTGCCAGAGAGGAATCTGTGTGAAATCACTGTGCGTTTCATTTCCACCCCCTCCCCGCCCCCCCTGCCAAATGAAGATATTCGAAATCTGTTTTGAGACTAGCCTTTGGCTTGGGTTGGACCCGAACAGGATTTCTTTCTAATGCTTGTTGAAGGCAGAGGTCCCTTGTGGCTCGCTGAAGACCCAGGACACCTTTAGGCCTGAGAGACTGGATTATCTAACAGCTTCTCTGAAGAGTTTAGGTCATATGGAAGATGATTGGGATGTCCCCGGGTCCTGCCAGACCAAGGACCTAAACCATTGAGGAACTCAGATTATAAATCATCTTCAAGAAGGGGCTTCCTTCAGGCCCCGGGTGTTATTCTTCGGAGAACCTCACCAGGGAAAACCTAGACCAGCCTCAAGAAGCTCTCGGCTGGCTCTACCTAGGCGATATGGCTCCTGTGCCTCACGCTTCGGTAGGGGTAACCACACCAGGGGCTTTGTCTTCTGGCTGGGGCAGTAGGCTCCAGGCCAGACCTGTTTGTTGAAAGCATATTTTCACAATATACATGCTCTAATTCAAGAAATATGAATACCTTGCACTTGATAATGATTCACAGTTTTCTAAGCACCTTCACGTACATGAATTCATGGAATCATTAGACTAACCTTTTGGTAGGAGAAAAATGAGAAAAGTCAAATACTTAAGTTTTCAAATCCCCTATTCAGTCCGATGCTCTTTCCCCTACCTCAAGCCACTTCCCAGAAGACAGACATTTTAGAAAGGAGAGAATGAAACCTGGGGACTCTTTCTGTTTGTCAGAGAGGATGAGAAGTTTTCTTGTTAGGTTAGAAAGAGGAACACATGTGAAATATTCTTCTGATAGAATACATTGAATATTTGACAAATGGTCCACTTTGGAAGACTTTAGACAGTTGGGCATTTCTGAGCTTGTAGAGAAAAGAGCCCTTTCCAAACTTTGGTAGTAGGAGTATCTGGGAGAAACCAATCCCTCCAAAGCTCCATGGCCTTAAAGATTTCTTTTCTGACTATCGCTTAGCAAATTTTCCAGATGAGTTTACAAGATGAATCTTATTAATAGTAATTAATTATTATTTTCTGGAAGTTGTCTGTTGCACTAAACATATCCATTTTAAGTTGATGGTTTCTATTTAGGTGTGCACTTATTACGGAGTTATTTGTGTGTTTTAAGATGTGTGACTTGTGGAGTTAAATTAGCAATTTCTGTCTTCATAAGGACCATTTGAAAGCCTATAATTACCAAGTTATAACTTTTACATGAATTATATAATATTTTTTCTTTTTTTTAACATCTCTTTATGGCATTCTTTGGTTTCTTCTGAAGATGGGACATTTTATAACAATGTTTTAGAAAATGTACAAAGTTTATATCAATAGGAGCGATATATAATTAAGTTAATCTGGTAGCTGTACACTTCTGTCTCTTTACAACATGTTCTTCTATAGTATAATGAAACATAGGTTCAGTTATGGGCAGGAACTTCACACTTGATAAAAGTTTTATTTGTTATGAATCCCTTGACCAGCTTAATTTTAAGATCATGTATGTGCTTGGAAAACGCTTCTCATTCTTGGTCATCTTTTAAGAGCTAGAGGACTTTTGAAAGTCCAGATCTGGAAAATAACTAATATTGTTTCTATAAAAGGAAGAAAAGTGTAAAAAGATAGAACCATGATACTCAAAACAGTGTTAATATATAAAAATATGAAAATGGGGACTGTTTTCTATCACCAATAGGAATTCCTCAAAATATCACGGATTTTTTAAACTAATGATAAAACCATTCACTACTAAAAATTAGACATTCATGAGCTAGATTTAGCAAAGGGCCACCAAAAAGCAGGTGCAGCACGTCTTAAAAAATAAGAATTTTTCCAAATAAAGAAGTCCTATATAACATCATACCGGTACTCAGTGTATTGCAGTGATTTCTAAGATAGGCATTGGTATTAGACTTAAGTTCAGTTCTCAGCCTTGCCCCGTGGACAGATTACTTAACCTCTTTGTTAGCTTTCTCAATTTAAAAATGGGGCAGTAATGTGACATTACCTACTCAGGGCTATTATGCAGGTTAATGTATGTTAACACAAGGCCCAGCTCATAATAAACAACTAATAAATGTGAGTCTCTCTTATTATCATAATTATTATTAAAACTACATCAAACTTTAATTGCATATAGGCATGCCCTCATGCATGTGTGCAGTATGAGCTTGCAGGCAATTCCACTTGCATCAAGGAAGAGCACAGACACCAATCAGGACCACAGTAGAGTCCATTTTGTGTAGCCTGTATGTAGTACATATGTAGTATGTATGTAATATATATAGTTCATTTTGTAGTATGGGTTGATGAATTCAGCAGCGGTAAAGGAGCAAAAAATTCTCATGAAAAATTTGTGTTCTACTGCACAATTGTAGTAAAATAAAAAGCACACCCTAGTGCTACACCCTCTCCCCATGTGGGAGGGTAAATAGCAGAAGCTCCAATTCTTAACTACTTCCCTGGTGCCACCGTAATGATGGAGTGGTACACGCTACCTTGATAAATGCTATTCAGAAAGCAACTGCATTTATTTTACCTCCTGTGCTATTTGCAGAGAAGCGCTGAAGAGTAGTTTGTTTTGCCTGGAATGAACTACTTTATGAATTTTAATGTGTGATATAATATTAAAAGCTAAACCAGGATTAAAGAAGATTTTTTTTTGTGCTAAGCTAAAATAGTACTTAGTAGAGTGAGGTATAAAAGATTTTTGTTTCCATTTTTACCTGGGGAAAAATTTCAGCTTTCATATTTTTGAAAAGCTGTCCAAGTCAGTTCCCCTTAAGCAATACCTTGTGTTTAGAGAAAAATGTGGTTCCAGAATTCTAATAGCTTATCTCTAATAAGATGCATATCTGAGCCAACAAGATGATAAGGAAGAGCTTTTCTAAATATTTTTTAAATGAGTAATACAGTTTCTTAATATTTTTAAAAGTTGTTGCTCTCACTTTTTTTAAAAAAAGAACTTCTAAAAAGAACTTTTTTAAAAAGTACTTCTTTTTTTTTTTTTTTTTTGAAGTACTTCTTTTCAACTTTTGATTGTGTTGGCTACTAGGAAATGGTTATTTGATTTTTTTTTTATGATTTAAAATGTTTGCTTTTTGGTTCAAGTTGTAATTGCTTTATTAAAAAAAGAAAAATTAAACCAAAGAAATTTTTAGAAACAAAATCACAGGGTTGAAACAAATGATTATAACCCACCTCGAAGATAAATTCTTAAACATCATTTTTACAAAAGAATGAAAATTATTTTCAAAACACACTGAAACACCAAGTTTCCAAAGCCTGCCCTCTTAACTGTTGCTAAGCAGATGATACCAAGGAACTGTTTCTTCCAATGCCCTGGACTTCATGCCTCCATTTCCATAACATTCAATGTTCAAAGCGATTGAAATGGCTTTTCTTTTCTCTTTCATTTAAGCAGTGAGAAAAATAGGTATTAAAAGGGACCCCATGTGGTGATCAAATCTATCCTTCTGCCTCAAAGCAAGACCACCCCAGAGCAAAGTTGCAAATCTCAGCAAAGCAACTTTGTAGGCAATTTATGGTAATGCATTAACTCTTCTGGCTCCTAAAGTGGTGTTTAGCAGATTACTGCTTCAAAGCCCTGTGTCTGTGCCTAGTGGCCCCCAGTCCTTAAGATGCCTCGGTGAGTTAGTGCCCTTTCTTACTGGAGTCCAGAGCTGGCAGGGGAAGGCTGGAAATCCAGCCTCTGCTCTTGCCGTTTCTGTCTGCGGATTATGCTTTAGGAGAGGCCAGTGAGGCCAGCCGGTGGGTCCCTTGTCCTGCCTCACCTTCTGTGTCCTCACTGGGGGCCTGTGGCCCAACCATTTCCCTGCATTATCCTTTCCGTGCTCCCAAGGGTAGTGTCCAGGTGGGAGAGTCTAGCTGCATCCTCCAGAGGTGAGTTATTTTGCTCACCAGCTAGAAGTTACGAGTCAGAAAGCACGTTGTAAAGGAGACTCAGCTTTACTGTCTAAGTGCAGGGGATTAAATGGCTTAGGATAACCTCTGCCCCTCTTTTGATACCAAATATTTGGGGGCAGGGTGAAATAAACATTAGAAGACTTACTGTATGACTAGGAAGGTATGTCATTTAGTGCCTCAAAATCATTCGTTTATCTTAAAATGAGCTTCATTTTCTATTGTTCCTAGTGGATGAGAGAAATGGTCCAAGATGGTAAGTTTCTAGAGAAGGAAAACCTGGATTCTATAAAGGACCCTAAGAAACGTGGTCCTTGATGAATCACTTTGCCGGGAGAAATGTGGTCCTGCATCTGGACAACTTTTCATTTATGTTTTCATCAGTTTCCCAGTAAAAAGCAGCTACATGGTTCATATGTGAATTTCCCAGGCTGGTTGGTTCCTGTAAATGCTCAATAAAGATCAAATTTTTATTTTAAACATTTAAAGTTTTAAAGATTGTTTTTAAGTTTTGAAGATTAATCATGATATCAGTAAATTTTGAGGTTGATTTTCCCCCTAAATTTTGTGGCATTTTTCTGCAGATATCTGCTTATCATTATTACCATTATTAATTTCTCACTCAAGATTATACATTTTGAATATATTTGTAAGTTACTGTTTATATATTTTGTGTAACTTGCAGTCATGTTCTATTAAATATTGTGAAACATTTTCTTATTATTTTCTTATTGTCTGGTTCCACCAGTCAAAAGGAAAGAGTTATATACAGCGGTGCCAGGAAATGATGAAATAATTATACAGAACAGCTTGGACATGCATGTGTAAAATGCAACCAGCCTTTATGATAATTAAGCAAGGCACTCTACCTGTTTCATGGATGGATAGAAGATTTAAATGTGCAGCTCTGCAAATGGCTTTGTTATGGAAGATTTTTTAAATGAAACATAAGAGGAAAAGGCATTAAAAAAAAAGAGTCTAAAATTAAAAAGGCCGTAGTATGTAATATCTATTAGTGATGCAATTGTCTCTTAGACATCGGGTACCCAGCGAAGATACAGCACTGTGCATTATGATTTTAATTGTGAATTTCCTTTGTTAGAATTGCAATGGAAGGTAATTGGGAAACAATTAGTTTAGGGTTTTCAAGTCTTTGAAACTATTCTGTTTTCCAGAAAACTTACTTTATGGCATTATAATTCCTGGTTGTCAGCTGGCAGTTGCTGTCTTATTACAGCTGCAGTCACCTGTGACAGTATGACTTCCTTAACTTAAGCAATCTGATCTCCAGCTAAGAACTCATGTTGAATGACCGCATTGTTGATCACCTTGATCATAAAAGGAGCAACAATGTCCAGTTTGGATGCCGAGTCTGAGAAGCTTCAAAACAGTTTGGCCAGTGGAAAATGACAGGCATGTTCAAAATGTTTTGTAGGTGAAAACAGCTACCATTGCCACTGAGAGGAATGGGAAACCAGAGAACAATACCATGAACATTAATGCTTCCATTTACGACGAGATTCAGCAGGAAATGAAGCGCGCTAAAGTTTCCCAAGCTCTGTTTGCAAAGGTGGCAGCAACCAAAAGCCAGGTAAGAGCCTCTGTTAGGCATGGAGAATGTTTATCTGTGATGCCTGTGAAAGTTCATTCGAAGGGGTGTCTATTTGCAAGTTGAACTTGCATCCCTGAGAGGTCACGGTTTCCAGGATTATTGACAGAGCTCATGATGAAACAGAGGGTTCGGATTCAGGGAACAGAGACACTTGGTTGTGTTTCCTCCAACATCTACTGTCCAGACCACAGATTTCTCAGGAAATCCCTGAGTCAGTTAATAGTTGTTTCCAGAAGAGTACTGTAATGTATAGGAGGTTTCTCCATCTGGTCTATTGTAATGGAACAAATAACTTGAATTATTATTATTTCATTAGTACTTAGGTGACCTTGATTTCCATCCTAAAATACTACGAGCATAGTTTTTTTCTGTTCCAACTCAGGCATCTACAACTGTTAGGTGTGCTTATTAAAACAAACTGACACACACACACACACACACAGCTTTGCAAAGTAATGATTTTAGTTTATATATATATATATATGGATACATATATATATGACACACAAATTTAATTACAATTAGAAAAATTGTCTAACTCTTTTGAATTATAAATGAATCAAATTGAATGGGAAAAGTGACAAATCCCTGCAAGACATAACGAAGAATAGATAATGCAGCCTTTTTGTCATATATTGATAATTTATGTTCATCAGAAGTAGAGTCATCTACATGAACAAGCTCACAGTTATCTACAAACCCTTGTTCAAGGCCAGGAATACTTTTTAAAGGACCAGAAGAATACTGGTCTTGTCCAGTATAAGTCTTGTCCCCTTCGCAGAAAGATTTGATAACACTATCAAAGTGAGATTGAGAGGCAATCAAGGAAATTTTAGACAAATATATTTCATTATCATTAATGGACTCTCCTTTGTAAAACAGCCTGTCTGCTGTCAGCCTCTGATAAAATTATACAGTCCTGAGACTATTTACAATATGGTGTATTTACAATACAGTACTTTCATTATTAGGTTTTTCTGAAATTTCACTCTAGCGACATTAATAGTGGTCCTTGCTGGGAGTTTTGCTTGAGAAAAGGTTGTTCTTGTTTAAGTTATAGGCTGGCTGGAAATACGTAAGGGATATCTTGGAAATGTTATATAAAAATGATTAAACTCAAGCTGTGGACTGTAAAAATTATAGCTTTATAGGCCACATGCCTGCGTACCCTTCAATCACTGTCAAAGTGATAATTTCTACAATAATATGTTTCTTTTATTGTGAGATTCTAAACATCAAGTGCTGTTTAAACATTAAACTGAATTGTTTATGTTAGTGCCATACTCGGCGTGTCATACATCAGGCCACCGTAATCTCTCATGGAATGTAAAATTCTGTCATGAATCATGGCTTGTATATCGGAAATTACTGTAATTTTGATTGGAAATTACAGGGCTCTTGAAATGTTTCTAATTATGATAGAATGTCAGAGCCGCTTCAAACCTGTGTGCTTCTTCAGATGTCTTCATTTACATGCCAAGACTAGGCATTAAGGAGAAATGTCCTGTTCGCACATCGCCCCTCACCCACCCACCCTGCACCGTCTTCTTTTGGCTATTTAGTCTAATTAGGATGAGGATCTCATATTTCAACATAGTTTATCCAGCTTTTCTTTCTGATTCTGCATCTCTTCTGACCTTCCCAATTAAATTATCAAGAATAACAGACTGTCTTCTTACAAGGCCAAACACTTTCCCCCAATCTCCAGAATAGATAAACAGAGAAACTAAACATGCGTTATTGTGATAAGGGGCAGCCTTAAAACCAACAAACAAAAATAGAATATTAAAACTTTTTGGTAAGTTGGCATCTGTCACATAATCACCACCACCCTCCCTCTCCTTTCTGACGAGAGCATAGCTCCTTCTGGCTAGCGGCGTTTTTGCTACCTTCATTCTTTCTTTCTTTTACATGATATCCCCAATTCTCCCCTCCTGGCCTGAGTTCTGATTTTGGACCTATTCAGACAGTGGTAGCAATGGATTGATAATGTCATGTGAGTGATGTTCTAGGGGGTTTTTTAACATCTTTTCTCTTGGGACTCCTGTCCCACGAAGCTCCCCGTGAGTCACTTGCAAAGATGTCAGTTGCCAACTTCTGTGTATCTGCCATGATGGTGTGTTCCCCAGAACCCCCAAAGCTGCTAGCTCATTACTGGTTGAAAGAGAATCCAAGGGGCCAGTTGTAGACTACTGGGGTCCAGCAGACTGTTAACTTTCATTCCCTCACGTAGTTATTCCTAACTACTAATTTACTGGAACTTCGTTAAAAAGCATTTCTGTAGCTTTCTCTTAGCTGTTCAGTTTAGATGTTAGCACTGCCCTCTTGATGAAAATCTAAAAGTTGATGATTACTGAAAAATAAGACAGTCCAAAAACTGTATATATATCCCTAAGAGAAGAGATCTGACTTAACAAGGGCAGGTAGTCCATTGACTTAAGTTCTGTTCACCTGCCATGATTGTTTGTGAAGGAAATAGAAAAACTAGAAAACAAACCAAAACCAAAAAAAAATCTTCAAATCCGACGGACCTTTCTCATGGTCAGAATTCTTAACTTGTGCAAGAGTTGTTATGCCTTGGAGATAGGTGCCAAGGCTTGTCAGCATGGGCAGAGGTCCTCCCAAATGAAGCACGTGTACAGAGGGATGTGCTGGAGCCACTTTTATCTCAGCCGGTCCAGCCCCATCTGCTTCTGTATCTCGCCCTGATTCTCTACGTTGGCCTAACATTCATTACCTTTTTTGTGCTAGACCCCGTCATGCATTATATATTATCTGCATTTAGTTCTCAGGAACCCTGTGGGCTGTAACATTGATTTCCTCATTTTACACGAGGGTTACTTGACTAAAAAGTAGGAGAGCCAACCCCAAATTCTCTGCATCTCTGCATCACTATTTTAGTGTCTCTTCAGGACCAAAGGAAAGAGGAATTAAGGATGCTGGACTAATTGATAGTGGAAATGGGAGGGGCTTTCCTTTCTTCATTGACATATTCATGGAATATGGGTTCTTGCCAACATAGGGCCCTTAGAAGCCAAGCTTTTTCATGTCTGTTTGGGGTTGGGGCGTAGGGAAGGGTACATGGTGGAAGACTCAAAGGAGGCTATGGTCCAGGCTGTTCTGGTATTGGGAAATGATTTAACCTTTTTTAGCCCAAGATTTCTTTTAACATGGGAGGAAGTCCCATGCTGTCATGTATGCAGAAGAGCTTTTAGATTTACAGCACTGTAACACAAGTAGATAATGTCTCTTATAACGTGCTAAGCAAAAGACTCAGACCTCCACACAGAGTGACTTATTTATTATCTATTTATGTATCTCAAATACCTTTTATTTTACAAGGTAAAGCTTTAGGTAAATCCCCTGAATGGCAGGCAGCAGAATTATTTTGAAAAGATAGTACAGCCCCAGAATGTGGTGGAACCAGACATGTGTAGCTGTGGTCTGCAATGACTAATGCACAAAGTATTTTCAGGAAAAGAAACCAACTTTTCAGATCCCACCATTTCGCATGTATTATACTTTCTCTTCGATGAGTAATAGAAATGAGATTGTTTTTAATGTTAATAGAAATGTCTGGGTAAAGTATGCAAGTGCAGACTGAAGGTAGGCCACTTTTTGTGCTTGGGTAGGAAAGCAGGCTAATGCAAACTTTAAAAAGATGATATGCTTTAAACATAATGTGAATAGCTACAAATGAATACACTGTATATTCTGGGTATTCAAATAAGCAGCCGTTTTTCCAAGTGAATCATGTTAGAATTTTATCAAACATTTAGTCTGATAACATTCAAATAATTATGAGAGCAGAATTCGCTAATTTTACTGTTTAAAAAAAAAAAAATAGTTGATTTGGGTAATAACCATTACAGTATCAAGGTTCAGTTACTGTTCAGTGGTTATAGTGTTTTCATATGGGAGACGGAAATGGAATTTTTTCCTTAATGGTGGCAGATGTTGGAATCTAATTTTATTCCACAGCAAACCTCCTGAGAGCTCCGAGACTTAAGGTGTATGTCCAGCAAGGGGACATTAGCAGTGCCGTAGGCCTTGCCTTGTACGTCGAATTGTTATATTGATTTTCATGTTTGCAGAGGTGGAGGTTGCAGATACAGTAATGCAGTCAGAATAAAGGGCTTTTCCAGAGCGGCTGCATCCCCACTTGCGTTTAGAAAATGATTTCTCTCTAGTGCTTTATTGAACAGGGTATTTCTTTTAGGTAAAGCAACTAGATGATGGAAATCCTATTTGACTGAACATGCTTTTCAATAGAATCTTTTGCAATCTCTACCTACCAGTCCTGTAGTTACTGGAGTCTTTGGCTGCAACAACTTCGACTGCTTGATAGGTGTGGTTTTTTGCACTAAAAAAAGAATTTCTGCCTCTGTGAAGATAGCACGACCAGTAGAAGAGACCAAATAATTCGAAGCCTTTTGCTTTCTTCCATCTACTTTTCAGACACTTTTGTCATTGAGATTCAAGACCTCTAGGATGGGAGAGAGAGGGGAGAGTGAAGGAGAAAGAAGAAAGCTTTAGTGCTCTTTGGGCTTGTAGGTAAAAAAAGAAAAAAGCATCTTCAGATTTGGTAATTCTTAGATGGTGATTGGAATGCCTTAAATACGAGTAAGACATGATATGTCACAAATCATTAGAGATAGAAATAGGGCTAAGAATGTCATTTTCATTGCTGGTTATAGGAATCTACAGTGATAAAATCCAGGAAAAAAAAAATCACGGCACCATGACTGCATTGTGTATTCTAGCATGTCAGCGAAGGCATCTTTTATTTTGTTAGCATCAAATTACACTTCACGGAAACTACACTTTGAAGCCCTGTGCTGATTCATGCTTTTGGAATGTTCACATAACAGACTTCGCTGCAACGCGATCTCACCTGTGTAACCTCCTGTTTCAGATCCACAGGAGGCCCCTGCAGATTTGCGAGTCACGGTTCCGGTTATTTCTGGTGCCACATGCTTTTCTAGCAGCCTGTGGGAAGATCTTTACATCGTGTCCTCAGAGCCCCTTCTCTTGGGCTAATAGAGTTGCCTTCAGCCAGCATCTAAGGAGAGAACTGCCTCTTCATATATTTTCCATCTAGTGCCTTATTTTATTTTACTTTATTCATTTATTTATTTATTTTTTACACTGGGTGGGAGGAGATCCTGGGGAGATACAGGTTAGGTTTCCCTGGATCAGCTTCCGGGAAGACGGAAGAGGCCAGAGGAATGCTTGAAGGGAGAAGAGAAGTAAGACAGCCCAGCGTGTAGCATCTCAGGACCTGCCTGTATTCAGGTTAACCCACATTTGGGGAGGGCCCGGTGCTGCCTTCTTGATAAGGACATGGAGTCCCGTCCATCTCCTATTTCAGGTGTTCTGTGGGAGCCATCTCTAAAAATCCCTTCTGTCTAAATATTGGGAATCCATATTGAATTTAGTTTTCTACAGTGTAGACCTATCTTTATGTCTCTAGTGGTTGCTCAACAGGACTTTTGAAATTAATGGCTTTAAATACATAAACATTGACATAATCTGGCAGTTTAAAGGTACATGATTGAATGTTATACGATGTTTTAAGACCTAAATTTGTGAATCTGAATATGAGCCCTTTCCACGTTTCTGTGTTATAAAAACAAGCATATGTTTTAATTAATCTAGGGTTTGATCAAGGAGGTTCAGAATTATTAAATAGAACACTTACTTGCCGATCATATTTTGGGCAAAAAAAAAAATCACGTAAAGGGGTGTTTTTCCCCAAGGCGCTTGATATTGTCTGTTGCAGCAAGTCGGAAACTTCTTGGTTATCTTGTTGCCACCTTCAAATCATTTAAAAATTTCTTTTCCTCTAAAATTTAAAATGCGGTAACTAGAGTGATATAAATGCATCTTCCTCATTATCCCATTTAATAAGTTCACTGTAACAAGTATAGTCATAACTCATTGAGCCCAGTTTCTCCATCTTTCAAAAAATGTCATAGGAAAATATTAGTCAAGATTTGAAAAGAAGCAGTTTGTGAATATTGAGCCAACTCTCTAAAGAGGATCATCACGTGAGGAAGTTCCAGGAAGGTGACCACAGGAGTGGTCCACTTTGAAGCAGGCCAGTGTAATGCATTCTAAAGCATGAGTATAGCAGGTACATATTCGTAGAATCTGCTTTAATCTAAGGCCACCTTTTGTCGTAAAATGTAGTATAAGTTGAAAAGTGTGGACTCAAAATATCCTACGAGTTCCTCTTTTTGGAAGCCCTTCTATAATCATCTTTGACAATTGAAGAGTTAAAGTTCTTCAGGACAGGATCCAGTATCTACAAAATGGGAGTAGGGAAGAGACCAAACCCATGGGGTTTTAACTCTTAAGTAGGAATGAATTTCAAAATGGAATGTCATTCAGTTAAACTTCACACATAATTATAACACTGATTTCGTTCTTTCACAAACTACCAAGTGAAAAGACAAAGTGTTTTCTCAGAAGTCTCAACAGTTGTCTTTTATGGTTTGGGTAGTAAAGGTAGGTTTTATTTTAGCTTTATCTTCTTTTTCCCTCATATGAGAAATGAAAATAAAAGCCCCGTGAAATGAATGAGCTCTAAAAATGCATTTATGCAAAATGACAATAGAAAAATAGCTCTGGAAGAAACTGCACTGTTAAACTTTCACATTAGTGAAAGGTACTAAAAGAGGGATGGAAGAACTTATGTTGGTAATAGGAATCTGATGTAGAATTTTTTGGCCTTGCAAGACCTGCACCTTAAAAAGTAACCTTTGAGATTATTCATTTTTATAACTATAGTTGTTAGGCTTTTGCACATGCAGTTCTTTTGCGTGACAAAATGACACAACTAAGTCATAGACCACCCATTTATATATATAAAGATATATATATAAAATATACATATTAAAAATGTTTTATATATAAATATGTTTATATTTATAAACATATATTTATAAATATATAAATATAAATACATAAAACAAATAAATATAAATTAAATATATTTATATATCATATATAAATATAAAATATATATGTATATTTTATATATATAAAATATATATGTATTTTAGAGATTAATAGAAATATAGCCACTTTATAATTTATCATTAAATACCTTGTAAAAATATAAGCTCCAATCTGCTGGTGGCGTCTCCATACAATCGCTAAATTGATGAAGTTGTCCTTTTTCTAAGACTTAATCTACTTCTGTTGTCTGGTCATAGAGAATCTGTTCTCCTTCGATTTCTTGCTTCAACCATTCCAGTGGCCTTTTGTGTAATTTTTTTTTTTTTTTTAAACAATCCCCTTTTCAACCCGTATGCCTCAGGAATTGGGTTGAAACACACTGTTTCATAAACCGCCAGCCTCCTCGGCTGCCTCGGTGCCTCTGATTCCGTAAATCAGATCATAGGCAGCATGCTGTCGTATAATAAGGTGTCTGATCCTTATTACCAGTTTGTTGATGCACAGGCTCCTTCAAATTGACCATTGCAACACATGGTTTCCCCTGAAACTAGCTGTGATAATTAGCGTGGTTCTAATGAGACAGAATGTCACTGATCTTGTGCTGAACTGTCGAGTCTTGATGCTACGGGTGGGAACTGTCAGAGCCTGCCATCTGTGACAGCGCTTGGCGTATTCCGGTGGCAAGGTAGAGCATGCTCAATAGACTAGTTTCAAACAAATGGCCCTTTTCTTGACGAGGGCTCTGTGTTCTGTTCAACTCCAGAATGTTTGCCCCAACTTCAGCCTACGCCAAAACCCATTTTGAGATCCAAAGGGGAAGAAATATTTAAACCTCTGTTATATGTTACAAAAGAGAGGACTCTTTTGTTTAGCAGGTGAATTTTAAGTGGCATTCCTTCCCTTGGGCTTTTTTTTTTTGTCTCTCCCAATGGCCCCATATTGTCGTAAGGCAGTCCTGGCAGAGCCTTTCCCCAATTTTCAAATTGCCTTGTTTAAAAGAGATTTGTTGGGGAGTTGGGCTGGCTCATCATGATGGAGCAGTCAGATTTAGCAGAGAGAGAGGGGGAACGAAAGGAATAGTTGAGAGTGTGTCTAGGAATACGCAAGTTGAACAGCAGAATGAAGACGGACAGGATGTTAGATCTGTAGGCTCCAGAGAGAAGTGGAGATTTTTTTTTTTTTTTTTTTTTTTGCTAGAGTACAAGTCCAGCGCTGCTTATCATTCCAAAATATGCTTTGTTGCTTTTTATTTCCTCTTCTCTGGCAGACCACACAGGGCTTGTTCTGAAGAACATTTTCACTAATCTGATGAGGCAGCCAAATACGCCGGGAAAACTGCTTTAATGATCCCACTAATTACCTCAAGTCAATATGAACTGTATTATTAGACTGAGGGAAAATATTCCATTAGGTCTCCCCCTTGGGAGTTCCTCCGCTTTGTGATGTCACCGAAGCCTTCACCCTCTCGCTTGTAATTAATTTTATTTACACACGCAGGCACGCACAAGGTCACACCTGCACAACCGGCGCTGGCCAGGGAGCTTGTGGCACTCGGGCTTAATCAGATCTGTCATAATTACCATTCTGCATGTTTCTGACACACGCTGTGAAATATTTCAATTTAACTGCCGCTACCAGCACAACCAGATGTAGTGCGAGTGTGGCTGCATTGGAAATATTATTCCTCAGGATAAACTCTCTCCTCCTCCTCTTTTCCTTCCTCCCCCCCCCCCCGCCCCCAATTTACAGCTAATGTAGCACAGAAGCTGATGGGTCCTGTAAATCTTGAATGCAGCACTAGATTGATAACAGGCGATTAGACAGTTTAACCACAAACTGCTTGTTCATTTTTCACAAATGAAAACCACATGTGGTGTAACTAAAATTTCAGGCCCTTTTTTTTTTTTTTAAGAGTTGGGGTCTGTATGTGTGTGTGTTGGAGATGTGCTTAAATAAAAATAAAATGCAGTGGAATGAAGTGTCTAGAAAAATGGAGAAGTTGCCTAGTTTTTTTCCAGGTGATTTTATGAAAACCATCATCAAATTCCATGTTTTCACTTTTGCCAAAACTCGAATGGGAAAAAGATGGTACTCTCCATTTCCTTTTTTTGGTACAATTTTTCTTTTATTTTCTTTCTCTCTCTCTCTCTCTTTTTTTTTTTTTTTTTTTTGTATGGGAGGGATAATATCCTTGGAGTCTCTGCCTTTTTTATTTTGTCAGTGTTAAGTCTTTTATTTGAACATAAATTTTGAAAGAATTTCTACAGTGGGCATATGCAGTTTTTTAATGGACAGTTTCCCTTATTTTTGTTAATGAAAAGTTGTTAGTTTAGGCGTGCTGGTCATATTCCAGACAATCCCAAAACAAAAATGGACCCAATCAAAAAATTTATTTCCTAGAGAGGTGTGTTAATTTTGCAGAATCAGTTTGAAAGGTAGAGTTGAAAACCAGTGAATTCTGTTGCTGCAGAAATAGTGGAGATACCCTGGCAGAAAGTGCAGGTGCAGGGTAACCATATAAGGCCAAAGTTATCACCTGTCTCAGAAGAATTCAGCCATAAGAAAATTAAAGTATTGGAGCCATAAGAAGGCAAATAAGCTGGTGGAAAACTAAAATTAAGAGAGGAGAAAGGAATAAGATCAGTGGTGATTTAGAATCGTACCTCTAGAGAAGGCTCACAACCATCCACTTTAGAGAACATTTAAAACATAGATCAAGAGAGTTAAGTGTCTTTTAATGCCAAATAAAATACACTCTCTCTTTTTATCTTTATTTATCTTTATCTTTATTTTTGTTTTACTACTAAAGTTATGAGCCTCGTTTGGAAGCTTCCTCGAGTGGTGATTCCTATTACTGGTAAGAGGTACCGTTTCCCATAGAATAGCGGATTTTTCCCCTTTATTTCCTTCCCTTAACCATTTTTCCCTCTTCTTTATTTCCGCACATTAAAAAAAAACTTCCCAAGTTTTCACTGTTTGCTTAGAGTTTGCTCCATAATATCTTCCAACTTTGAAATCTAGCATTTTTCTGCCTATTCATACTTTCTTCTGGCCTCATATCACTTTAGAGGAAAAGAAGGTATTTCCGTTTTAGTTACAATCCCTCTTCCATCTCAGCTGCTAAGCAGTTTACATGGTTAATACCAAATTATTAGGTCAGTTTCTTCGAACAGTCTTAATCTACCTTTATAATCATTTTGCAAGGTACAGTTATTGTGGAAGATTTGATTCAAGCATCACATTACCTGTCACATCGCTGTTGTGTACAGATACAACCTCAGAATCCTTCTTAGCACAGAGATGAAAGCACCCGTTACTAATCAGTGAGATCCACCCACAATGGCTTGCTGTCACTTTTTATTTAGGATTCCCAAGAAGAGGTTTGAAATATATAGTTGTATGGGGATGAGTCCAAGAAATAAGAAAAGTAGAGGTTAAAAAAAAGTACAGATTATGACTTCATTGCTCCTCACCTTGCTTTAGTGACCCTGAAGATTTTGCATAGCTACTTCAAGATAGGTTAGCCAGCATGCAAATTGAATCGCATTTTGCAGTCATTGGTAAAACTCGCCACTTAAAGGAAACTTGCCTTGTTTTTTTTGCAAGTGAAAGATTTCATTCATAACCTGAAAAATCATCCCTAGCTTTCCACATTTGCAAACTTTAGTTTTCATGTGTTAGGATTTCTTTGTGTCTAAGCACACCTGTAGATACAAAAGGGAAGAGGAAAGAGAACCAAAAAAAAGAAAAAGAATTGCTGTTTAGGGATGCTGGGGTATGTGTGAAGTTTGAGAATATATTCAGTATTTTGAGTATGAGGGAAGAGCATGTCTTTCCATTAAATTTAATGAGACTACAAGAATCTCATTATTCAAGGAAAATATTGTAATTTTCTTTACGGACCCTGCTGGGTTCCCGTCTAACGAAAGGACAGTTTTCACGTATCTGTTAGCAAGTGCCGGTTGAAGATTGGGTTGAAAAGGAATTTATAGACTTGATCCTGCCTTTCAGCTCAGTCCCCCTTCTTCAGCCACTCTGCAGTTGCTCTTCTCCACTGCCCTCAGATCCTTAGGAAAATGTACAGGAAGGAGAATTAGTTTCTTTGAATACTTTCTGCTGTTTTCTTTTGGACCCACTGTCTGCATTTTCCATCAGCATTGTCGAAGTCATCAATATCGTCTATTAGTGTAGCTCACGTTTCTATTCCAAGCTGAAAGGAAGTGGGGAGGGCATGGTTCCTGATTATCTACATCAGAAATAGGATTGTCCATAAAGTCACACATGGTTTATATAACAACTTGTACATAAACTGCATCTTTCAGAGAAAGCATTGAGGATTACAGAGAGTTGGGGGGGGGGGGTCCCAATTTCCTGTCTACCATGTTGTGGATTCCCCTGGGCAAGTTGCTTGACCTTTCAGGCTTCTAACTTTCCCTTCAGGAAGGTGACATAGATTGGGTCGGACTCTGTAATGTCCCAGGCAGTTCCAGGTTCTCTGAGTTTGTTGCTGAAACAGGTGCCCAAGTGTGAAAAAGGATGCTCTTTTGACTGAAGGTCCTGCTGACAGGTGTGTTAGTCTGGGAATGAGTCACAAAGGAGGCAAGGTTTTGAATAATGGAAGGGCTTAGTTTGTGGGGACAAAGTGCTATTTTGAGGTCTATAGCCCAAAAGGATTATTTATGAGTGGCATATAGTGAGGAGAACTGATTGTTTGGAATCCAGGGTATGAACTCCATGTTATACAGTGTGAGATGAGCTCAAGATTGATACGATCTCATCTGAGACTTGTTGCTAGAAAACTGGAAGATCCCCCTCTCTCATCAGGCACCTAGCAAAGTCAGGACACTATAGAGAGGAGGTGAGCTTCATTCAGTTGGGCGTGGGCTTGGCTTACTATGTGGTGAAGCAGTGGTTGCCAACACCATATGGCTTAGAGATTGCTAAAGAGTTTCCCCCTTTAACATGTCTTTTTTGGGTTTTTAACTGATGCCTGGAAGTCCACCTTTAACTTCTCATTTTGGGGGATTAATGAAAGTTCTTCAGGGCAGGACAGCACATCAAAGAGGAAAAAATAGACTCAGTCCGTGAGAAATCACAGGTTTGGAAGAGGTTCGTGAAATGGAGAGTAAACCAGGAGGAGGAGGCAGGGAATGGCTGCTGATGTGAAGGAACATCTTGAAGCCCATATTTGCAGCTTGTAACTTGGTACCTGTAGCAAGCGTTTAATAGCTGCTGAGGAGTGCCCGTCCCCAAGTGTCTCCTTTAAATATTTACCCATTTTACTTCTGGTACCAACACTAGGCTACTTGTCAGGGTGTTACTTGGCTGGGTTCATTGATGGAGTATTTGGTGGTTTAAATGCAATGCAGATTAGGTAAAAATAAATTACTTTCAATATGGTCAAGAAAGTGAAGGCTATAAATAAAATATACATTCACAAACAGACAAATGCTATTAGAAAATCCAGCTCAGTCTATGCCAAGCTGTTACTGTCTAAATTGCCTTCTTTCTTCCGGGCTTGCAATTAATTTTTGCTTGTGTGTTTGGAGATTGGGGGAAGGGTAATAGCCTAATGGGTAATGATTTTATTTTAGTATTTTGATTAAAGAGACTAAATAACTTGGACCCTGGGTAACCATAAGGACTAAAGCCTTATCCATCAAGCTTAATTTCTAGGCAGAAAGTTGTGTTTATATTTTTGGATAAACTTAGCATTGCGTTATATATAATATAAAGTGATGCGATGGTAATGTGCTCATTTTCTACCTATCCCCACTTCCTTTACCCTCTTTCCTACTCACTTTCTTTTCTTTCTTTAATCCTTTGACTAGCTTCCTTCTGCCCTGTTCTCAAATCTTAAAGGCGTGTCCTTTGTGACCATTTGCTCTTTGAAGAGGTGATGAGAGGAAAGATCAACCATTGTTTGATTTGTAAGCCTTCCCCCCTCTACCTCCACCCCCCCAACAGCAAGCACCTGCCTTAATTCCATTCCTTTCCCCGCCTGCATCCTGTATCTGCCCTGCTACTTTATCCTCTTCTATTTGGGAAACCCAGGTGTCTTTGGAAAATTGATAGTGTTCCTCTCCTGGCACATACAGACATTTCTCAAAGGATACTCTACTAATCTTGCTTACCTTTATAGTTATTGGGGTGGTATGACGTTAGTTAACTACGTCAGAGTATGCATGCTTTCTTTATTCAGAGGTGGTAAACCCATTTACTGAGTTTGTAACAGGACCAGGGAAAAACAGTGAGGAATATATATGTGCTAGTGCAATTGTCAGTCAAGAAATTTCAAGCTGTAAAACTGTTGTTTTATGAACAAAAGCTCATCCAGAACTGAAATACATAAATGGGATAAAAGTCTTCCCCCGTTCTGATTGACTTGAGGATTGGTTGGGGGCGGGGCGTTCTCGTCAGCACCCCACCCTACGTACACACACAACCAGGGCACTGCTGAAACACCCCTGGTGGAAAGCTGGGGCTCCTCAGGACGCAGTCTGGGAACCATTAACTAGTGATTAACTGTTTCCCTCCAACCCATCTCTAAGAGGCATGGTCCTTTAGTGGCAAAAAACAAACAAACAAACAAACATGATAAGCAAATCTGTTCCAAGAACTTATAAATACCAAAGTTTTGTAATCTACTAGGAGCTTATATAAGATAGTTCTGGAATAATATTTGAAATATATGTGTGTATGTATCTACGTATGTATACAGACACATATATATTGCAGGGGGCACCCTCTTCAGGAGTTCTTAACCTGTGTCCCATCTTCCCCCAGGGGGTCCATGCATGAATTTGAATAGAATAAAAAAACTTTATTTTCACTAATGTCTTACTGAAATTTGACATTTTATTTAATTATCAATATAGGCAACAAGTCACAGTAGTATTAGCAATACATACGAATTTGTCACCAATAAAAATCACAAATATTTTCATATCACATTTTTATTGCAGATATCTCAAAATACTATTTTTGCTCATCACTCTGAAATTACGGTAGTTATTAGATCTGTTCCTAGATCTTGCTATTTGGTACGTTAATAAAGAAGCACATATATTACTGTATGATACAATTTGGATGACTGTATTTCAGTACAGTTGGTTTTCTTCGTAATTTTATGCATTTTATTTCAGGCACATAAGAACATTTTTCTGAAAACAATGGGCTTTACCAGACTGCCAGAAGGGTCCATGGCACAAAAGAGATGAGACCAATGATTAGATAAGTTGTGTGTTGGAAGAAAAAATTATATATTTTTTTAACACATTAGCTGAGGAATTCTTGAATTTGCCTGGGAAAGAATTGTTATTTGTTTATTACTTTTTCGATGCTTATTTTTCAAGTGCCCTTCACTCCAGAGCATGTAAGCAGGGGTTATGATCAGATCATTGCAATGACATTTCAAACAACAAAAACCTTACAGGCCACCTTTCTCCAGCATTCTGATGCCCACATATAGTGCTGGAATTCGAGGAGAGAGTACCTTTGCCCTTAGGCTAGAAACTTTTTGCCAGGTAAACTACACCTTTGCTATCAGCTTACACATGAAGTTCAGGCTGTTCTGACCTCACTGGACAGTAAGTGCTGGGAGAAATAATTCCCTATTATGTCTGCCCCCGCATCTCTTAGCCTCACAGTAGATGGCACGTAGATGGCGCTTTGTAGTTTTTTGTAGAAGGATGGAATGATTCAGAAGCAAATTCATTGGATCACAATTTTGCCCTCACAAAAGTGGGCATATTCCTAAGGTAGTCCCAGCAAGGGGGGACCCTGTGCTCAGAAAGACAGGATAAGGCCAGACTCCACCCCTGTCCTTCTACCCCCGGCCCCTCTCTGGACTTGCTCTCCCCAGTGTAGCACGGGACCAGTGGTTGTGAGGCGTAACTGCCGACCTGAGTGGCCCCAGCCTCCCTTGTCTCCTGTCATTGGTAAATTTCTAACCTGCCCTTTATCACTGGGACCCCCACGATGCTTCTAGAAATATTTACGCTTTCTTTTTTTAAAGCCTACTTGTGAATCCCAAAATTTGAGTCCCTCAATTAAGCTGACTTCTGATGAGTCGGTGTGCATAATGGGTAAAATGATGCGGTTTTTGGCCACAAAATGGGTGTTACTCTATCAGCAAAATCATAAGCAACTTGGGAGCTTGTAATGACCCTGCCTGCTTGATTGTTCCTCTAAGATATGAGCCCCATAACTTTTACAATCCCGAATTGCCTTCCCCTGGTTTTAAAAATTCTTTTGTTATCTCTCCTGGAATATCATAGAGGGAAGATTTAAATTTTTAATTCCCAGCCCCTCAATAAGCATAATGGGAAGTATAGCTCATCTGAGGAGATATCTGCAATATTGAAAAGTTTTATATAAATCAATTAAAAATGCAGTGGCAGAAATATTTGTTTAAATTAACCTGACAATAGATTATTTTTGTCAGCAAACAAACCAGTGTATCGAGTCAATCATAACCTAAAAACTGTTCATTTTATGGGTTCATATTTTTATAGTTTTTTTTTTTTTGCACATGGCATATACAGATATTCAGCAACAGTTTTTCTTAGTGATCATCATAATTTTGAAGAGAAAAATAAATATTGTAAATTTTTAGTAGTGACTTAAGAATGCAACATGATAAGAAATTTGCTTCGTAATATTACAGTATAAGAACACATATTTATTGGGGTCAAGGGATTTGGGAAAAGGTAAGTTTCCCAGGAAGCTTCTGCTTTAAACAGTCTAATGTATTTGCCTTTGATAGAAGCCTTTAATAGTGCTTCTCTGCCTCTTAAACCTACTAGTTTCAGCTCGCTTTGAATCTTATTCCTTTGAAATGCAACATTATTATGAATGTAAGTTGTTGGACTTTGCTACAATACACAATGCCCTCAGGAATTGTAGAGGTGTATACAGTTTTTTGCCACTAACTAAATGTCCCAGACTGTGCCATTTTTCTATTTTCCTCTGATCCCCCAGCTTACTGCCACTTCAGTGTTGCAGGAAATCTTTTGCTATATTTTTACACTCACTCATTCAAGTGTGAGCCTTAAAGCGTCTCCAAGCCCCTTGGGTGAAGGAAAGTGTAGAGTATGCTGTTCAGGGGGCTCTTTGCATTGACATTTGTTTATGATAAATGTAACTCAGGTAACAGAGATGGGGGTGGATTGGAATAAAGAAACCCATCAGCCTTAGTTCGTGGAAGAAATGCTGAGGGCCTGAACCAGAGCAGTAGGAATGGAAAAGAAGGAACAAATTCAAGACACCTTCTGAAGGAGTAGAATTGACAGGAATTCATGATTGTTGCTTATGGAGGAAGCAAAGAAGAAAAATCATATTTTTAAATTGAAGCCGTTTGCTATTTTTTTTTTTTATTAAAAAACAGTACTAGCCAATTTAGAAAAAAATTTTTAATGCAAGCATAAAGGAGGAAAGAACATAAGAAATAACCATAATCCTAATTAACTAGTGATAACCTGATTTATGTTCTTTGCATATACACATACGTGTATGTGTGTATGCATGTATGTATACATATCATGTATGTATACACATATACGTGCGTGCACATGTGTGTGTGCATATATATGCCTTTCATTCATTCATATGCTATACCCACCTTTTAATTCCCTATTGAGGTATATTTAAGTTGTATTCAACTTTTGCTGTCACAAATAATGCTAATGTGAACATTATTATAGTTAAATATTTGTATACATCTTTATTATTTCCTTATGATTAATTCTCAGAAGTAGAATTATTGGATCAAAAAAGGCATTTGTGTTTTAAAGGTAATTGCTAGTCATTTCTACGTTCAACATTTCTACCTTGCGCTTCAGAAAGTATATACTAATTTATACTTCAAATCACAGCCTTTCAGCCCAGGTGACTGGGTGAGTGGTGATGCGGTTAATTGAGTTAAGCTATATAGGAGGAGCCTCGTTTGTGGGAGGAAGATAGTGGGTTCAGGTTGGGATGTGGTAGCTGAATTATTTTCATTAACTCCCTAGATATTTCACATTCCTTTGCATTATCTTTGTGATAATGACAACAATATAAAAATAATAACAGCTGACATTCATCATACTGTTACTGTGTGCCAAGCCCCTTGCGTGAATTATCTCACTAATTCTTACAACACTGTGAGTGGTGGTAACATTACCCCCATTTTACAGAGGAGAAAATTGAGGTCTAGAGAACTCAAGGAACTTGACCAAGGTCACAGGGCTAGTCAGTAGTAGAATAGGTGTTAAAATGAAAATCCAGGCTTTCTTAACAAATAGATCTTAGAAGTACATTATAAAGAGGAGATGAAGTCACAGTAATTAAGTTGCATCCTCAAGAAAGTATGGTAAAAAGCAATGGCGAAAGAATGGATTCCAAAGCAACTAGTCTACCTATTTTTCCTAGCGTATTGCTAATTCATCTCTTTTTTTTTTTCATTATTCTTCCCACTCTAAATACTGCCCATTCTTAAAAGCCAAACCAACATGACTCTACATCAGCAAAGACTTCCTTGACCACCCCAGTGCATCTCTCCTTCCTCTCCTCTTGGTTCCCACTGGATGTCTGCCCCTCACTGACCTTCACTGCATACTGCCTTGCTCTAGTAGTTATTTTTGAATGTCACCTCTTCCCAAATGTACTGTGAGCCATTTAAGGGAAATGCTTTTGGTTAAGTCCATCAGACCTTTTTGTAGTTATCACGGACCGGGCCCTGGGCTAAACGTATCCTATTTCATTTGTACCAGCCGCAGTCTTGTGAGATGAATACCATTATTATCTGCACTTTGTAGAGGAGGATCTGGGGCTCAGAGAGGTAATTTGCTCAAGGTTGCATACGTAAATGCCTATAACAGGATGTAACCCTTAACTGGTACACTGAGGTAACTGAGAGTAGCTGGAAGGAGTGTTAGTATTTGGATGGGCAGAAAAAAAGGGGAGAGCGCTTTCCTGTTCGAGAGAACAGTATAGGGAATGGGAGTAGAATGTGGGGACATGGGCAACAGTCCAAATGGTCCGATGAATTAGGACCTAAGTGTGATTGAAGGACCCTTCAGTGACCTCTGGGGAGGGTGACCTTCTTCTCTGTCTTGGGAAGCTTTGAAGGTCATTTTGAGCCAGTAGGATAACTTTGGGTCGTTTGAAAGCAAAGACCAGAGCAGTGATTTTCATCCCGGCCTCCTTTTTCCAAGGGCATCTCAAAGAGGAGGACTAAGGGGATTCAAGAAAGCTTAATTAAACCTGTGTATTTACCTATCAGGAAGTTGCGCAGGCCAAGTCAAACATCGTATTTATTTGCTTCTTGTAGGGATCACAACTCTCTATGATAACCCTTGTTTTCTCATTCTTCCCCAAAGCTCTAGTCTTCATTGGTATACACTTTCCCCTAAGTTAAGAGAGGAAAAGGAGTGATTACTTAAAGGCTATTTTGTTCAGAAATTAAGATAATTGTCCATTGGACATAATTAAAAAGAGTGTTTGGGGCTTCCCTGGTGGCGCAGTGGTTGAGAATCTGCCTGCCAATGCAGGGGACACAGGTTCGAGCCCTGGTCTGGGAAGATCCCACATGCCGCAGAGCGGCTGGGCCCGTGAGCCACAATTACTGAGCCTGCGCGTCTGGAGCCTGTGCTCCGCAACAAGAGAGGCCGCGATAGTGAGAGGCCCGCGCACCGCGATGAAGAGTGGCCCCCACTTGCCGCAACTAGAAAAAGCCCTTGCACAGAAACGAAGACCCAACACAGCCATAAATAAATAAATAAAATTAAAAAAAAAAAAAGAGTGTTTGGTACCTAAGAGTATCATTCAAGGAAAATGTACCCCAGTGCTGACAAGTCAGTGGTGGGCAGAATGGAAAGGAGCAGACAATTCTTTATGGTAGAAACAGAGGTGAAAACTGTTGCAAGTATTACAGCATGAACCTTGGGGGTATGGTGTTTTCTGTCTTTTAATGACACTTGCTATGAAGAGTGAGGAGAGAATAAGAACTTAAGATTTTTTTTTAAACAAACAGATGCGGTATTTTATTTTTTATTTTTTTGGATTCTTTAAACTGAAGTATAGTTAATTTACAATGTTGTGTTTCAAGTGTACAGCAGAGTGATTCAGTTTAATATCTATATATCTATTCTTTTTTCAGATTTTTTTCCATTATAGGTTATTACAAGATATTAACTATAGTTCCCTGTGCTATACAGTAGGTCCTTGTTGGTTATCTATTTTATATATAGTAGTGTGTGCATGTTAATGTCAAACTCCTAATTTATCCCTCCCCTCCCTTAAGATTTTTGAGACAGAGAGTATAAATGTTAAATAAGAGCCAAACCATATCACTGAAACTTATGTAATGTCAAAAATACATCCTGGATTGAGAGGGAAAAACAAATTCTTTTTCAAAGTCTGTATTCAAGTATCGGACATGTAAGCTAGATTTTTATTTGTTTCATTTAAACTTTGAAGAAACCATCCTGAAAGCAGCTTTGAAGCCTATGAAAAAAATAATCTTTAAATTAGATATCTTCCATATATACTTTTTTAAAAGTAAAATGAAGGCTTTCTTTGGAAATTCTGTTTCAGTCGAATTAAGAGATTATCTTCTTGCCAGCTGGTTTAATATGTTGTCTAGAATTTCATAGTTTTATCTTCAGTCCTCCTTTTTCTCCTTCTCAGATTCTTCTTGAAAATATTCTTTAAAACTTTCCTGACAGTCTTAAGTGAGAACCATTTTTATGCTTTTATCTACCCTGGCCATCTGATAATCTTGCTACGAACCAAACAATCTATAGGAAAAGAAATAAAACACCATATTTACGTGTTCCCTCAAGTCAGTGGCTTTGAGAAGGTAAAAAAGAGGTGAACAATCAAACCACAGAAAACAAATGATGTCTTCTTTTTTTTTTTGGCTTGGTTAAATTTTAAGCAAAATTGAAAAATAAAATCATTTACCAGTGATTCTGAATATTCCTTCTAAATTCACTAAATTTTAATGTGAGCTTCCCCTAGATTGTAGAAACATTTTGCAAATGCCAAACCTCCAGAAACTCTGCTAGATGTGCTTAACCTCTTAAAGACAAAGTGGCAAAACTTTACTCAAGTGAGAAATTTATGGGTAGCCATTTTATGTCCTATTACTACCGCAGTATGGAAACCCACAGATTTTTGGCTAAGATATTGAGTCCCTTAAATAAACTGTAGAGTCTGGAGAGAGTTTAAAACAGTAACAGTTTAGACGTTTAAAATAGTAATAATTTAAAAAACTAGTATGATTGGGTTTTTTTTTTCCCCAGCAAAAATACAAGCATCAGAAACCATACCTTGAAAATAAAATATATTTGGGGATACACACACATATACATATATTCCATTTAAGTATGTTTCTTTTTAAAACCCATCTTTGAATAAAGTGAGTATAATATGCTACTTTTCGAATGGCAAATGCATTTATTGCTGCGCCTCTCTTCAAATTTATTTCCCATGTTTTCTTGAATCTGACCAATGTTAACTTAGCAGGAAAAAGTTACTTGTAGTGCCTGCTGAAATTCTCTTTACACAAAGTAGATATTAGTAAACTGGGAAGGAAGATTCATGTATTTCCTGCTAATTCCATAGAGAACATGTATCTTTATTAATGTTAATGGTGGGGACCTCTCATTATGTTATAGAATAATCTGCTTTAGCAAAGGTTTTTCTCCTCAAGAACTTCATAACATTTAAAGGTTAATATGTTAGGTAAAGAACAATATCTTAAGATAAGCGTTTTTATTACAGGACATGATGGGATGGTTTTTATTAAATTATATGATGATTTGAATGGGGAGAAAAAAGTGCATCGCTTCTTTGCCCTCAACTTTAATGCCTTTAATCAAATAATGACCTTCTGGAAAATAGTTAATTTTCAGCATTTGGAAAGATCAATACCACTTTGCCACCAAAAAATGGCCCAGACGATGAAATCTGATGTATTTAAAGTATCATTTCACCCTTTTAACCTAGTAAATAATTGAAAATGCTTTCAGTAGTGCTTTGCCGCTGTTTTGTTTCTCACTGTTCAAAGTGTTATGATTGTTCTTGAGAAAAGGTTTAAAGTTGGTGTGTGAAGGAAGGATACAGGCCTCACACCCAGAAGTGGGATGGTACCCCCATCAGGCCTTGTGTGTCTCTGCATTAGGGGCCTGGAAGAAGTAATATGTTTTAATACTATATGAGGCAGAGTGTGTATAAAGCACAAAAAGTGTGAAAATGGAACCCTTCTGGAACGTTCAAGGGGTGGTTTAAAACATCATTAGTCACTTTGCATCTTTTGTGATATCTTTCAACCTTTATGTTGGGGTAAAAGATTCAGTAGCTCTGACAATTAGAACCCATTTCCCCCCCACCCCAGCTTATAGAGAACATTGATATGAAATTACCCGCGAGCGCAGATAGCTTTGTAAATTAAAAAAAAAAAAAAATTGCCCTCTATTACCATGTTTGTGGGCAAATTAAAAACTGTCTTCATTAACATAAGTAACAGATTCTTTTAAAAGTAGAAAATTATTTGCTGAATGATAAATTGCTAGCTCTCTAGTTAGTTGTTGTTGAAAATGTACTCATTCAAAATGCCTGGTGTAGTTTAGTCTACAATACTGAAATTTTTTTGTGTGAGAAGTACTATTTAATGGATTATGTACTTAATCCTGTTCCTACTACTAGCTAAAATGTAATTCATGCTTTCCACTAGAATGTTTGTATCAAATACCTCCCTATTTAGATTGATTTCTTTTAATATCATATATTATTATACTATATGCCCCAGAGATTGGAACAAAATACTCCTGCAAATAACACATGAAAGGTGAGGGTAAGGGGTGGGAGAATAAATACAGACTGTGAACTGTTTTGGTTTTTAGAACTCAAATTACCCATTCTGTTTTTTTTTTTTTAATGTTTTTTCCTTCTTAGTTGCAGGGAGAATTATTTGTCATTTTCTTTCTCTTTTTATAGCTCTTGGGTTTAAAATGTATATGTACATAACGATAATATATACATATCTGTATATTGTATTAAGTGACTTTTTTTTTTCTCTCAGAGAACACTGAAGTCTCTTTTCCCCTGGAAAACTAGTTGTGTTACGTGCTCCCAGCTCTGTCACAGACCAGGCCTTGTAAGGGTTCTCTTTTTATGTGTGTGAGGCTTCCTAGGTACAATAAATTCATTCGTGAAACGAGGTTGCTTTCCTGACTCAGTTAAAAATCACTGTGCACCCCTTATCTGTTAAAATGATAGAAGCAGTGAATTGACTTGAATTAACTGTTCTGAAAAGAGTGGAGTGGAAATCAGAGATTGAGTTTGGGTGGAAATTAAGCAGCTGAGAGATGAAGGTGCCAGGATTTTTATTTCAATGTGGTACAACAAGATTCTGTCGGTAAAGCACATCATTAGAATACTGAGTTTAGAACTGCTAATTTTTCCTTTAAAATGAGCTTACAGTCATGTGTTTCATGGACCATGATAAATTGCCATTGTGTTGTCATTGAGTTTGTTTTGCTTTTTTTCACTACTGGTTTGGCAGTCGTTCTGCATTTTCTCTTTTCCTTTTTCTCCCCCTCTGATCTTCCATGTCTTTCATAGATTCCCTAACCAAAACCAGTCCAAAGAATGTTATTGATTTCATATAGTCTGAGGTTTAGCATCTTGACCATTTTCTTGCTTACAATGGCAAGACATTTACAGATGGTTCTTGGTTCCTATAAAGTACATAACAGGATTTCCTCTGTGGCAGACGGATTCAAGACTTTTAGTTCTCAATAAATGTAGGTTTTACAATACATAACTTTACAGGATTTGTGTTGTATATAACAGGTTTGAACATATTATCTCAGAATTCATCTGCATGGCATTTTCAGCTTGTTCAGGGTCCATGCCAGTTTTTTTAAGTAATAGGGGAAGTGCTGTGATTGATAGCAAGAGCTCAAGGCGTGATTTTGAATAGAAACAAAGGGTTTAGAACAGAAGGTGTCAAATTAAACTTTGTCAGTTTCAAAAGTAGGAACATCCTGAAAGTTTTACTTATTTATTTACATGTGGCTACTGTTTATATTTTGCCCTCTTTATATGCAGCGTAATGTTGCTTGGCAAATTTACTACATTTAAAGTTTAGGTTGTTCCTTGTGCCATTTTAGTTTTCTGAGAATAGATCAGTCTCTTTTTTTTTTTTTTTTAATTTATTTATTTATCTATTTATTTATTTATTTATGGCTGTGTTGGGTCTTCGTCTCTGTGCGAGGGCTTTCTCCAGTTGCGGCAAGTCGGGGCCATTCTTCATCGCGGTGCGCGGGCCTCTCACTATCGCGGCCTCTCTTGTTGCGGAGCTCAGGCTCCAGACGCGCAGGCTCAGTAATTGTGGCTCACGGGCTTAGTTGCTCCGCAGCATGTGGGATCTTCCCAGACCAGGGCAGGGCTCGAACCCGTGTCTCCTGCATTGGCAGGCAGACTCTCAACCACTGCGCCACCAGGGAAGCCCCAGTCTCATTATTTTAAGGCTGTTAGTCTCCTGTCTTTTCTACTGTTCAGAACAGTTGTGATCTAATTTAATTGTCAGAGCAGTTCCTTACCCCCGCCTATGGTCTTATGATATTTTAAGTCCCAGAGACCTGGCTCAAAAGGTAATTATGTTCACATTTTGCAACAAAGTGCTGCACCTTATTCACCTCCTCCACCCAGTAAATCTATGCATGTATCATTTAAAAAGCCAATCTAGTACATAGGGAAATCATTATTTTTATTTGTTACATATTACCAGTATTCTGACATATCATTGTCTTTATTTGCCCTAATAATATGGCTTATGGAGAAGTGACCTAGGAAAAGGTATCAGGGAATTAGAAAGCATTTGGCTTTTTTCGTCACTTTCTGCAAAGCGTAGATCAGATTACTGTCATCATTAATAGAGTCTCGATCGATAGGATTTGAGGGCGTCAGAATATTCCGACATGTTTAAATGGTATTATAATAAATTGATCTTCTTTTTGCCAGTGTAAATTGGGAATGAGCCAGTTGATTTCTCTGCTGACAAAGAACTAGCCTGTCAGAATATCTGTTTTCTGTTATTTGTTGAGGGCGACGCACAGCACACCACTCCTCCCCCCATTTTTGTTTTTTGGAATACCCTTGTAGAACTAACAGTTCCCAGCTGCACGCACCGTTAAATATTTTTCTAAGAAGCATCTGATTTCAGTCTCTTAAAATCATCACGTCTCTTGAAAGGCTAGCGGAGACATGCTTCAGATTTATAATTCATCACATTATTTTTAGATAAGGAATTAGAAGTATTATTTAAGGGCAGAGGTTAATAGCAAACTACTGGAAATGTTATGTTAGTCATGCGCAATTAATAAAAATAAGAATCCGTCTCATAAGTATAGAGACAAAGAAGTGACAATATGAGCAAAATATTTGTTGAATGAGTCAGGGCTCTTTCTCTGAAATATTTGTGAAACCAGCATGAGTGTGATTGTTTAGGAATTAACTATCATTATTAGCCATTTTAAAAGAACTAATGATTTTCTTTTCCAAAGAACATCTGTGATCCACATGTTTGTTTTTTTTTTCACATATATGCAAGTGCTAACTGATCTCTGTGTTACTTTTAAAAGTTTCTAAAAGGATTCGAAAAATTATTGGAGTTCTTCAGCTTTCTCTGAGAAGATTTTCTTACATGAATCGTTCTTAATTTAACTTTTAGCAATTTTTAGTTACAAGCATTTATTGCTAAAAAAAAAAAAAGACATGCTCAATGTTAAGCACTTATTGCAATAGTATAATTCTAGCTAAGTAAAGTAAAAAAAAAACTGTTCTGTTCTTGATGAACCTTCTAACATCTCTTGAATGGTAAATAAAATTGTAGCAATTTGCTGTGTTTAGGCATGGGGGCCTGTCAATTGCCATAGCTGAAGAATGGAGACAAGGGTGGGGGGGGGGGTAATCTTAACCATAGTTAATATTCAAGCCTTCAGGAAGACAGATCTAAAACCTGCCCTGCCTCGAAACATAGAGGTAAAGTGTAAAGAAATAGCTTAGATGTAGGAAAATATAAAATATTTTCATGGCTTAATCGAGAGAGCAAATATTTGTCAGTAAGAGCTAAATAAACCTCTCTGGGGCACCATATGCAAGTGGGTCTCAAATATTTCAAATACTCAAATACAGTTTTGTAGTTAATGTTCTAGTCACATAAATAGAGCTAAAATGTGACATGTCACCATATGATTCCAGAAAGGAGCATAGAACTGCCATGGTTAGAAGAGAAGCACGTTCAGTGACACCGTCAATCACAATTACTTTTATTTTTTATTGAGCTAATATTCTTTCAGGTAAATCTTCAGTTTACTGTCTGTTCTCTTAGCCTGGAATTATGCATTCAGTAGCATCAAATGAGTGCATGATTACGTGACCGTCCGTAGGTTAATTGTTTGTTTAATTAAAGAACGTGTTGAATGGAGAATCAAAGGCCTCTTAGTTAGGGATAAGGTTAGTAGATGTCATGAGGTTTAGCAGCTGTCACCCTTGACTGGGCGGTAGGTGTGCCTTGGGAAGCTAGTGTTATCAGTCTCCATCTTTCCTTTTAAAATGTTTCAAATAGGCCATTTCCGGGAGAATAGGCCTTGCTTCTTCCCACTGTATATTACAGTTAGAAGAGAATTTCTCCAGTGGTTCAGTTTGAGAAGGAAAGGAAAGTCACACCATTTTCTGATGTCACCCAGAAGTAACAACAACAAAAAAGCAACTCCCTTTGGCCAGTTCTAAAAATCAGATACTAAACTGTACTCTTTCCATTCCCATCCAACTCATTTACTTAGAATTTCCAAGAAACCCCTTTGTCTTAGGTCGAGTTCCCTAAAACAGAGGCTAAGATAAGGAATCAGAGGCTCATGATTTGGTGAGGGACCCGGCAGGCGTTCAGGAGGACAAGAAAGAGGAAGAGGTCAGGAAAGAATGTGGTCTCAGGTAAAGTCAGTATTGATGGGGAAAGGCAGTAAGAAGATGGGGGAGGGCCATCTCTGGCCATCTCTAAAGGGTAGAGTGAGTCGTCACTGTGGGGCAAGAGGGTGGGTCAGCCAGCCACTGGTCACTCCAGGGTGAAGGGGCTGGTGAGGGGGTGGAGTAAGCATCCGGGCATCTCCAGGTGCGATGGCACCAAGACATTTCTCCAGAAAAGAGTGTGGTTGTGAGCTGACGACAGGCAGCACGGCAGCTGGGGCTGGTTGCCTTGGCTGGTGAAGGGGGGGGTGTGGGTGGGACCTCTTCCCTCTTCCTGCCCACCCCGTTGCAATCCACCCCATTGCTTAGTGTCCATCATGGCGGCCAAGATAAAGAAGGTTTGAGATGATGATTAGAGAATGTGAGACATGAGAATGTGAAACAGCGTACTCTGTTGGACCACTCGGTTCTTGAGAATCTGAGGATCAGAAACTGGGTAAGCTGTGACAAAGTGAGAGAGTGGCGTGGACATATATACACTACCAAACGTAAAATAGCTAGCTAGTGGGAAGCAGCCGCATAGCACAGGGAGATCAGCTCGGTGCTTTGTGACCACCTAGAGGGGTGGGATAGGGAGGGTGGGAGGGAGGTAGATGCAAGAGGGAAGAGATACGGGAACAAATGTGTATGTATAACTGATTCACTTTGTTATAAAGCAGAAACTAACACACCACTGTAAAGCATTTATACTCCAATAAAGATGTTAAAAAAAAAAAAAAAAAAGAAACTGGGCCTTAGGAGGCATCAGAGAGGTTCAGGTTTTGGCATTCGTTGGACATTTCCTTGTCTCAGCCCAGGAATTCTATTAAAATGCTCCCTTGATGAACCACGTGTGTACATAGCAGCAGGCAGGACTCCGAGGTGTCTTTCTGGAAAGTTCCATCTTGGAGAATTCTTCTAATGCTCATTCTAAATACAGTGCCTTACCTTGGACAACATTTTTGCTCACATAACTGCACACGTCCTTTCTCTCCCTTTCCTACACACTCACACACACACATGTTCACACAGAGTTGCCTTTCTAATACAAAAATTATAAACTTAGGGAATCCTTTTAGAAAAAAAAATTATTCTAAAAGCCTGTCCTAGCCCTTCTTAAATACCTTCAGAACCTCAGATGGCCACTCATCAGACAAGAAGCACACTCAGCCTTGCTTTTCTCCTCTGACACATTCTGCAGACTCCATGGTAAATGGGTCTTACCCTTGGAGTCTGAAAAATAGGATCCTCCTTTAAGATGCAAATCTGAACGTGTATTAGAAACAGAGCCCACTTCCGCGATAGCCACAGCTATTCTCTTAACAGGTTAAAAAAAATTTTTTTTAACAGATTGGAATGTTTTTATTTTTTATTTTATTTTATTTTTATTAATTCATTTACTTGTTTATTTTTAGCTGCGTTGGGTCTTCGTTGCTGCACGTGGGCTTTCTCTAGTTGCGGCGAGCGGGGGCTACTCTTCGTTGCGGTGTGTGGGCTTCTCATTGCGGTGGCTTCTCTTGTTGCGGAGCACGGGCTCTAGGTGTGCGGACTTCAGTAGTTGTGGCACGTGGGCTCAGCAGTTGTGGCTCGGAGGCTCTAGAGCGCAGGCTCAGTAGTCGTGGCGCACGGGCTTCGTTGCTCCGTGGCATGTGAGATCTTCCAGGGCTCTAACCTGTGTCCCCTGCGTTGGCAGGCGGATTCTTAACCACTGCGCCACCAGGGAAAGTCCTGGAGTGTTTTTAGCTTGTGAAAAAAGTTAACTTCACAGGGTCCTTCCTTTTTAGCTCCTAATGGAAAATGTCAGCCACTCCCCCCCACCTCCCCCTGCCATCAGCCTGAACTGACCTGTTATGCCCTTGTCTCTAAGGGGTGGCTGTGTGAGCTATTACGCTGGAAAGAAGATCCTTCTCCAGAAAACAGGACCCTGTGGGAGAACCTCTCCATGATCCGAAGGTTCCTCAGTCTCCCTCAGCCTGAACGCGATGCCATTTATGAACAGGAGAGCAACGCGGTGCATCACCATGGCGACCGGCCGCCCCACATTATCCACGTGCCCGCAGAGCAGATTCAGGTTCGTCTATCTTGGCCAATTCAGTATAACACTCGGTAAATAGAGGTTTAAACTTAGCAGGGAAACGAGCGTTTCTCTTCTTCCCGCCAGTCTAAACATAGGCTTCTGAGCAAGAGATAACAATACACTGCCATCTCACTCAGGGGGAGAAAAGGGAAGTGAACACACGTTTTCCAACATGTGTATTGTGTTCCTCTCCTCTCATCTCCCCTCCCCCAGAGCGGTGGAACCCCCTACTACACTTATTTGGCAAGTCTGTCTTTGTTAGAATTGGGTTGTTTTGTTGTGTGAGAGCTTAAGAGTTTTGTTGTCGCTTTTGAAAAATCAGAATTTTTAGAACGCCACCTCTTTCTTAATGAGTACCAATACTGTCCCCGAGGAAAGGCGTGACTGCTGTTTCTGTACAGGAAGTTTATAGGACCACAACTGTATACCTTGGATTCTGTCCAAAAGAGAGGAGAGGAGGGAAACTAAATTGGCTTCTGGCTGCTGACTCCCTAGCCCTGCCTTCACTTTGTAGCTCTATCCTCACAGCCTTAGGGAGCACACAGGTTAGGGGTGAGTCACGTCTGTCTGTCTTTCCTTTAGAGCCCCTCTCCCAAGACCCCTGGGAAAGGAGAGTCTAGAGGCGTTTTCTTGCCAGGCCTGCCGACCCCTGCACCGTGGCATGGTGCTGCTCTGCAGGTGAGCGGGCACAAGCTACCTACGCCAGCAAGAGGGACACGCAGAGAGGGTGGCGCCAAGACCTGCTCTCTTGGTCAGGATGCTCAGCCTTGCGAAGGCCATGCTAACCGTGGCACTGGCCGAAGATCACTATGCCGTCAGAGTCAGCCTTGGGCTCAGCTTGTCAAGTCCCGTGACCTTTCTCCACTCAACCACTGAGTGGATCCACTAACTTCATCCCCAGTGAATTCAGATTGGGAAGCTCTGGGTCCAGGTCGTTGTTGGCCTCCATTGCTTAGGAAGTGTGTTGAAATTGAACTTGAGCTGTACAAATTATTTGTGTTAAATCTAAGGGGACGCTTTTAGCTTTCCCCTTCCAGGGGAAATGCCACTGGCTTCCAGAGCCCTAAAATTCTATGCTCTCTTTGTTGAATCACCTGCATATTATTTCTTGGTATTGCTATTGGGGAGAGGGGCCGCGGGAAGGGGAGGCATACACACACACACATATGTACACAATAATAGCGTTATCCATCCACTAAGGGAAAAAAACCTTTGACTGTATATTAAAGATAAATTGAAAAAGAGAATCCCTTAGGATATCAAGCACTAAAATAATCGCGAAAGCCTAAAGAATCTGCTGTTTAGCAAAAACAAACAAAAAAATAAGTTAAAAAAAATAGTACTTGTTTGAAAATGTAAATTGTTTTTAATAAAATTGCTTCTTAGGGGGATTAAGGAAATGCTTAGGGCACAGTACAAACGTTCTAGTATTTTGGGCTTCCTCGGGTTGATTTGCTTTGCTGATAAGAATTTTGGATATGGAGTGTATATATTATGTGCATGTGTCACACGTTATGTATGATTGTGTATGGAAATTACAGCACATATACAGATAGTAATTATGAAAAAGTGTCTGTATACACTAAATTTAAATCCTAATCACATCTGAGTTTAGTATAGACAAAACAATTTGCTAGCCGTTGTGGGATGGATGGAACCTTTATTTTTCGGTAAGAAACTTGCAGTGTCAGCCCAGTGCAATTTTGTAAGAAATCTGTGTGTCTGTTAGATTGAAACTGTCTAGTAGGACATTCACACGTGGGAATCTCAAAAACCCTTTGGATTCACAAGGGCTATGCTGCAGAAAAGCAGAGGCTTACCCATTTTATTTGCAACGAAAATAAGACTTCGTATGCATATGCTTGCTCAACGTTTTACCCATCCAATGAAATGGGACAAAACACACATTTCCTTCCCCACGGCTCCACAGCTCACCTTTCGAAAATGCCTTTGAAATCCTTACTTCCCAATCTTCATTTAAAATCTTTGTCCATTATTGACATCATAATTTGCTTTGCTGTCTTCGACTCTGATGCGTATCCTTCTGGTGAAGTTTATGGCGCACATTTTCAGAGCTCTGAGTTCCAGCTACCGTGAGCTAGCCTGACCTCTGACGAGGAAGCCCAGGAGCCCCCCAAGCCCTCTTAATTCCTCCCGTCCTGGTGATCATTTTGACTTTCTTCCTAGTACTGTGGGCCATTTAGCTGGCTTGCCTTTCCGCCCAGGATCCCTGTCCCCGTCCCTGTCCAGGCAGGTGCATGTGGGATGCCTGACCACGTGCTCGCTCGTTGGGAGGCCGCATGCGCAGTGGGAGAGGCCGCAGCGCAGTGGCCGAGCCTGCATGCGCGGTGGCCAAGCGCGCCGTTGACCCTGTGCTTGTTTCTTTCCTGCAGCAGGCGCAGCCGCAGCCGGCGCCGCCCCCCGCGCAGGCGCAGGTGCAGCAGCCTCCGGCCGGGCCCCGGCTACCCCCGCGGCAGCCCACCGTGGCCGCGCCCGCCGAGGCGGAGGACGAGAGCCGGCAGAAGGCGCGGCCGCGGACCAAGATCTCGGTGGAGGCGCTGGGCATCCTGCAGAGCTTCATACAGGACGTGGGCCTGTACCCGGACGAGGAGGCCATCCAGACTCTGTCCGCTCAGCTGGACCTGCCCAAGTACACCATCATCAAGTTCTTTCAGAACCAGCGGTACTATCTCAAACATCACGGCAAGCTGAAGGACAACTCGGGCCTGGAGGTGGACGTGGCCGAGTACAAGGAAGAGGAGTTGCTTAAGGATTTGGAGGAGAGTGTCCAAGACAAAAATGCTAACACCCTTTTCTCGGTGAAACTAGAAGACGAGCTGGCGGTGGAAGGGAACACAGACATTAACGCCGACGTCAAAGACTGAGATGAAAGTCTTCTTTTCCTCCATCAGCACCAGTGAAATTGACTTAACGACACGGAAGGTCCACCCCTGTACTCGCTCAGCAAACCGTGTTGTCCATTGTTTGGCCAATGAATCTTCAGAAACTTGCACAAACAGGAAAGTCGAGAAAGGATGATACAGACTGCACTAAGCGTTTTGCTCTCTTTTACAAACTGCTTGGCAGCCCCAGGTGAAGCATCGGATTGTTTGGTATTAAAAATGAAAATTTGTGTTCACGAAACACACCCAGGTGTGTACCCCGTAAGCATGATACCAGTGATTTTTTTTTTTTAATTATTATTCTGGAGCCTCAAACAAGCATTATAACTTCTGTGATTATTATTTCCTTCCTTTAATTATTTCTGTAACACTTCACACTGATCTTTGGAAACTCGCCCCTTGTTTTAAAAAGAAAAAAGAAAAAAAGAGTTTGTTACTCTATTGTATGTTACAAAAGAACTATAGACTGTGGAATGCAGTTAAAAGATGACATATGCCAACAAATGCCTTGTATTATATGGCGCTGCCGTAATTCAAATTTGTTTTTATTTTGGAAATAAAAGTTCACTGTAATTTTTTTTTCATTCTCATTGTTACATGATTTTTTAAAAAATGAAAAGAAAATGTGAAACACAGTTTAGTCCTCATTATTTATTTGTAGATCCTGCAGCATCATGTTGTAATTAATTTTTTGGAAGTTTCCGTTAAATGTAAAATTGCTTCTCTTGTTACCATACTGATTCTTTTCTATTTATAAATGTATTTTGATGGGCAGTAAAACAAAGTGTCTTAAAAGTTTTAAATAGATAAAATGTGCTTTACACAGTTGCCTATAAAAAGTGCTCTATGTTATCCAAGCAATTCATACTATAAGCTTCACTCTTATTGTTGTATGCAATTTTTACTATCATGCAAATAAGCTTAGGTAAATAAAACTAATAGATCACCTTAGAAAATTATGCAATTAATGTGAAAATAATTGATGTTTGCAATGTGTCTTCCTTTGGTTTACAATCAATTTTAAAGCTACATCTGTATAAAATTTCTGTATAAAGGTGTTATTTCTTTTTTATGAGTTTATGGCTATGAAAACACCAGCTATTTTGTTACAGCTGGCTGTTTTTATAAGTGTATCACAATTTTCTTTATGCAGAAATGTTCTGATTAGGAGTGGTTATTGACTGTAACTACACAATTAAAATTGTTTGTATGGTATGACATGGTAGGGTTTGTCTGCTTATGTGAAGTAACTTACAGAGTCCAAGACAGCCCTCTCAGTTAGATGCATGTTAATACTTTCTTGATGTTTTACAGATCTGAAAAAGAGCAATTGAAAAGTCACTTGAAACACTGTATATTTAAATCACAAACACATGCTCATTTTTTAAGTTTAACAATGAAGACGATAACCTGTTTTTGGTTAACATATTACTTAATAAACAGAGATAGGAGGATGGTCAAAAGACTCGCCAACAAAGACATCAATTCAGTCTCTAGCAGATAGGTGCTTAGAATGGATTCATCTGCATTTACTTCACAATACGTCCATCATGGCGACACTTTTTTTAAGCTGATGTATGAATATTTTTAAAGGCCATTAATAGTAACATAAGTAGGGGAAAAAATGGGCCTTCTGTTTAAAAACTCCTTAGTAAGCAATGTATTTTTTTTTTAGTTGTAAATGGAATGTAAATAACTCTGAGCTCATTTGGTTGTGTATGTCATAACTATAAGACCTCCATGAAGAAAATAAGAATAACATGCCTGGAATTGAAACACGCACTTCAAAATTCTTGCAACATAAAACTTAGTAAACTCCAAGATATAAAGTGAGGTGTGCTAATGGTCATGAAAAGGATTGGGGCCAGTGTTCCAGTTTTTGGTTATTTTTTTTTCACATTCACTTTATCTTTTGCTGCTGCTTTTTAAGATTTCCTACTTGTTAGCAGGTGTCTGTTTTCCTTTGCTTCTGAAATCGCCCACTCTCTTCCTGCCCATCTTTTCCCTGGGCCCTGATGAGCCCATCGGCGGGTAACTGGACTACTTTAATGCTGAACTTAAGAAAATAAAATGGGATCGCTGAAAACTCCCAATTCAGCTTTCAAATTTACTATTTACTTTTGAAGCACAGCTGAACTACTTCAAAGGCACCTGGTTTGCTGTAAACTTAAAATTATATTGGAAAAGTTTTCAATTCATTAAATGAGAGAACAACTTTGAAATGTTCTTGCTTATTACTAGGGTTCAGAAAATCATTTAAGCAAAAGAAATTTGAGGTAAAATAGAAACTAGATAGTGTGTATTAAAAATAATAATTAAATAAAATAATATGCCAGGAAGCTTAAAGTAAAGCAACCTATCTTCTTTCTTGTCTCTGAGTTTAAAGGGAAAACCTAGAGCAGAGGGTAGTTTGTTTGTTTGTTTTTTTCCTACACCAGCACAACACCTAATATAAGGTGTCAGAGATTTAATAACATTTAGAAGGAGAATTTGGGTTGCGAATAAGATTTTCTCATTCCCAGTAACCTCCTAACTTCTTTGGAAATAACATTTTCAATGAGTTGCTGAGTGTGTGTAAGAAATCAACATGACAATACTAATAAAATTCTCACTTAGACCCTTTAACTCAAGCAGCATCATCTTGCTAATACGACTTTTTAAACCAAAAAAAGAAAAAGCATATGTGTATAAACAATGACGGTCATGATGGAGTGAGCAAAATTGTTTTCAGGGAAGATGGCGCATTTTGCAAGAGGTTTGTCTGGGTTACCTTCCACATGGCTCCCCCAACGTCATGTGTGGCTCATACCAGTCCCAGTGTTGCCAGAGACTGTGGTAAAATTCCTTGAACAGACTTCACTGTGTCCATGTATTTCAGAGACTTTTTAAAAGATGGGCATGACATAGCGCTTCGTGCTGTTAAGACCTTAGCAGAGTCAGGTAGTTTACGGGTAATATTCAACCTTGTGCATCTGAATCTGTCATGGATTCCTTCCCTCAGCACTTTGCCACTAATTTGTCTTACACTCTGTGGCCATATAATACTTGCACATTATGCAAAAAATAATGTTGATAGTATCTCCTTGGCACATAATATGCAGAGTTGACACATAACCTTTGAAAACCAAGGTAACTAATATGTGTGCCCTAGTTGCGTGGCACTTGGTTACAAAGCCTGTACATATTATATATAAAACGTGTATTGATTAACATTTAGTCCTAAGGAATTCTGAGCTTAAAAGAAGTGGTTTTTTTCTGCATTAGTGATATCTATATCTAACTGTGCTTATCTAAAATATATAGCTTGAATAGAAAACATTTTCCAATTGTTCAAGATTGAATGAAAATGACAATCTCATACATTCCATTATTCAATTCTGCCCTATTCCATATTGTTATCATTGGCTGATATTAAGGTCCTTGACTGTCACGATATTATCAATAAAAGGTATTCTGAACTGCCTGGTGATATTTTCAAGAAGAGCAATTAAAATGTGTATACCCTATTATATAGCCAATGGAAATTGGACTATTGTGCTAAAGCAAGCCAGAATTTGCATGATAGAGTGGAAACCAATAGAGGTCCAAAAATACTAATCCTATCTAAAATATCAGAAGATACCGATACTGTAGTTAACCTTACAAATAAATATTTTTTACTTTTTAAGGGAGCATATCATGGATTCAGCATTTCTGAGGCAAACCATTTAATGTAAATACTAAATACTTGCGTGTCTTTCGACAAAGGCTAAAACTACATCTGTTAACATGCACATTTTTGATGAAATATGAAGTACCCTCATTTAAGAAATGTGATAGAAAGTATATGTCCTGAATACTATTACCTGTTTAACAATACCACGTTACATAAAAATAGTTTGGAATTCATGTTTAAATGATGAACAACATTTTTAAGCCTTCCTTACATTACCCTCCTTATGTGGATCATACGTATTTCCAAATTTAATTTTATCAAAATAATTCTACAAAAATTCCATTTTGGTTTCTTGCCCGGTATCAAGGTTGTATATTAAGTCACCTTCTTCTGTCAACTATTTCAACTGCTAATATCCCTCTGGTGATCAAAAGCACATGACTAAGGTCCTGTTCTCTCTCATACTAGTGGTTGGTGAGGAAAACAGTAGAGCAGTACATTATTTTTGTTGCCTTGCAAAGAAAACACAGAGAAACTCTAAAGTGACATTTTGCACTGAGTTAAATGTTGCACATTATTTTTTTACTCTTAGTTGCATTTTTTTTACTGTTATTGAATATTTGCATTTTATGGTATTCAAATAAGTTTTCATGACAATGACAGTCTCTTTTCATGCCCTTATGCCCCCCTCAAAGAAAGGATGTCCCATGGGCTGCTTTGATTTTCGACTCACAGAAGAACCATCAGTACCTGTTAAATGAGAACACTGAGAAAGTTCAAATAGTCAAGTGTGTGCATTAATTCACTGAGCCTGTGGCAATGTGATACAAAATAAGCCTTTGTTCAGCACACAAACCTGTCCAACAGCATCTTTCACCTACTCCACCTTTGTTTCCAATTTTAATTTCCAAATATTTGTTCTACCAGATCTCATACAAAGGCTTCCTACCTTCTGAGGCCCCTCCCTAGCATTTCCCTCAAATATGCTTAAAATGATAATAGCAACAACATTGGTAGAATGCTTCGTTTTACAAGGCACTGCCACACCATCTCCGTTCCACTATGAGTATTTAAGGCAGTCACAAGGGAGGGGAAAGTCAAATAGGGTAACTGATTTGTTCAGCTGTTAGGTGGCCATATTTGTTTCAAACCCAAGTCTTCTATCTACAAATTTCTGTCTCTGTTTACTCCTTAATAAGAGCTTTTTCAAATGCAGAAAATATAGAAAAAATTAAATGCAATTCGATATTGTCAGAAATAGAGTGTAATGTATTTTACTAATATGAAAAAGTCCATCACTAAGTAACTGAAATCAAGTGTATGAAATATTAACCCCAAAACTCTGCTGTAAAATCCATATACACCGATTTTTTTAAACATACATTTTATTATAGGAATTTCCGAATACACCCAAAAAAGTAGAGAGAATAGTATTTATAATGCACCCGCAAGGATTCATCACCCAGTTCAACCATTGTAACATTTTTCCATTAATAAATACTTTGTGAAACTTGTTAAAATTTTGATGAAACGTATGAAAATATCGAAACTATTTGATGGGTTTTGCCCATAATGACGTGACATCATCTTGCTGTTGCAAAGTAATGAATTTTCTGGTTTCTAAAGAAAATATTAAAATGAAGTTTTCCTCGGAGCTCTCTGAGAATTTTCAAAAAGCCAGTTTTAGAAAGAGAACTTTTGAGAATTCCACAAATATTTGTAACAAAAAAAGAGAGGCAAACCAGCCACTCTTTATTTATAAACAATACGTGCTTTCATATCACTGTTGAAACTAAAGTACATAATTTTCAGTTATGCATAATAAAATATGTAATTAAGCAACATTCCATGGTGGATTAAAGAATTAAAAGCTTCAGGTGCAGAAAAGAATTTGTTGGCATTTTCTTTTTCAAGGTGGTATTTTGAGATGTTACTTTTCATTTTCCTTTGACATCTTATACACAAATAAATAGACAGAAACAGGTGAGAAGCAGAGAAACAAAGAATTGGCTTTACTACAGTGGACCAGAAAAAGAGAGTGAGGTAGAGTATTTGCAATGTGCTCATGAAGGCAAAATTAAAAAGGACAGAAATCTTCTTACCCTGGGGAGAAAAAAAAATCTCTTAATAGGGGCATGTGCTCCAAGAAATAGAAATAACATACAAAGTTAACTGCATTTGGTAATTCCTATATTTCAAACTACATTAAATTAACACACACTCCAATTGATACAGTCCAGTAAGCTTATTTTTCAAATGAAGAACTGAATCTAATTAATAATTCTATGCTAGAAACACTGAAGTTCATAGAGGCGTTTGGCATGTATCCTATTTTTAAAAAAGGGTAATACATCAAATAAAATCAAACCACTCAAATGTCAGAAGGTGTCAAGATGATTCTGAAAATAAATTATTCTGCTGAACATCTAGGAAAAAAATAACATAGAGGTGAAACTCTGCATCTAGCATCAGTAGAACTTTCTACCTAGTATTGGCAGTTTTTCGTGCAATGCTTTAACTACAGTTACAGTCAGCCATATATGAACAAGTAAATTCAACATTTTTTGTTTATATTACTCAAAGAAATATGCACTTATGAGCAAATAAATGAATGAATGCGATCAGACCATTTAGAAGAAGTGTTGGGGTATGGTATGGAATGAGACCCATATCCCATGGACAATCCTCTTGGTGGTGGGTTTTTTAAATTAATTAATATATTTTTTAATTGAAGTATAGTTGATTTACAATGTTGTGTTAATTTCTGCTTTACAGCAAAGTGATTCAGTTATACATATATAAATATATATACACATTCTTTTATATATATATATTCTTTTCCCTTATGGTTTATCATAGGATGTTGAATATAGTTCCCTGTGCTATACAGTAAGACCTTGTTGTTTATCCTTTCTATATATAAAAGCTTACATCTGCTAACCCCAACCTCCCACTCCATCCCTTCCCCAACCCGCTCCCGCTCTGCAGCCACCTATGTCCGTGAGTCTGTTTCTTGGTGGTGCATTTTATTTTATTTTATTTTATTTTATTTTATTTTTTTAAACATCTTTATTAAAGTATAATTGCTTTACAATGGTGTGTTAATTTCTGCTTTTATAACAAAGTGAATCAGTTATACATATACATATGTTCCCATATCTCTTCCCTCTTGCATCTCCCTCCCTCCCACCCTCCCCATCCCACCCCTCTAGGTGGTCACAAAGCACGAGCTGATCTCCCTGTGCTATGCGGCTGCTTCCCACTAGCTATCTATTTTACATTTGGTAGTGTATATATGTCCATGACACTCTCTCACCCTGTCACACCTCACCCCTCCCCCTCCCCATATCCTCAAGTCCATTCTCTAGTAGGTCTGTGTCTTTATTCCCGTCTTGCCACTAGGTTCTTCATGACCTTTTTTTTTTTTCCTTAGATTCCATATATATGTGTTAGCATACTGTATTTGTTTTTCTCTTTCTGACTTACTTCACTCTGTATGACAGACTCTAACTCCATCCACCTCATTACAAATACCTCCATTTCATTTCTTTTTATGGCTGAGTAATATTCCATTGTATATATGTGCCACATCTTCTTTATCCATTCATCCGATGATGGACACTTAGGTCGCTTCCATGTCCTGGCTATTGTAAATAGAGCTGCAATGAACATTTTGGTACATGATTCTTTTTGAACTATGGTTTTCTCAGGGTATATGCCCAGTAGTGGGATTGCTGGGTCGTATGGTAGTTCTATTTTTAGTTTTTTAAGGAACCTCCATACTGTTCTCCATAGTGGCTGTATCAATTTACATTCCCACCAACAGTGCAAGAGTGTTCCCTTTCCTCCACACCCTCTCCAGCATTTATTGTTTCTAGATTTTTTGATGATGGCCATTCTGACCGGTGTGAGATGATATCTCATTGTAGTTTTGATTTGCATTTCTCTAATGATTAATGATGTTGAACATTCTTTCATGTGTTTGTTGGCAATCTGTATATCTTCTTTGGAGAAATGTCTATTTAGGTCTTCTGCCCATTTTTGGATTGGGTTTTTCGTTTTTTTGTTATTGAGCTGCATGAGCTGCTTGTAAATCTTGGAGATTAATCCTTTGTCAGTTGCTTCATTTGCAAATATTTTCTCCCATTCTGATGGTTGTCTTTTGGTCTTGTTTATGGTTTCCTTTGCTGTGCAAAAGCTTTTAAGTTTCATTAGGTCCCATTTGTTTATTTGTGTTTTAATTTCCATTTCTCTAGGAGCTGGGTCAAAAAGAATCTTGCTGTGATTTATGTCATAGGGTGTTCTGCCTATGTTTTCCTCTAAGCGTTTGATAGTGTCTGGCCTTACACTTAGGTCTTTAATCCATTTTGAGTTTATTTTTGTGCATGGTGTCAGGGAGTGTTCTAATTTCATACTTTTACATGTGTCTGTCCAATTTTCCCAGCACCACTTATTGAAGAGGCTGTCTCTTCTCCACTGTATATGCTTGCCTCCTTTATCAAAAATAAGGTGACCATATTTTAAATTGATGTTTGTACAGAGGATTTGTTAGCCTTTAACATCTCATGGTCCTGCTGAAATATGGCATTGTTGTATTTGTTTGTGTGTGTTTTTATACCCCATCTTATTACAAAAAGAATTTGCTAAGACTCTCATATATACTACACTGACATAGGATAAAAAAGAAAAAAGAGAACAAAATTAATCCAAAATTTGGATAGAAAATAACACAAAATGAAAGGTATGTTTGACACACTGAAATACGTATCCTGAGAGCCTATACAATTTATTAGAGTGGGCTACTAAAATTGTAACAGCTTTATTGAGGTATAATTGATATACAATAAACTATACATATGTAAAGTGTATAATTTGATAAGTTTTGACATGTATATCAAATACAAATATGACACACACAAACACACACAACTGAGAACATAACACACCCAACATTCCAGTAGTTTCCTTGTGCCCTTTTGTAATATTCCCTCCCCCTCACCCCTCCCATCCTCATCTGTCACTGTCCCCATGAAACCACTGATTTGCTTTCTGTCACTATAGATCAGCTTGCATATTCTAGAATTTTGTAGAAATAAAATAATTCAGAATGGACTCACTTTTTTCTGGCTTCTTTCACTAAGCATGATTATTTTAAGATTCATCCATGTTCATTCCATTTATTATTGTGAAATATAACCGTTTTCAGCTGTAGCACAGTTTGTTCATCTGTTAAGCACTTGATGGATATTTGGGTTGTTGCCAGTTTTTGACTGTTACGGATAAAGATGCTATGAGCATTTATTTATATGCATACCTTTGTATAGACATATTTCATTTCTCTTGGGGAAATTCCTAGGAGTAAAGTAACTTCTCATATCATAGGTATTAGTTTAACTTTATAAGAAACTGAGAAACTATTTTCCAAAGGACTTTACTGTTTTACATTCCCAACAGCAGTGCATGAGAGTTCCTGTTGCTTCGCATTCTTGTCATCACATGATATGGTCAGTATTTTTAATTTTAAACATTCTCATAGGTGTGTCGTGATATCTCATCATGATTGTAAATTGCATTTCTGTAATGAATTGCATTTCTCTAATTGAATATCTTTTCATATCATTTGGTATTCATATATCTTCCTTTAAGAAGTGTCTGTTCTTTTACCCATTCTTATTGGGTTGTTTGTTTTCTTATTATTGAGTTTTGAGAGTCCTTTATATATTATGGTTACAAGTCATTTGTCAAATATATGATTTGCAAGTATTTCCTGTCAGTCTACAGCTTATATTTTCATTCTCTTAACAGTGTCCTTTAAACAACATAAAGAAGTTCTTGAATTTGGTGAAGTCCAATTTAACAAATTTTTTCATTTGTAGGTCTTCCTTTCAGTGTTGTATGTAAGTAATATTTGCCTAATACAAGGTCACAAAACTTTTCTCCTATCTTTTCTTTTAGAAGCTTTGTAGTTTTAGGATTTACATTTAAATCCATGATCCATTTTGAGTTACTTTTTGTATATGATACAAAGTATTAAGGTATGCAGCAAAACTAGTTTTTCTTTTATTTTTTTTAAAAGATGTATTTCTAATTGCAACAGTACCATTTGTTGAAAAGACTATTCTTTCTCCATTGAATTGCCTTTGCATCTTTGTCAAAAATCAGTTGGCCATATATGTGTGTGTCACTTCTGGACTTTCTATTTTGTTTTGTTGCTCTATCAGACTTTCCACCAAGACAACACTGTCTCGATTACTATAGCTCTACAATAGTCTAAAGGTAATCTACATCTTCTAACTTTATTCTTCTTCAAAGTCAATTTGTTGATTCTGGATCTTTTCATTTACCTGTGAATTTTAGGTTCAGTTTGTCAATTTCTACAAAAAATCATATGCTGCATTTTGATTGGAATTGCTTTAGCTCTATAGATCATTTGGGGAAGAATTAGCGTTTTAACAACATTGACTCTTTAGACCCACGAACAGGATACAGCTCTTCATTTATGCAGGTCTTCTTTTATTTCTCTCAGCAATGTTTATAGTTTTCATTGTATAGTTCTAGCACATTTGTCAGATTTATCCCTAAATAATTTTATATTTTTTATTTCATTGCATATGATGTTCTATAAAATTTTGACTTCCAATTATTTATTCCTGGTATAGAGAAACACAATTGATTTTTTGTATATTGATCTTTTATCCTGCAACCTAGCCTAAACTCAATAGCTTTTTAATAGATTCTGTCAGATTTTCTACACAGACCATACTACTGTCTACAAATAAAGACAGTAGTAGCTGTAGTTTTTGCCTTGGCATTCACTGTTTTATCCTTACTTACCACAAGGGTGACAGCTTTAACACTCAACTCCTGAGTAGGTTGTCAGGCTATGCCACAAAATTCTATTTGACCAAAGTAAAGTTAAAGTTGAGATGTGGAAAAAGAGTAGGAGGAGGACTGTGCCAAAAAACAGCCCAAAGGGAAGAAAAGGAGATCTAGGAGAAGGAAGAGGGTCACAGAAAGAGGAAGGTAAAGATGTTGGGGAGGAAATAGGAAGACTTTGGCTGGCAAGTGAGATTACTCAAAGGGGAAGTATATCTTCTGCATATTTCCATGTAATGAGTAGAAAGAAAATCAGGAACCACATGGCAAACTGACGTCTTTTAGTCATTCTAGAAACACTGCCTATTTTTAAGTTTGGGGCTTCTAATAAGTGCTCTAGTTTTGGATAAAGAAAATATTTTTATATATAATATCAGAGGGGATCAGACAACAGAATCAATGCCGTAGATCAGTGATTGGCAAATTATGATACGCGGGTCAAGTTTGTCCTGCTACCTGTATTGTAAATAAAGTTTTATTGGAACATAACAAGGCCCATTCTTTTATGTATTATCTCTGGCTGCTTTTGTGCTCAACAGTAGAATTAGAGTGGTTGGGAAAGAGACCACATGGCTCCCAAGCCTAAAATATTTACTCTCTGGCCCTTTGTAGACAATGTTTCTCACCTTCTGCCCTAGGACATTAAGCTGTGCCTAGGTTTACAAAGGTCAGGAATTAAAGCAACTTTCTGGACAACTTGTGTCAAAACAAAATAATCGTTTTAGTGTTTTTCAGAAGAGTTGGAGCCTATATTAACTAGAAAACTCTTTTGTTCTCAATTCCACGTTTCACTTGATGTGTATGAAGAACCTAATTCTTTCCTTCTACTAATTATCTCATTGGGCTACACAAGAGCACAAGACCAGAGATGCTACACCCTGTTACTCACCAGTAACTGTTCTATAAATTTAGAAAATTATTGACTAGAAATTTCACCCCTTCTTGATAAACTCAGGAAGTGTTAATATTCTTGGCAAAATTGTTTTTGTGCTAATTGCCGTATCCATCTGCTCTGTGAGATTTATTAGACTGTGAGAACATTTGCTCTCTCCTGCAGTCCTTGCTTCCTGGCCCCGCAGAAAGCTAGACCTGTCTTATTTCCACCCTGAGAAGGACACACCACTGACAACCGTAAACTTTTCCTTTGGGAATCTGAGATTCAGTTGGCACTGCCCTTGGCTTGATGGCCCTTCAGGAAATCATTCTGTCTAGAGAGAGTTCTGTTGAAGGAAACCAATACAACAGGGGTTTAAATGATTTCTGCTTACATAGAGAACCTCCCTTACTTCAGAAAAGCTCCCATATTTCTATAGATCTGGTGGTTGGGTACCAGGTCTTGGAGAGATGTTCTACTCACTGCTGGAGAACACAGGAGGAACAAAGGACCCTGACCTCATCCCTCTTAACTCTTGGGCTCATGAAACCTGCAGAGACTGAGTAATGCTGTCAGTGTGTCTAGAGGAAAGAAGCCTCAGGCCCAAATCTGTCTGGATTGGACCCAATATTTTATTTATTTATTTATCTATCTATCTATTTATTTATTTATTGCTAAAAAAAAAAACCTGTCACAACAGCCTATGGGTTAAAAATAATGGAGAGAAACTTAAGAAAGAAAAACTTAAACATTTATCCAAAAACAGCAACAAGCTCCTGCCATTACAGTGTTCCTCATGAACCTTATTACAACACCATATTAGACATTTATCCCAGAACTTACGTATATGCAGTTCAATGTTCTACAATGAAACAAACAACTTGATTTCACAGATCAAGTGTGAAAAGACACCTTTCTCTGCAAACCAACAGAAAAAATATGAATAGACTTTCATTTAACAAAATTTTATACTCTCCTTACTGTGGGACAGGTAGTGTGAGTTTAAAATCACCATTGCCAGAGAGGAAAACTAGAGCAGGAGTTTCCACATGCTTGTCTTTCCATGGGTACTTATGTAAAATTGAGTTTCCTTTGGACCAGAGGGAGTTAAGAAAAATGAAAAAAAAAAAAAAAAAAGAAAATGAAGGTAAAATTTTTTATAATGCTATATTATACATTTTAAAGAACTGCAGCTTCTTCTGAGATGTTTGGTTTCTTGGTGGCAAAACATCTCTTTGGTGAAAAAAATGGTGATAAATTATGAGAGGACCCATCGTTTTTTACTGTCTGATTTTTACCGTCTTGGTGTCATGCAATGAATAGAAAGCAATCTTATGGAGACTACGTTTTAAAATCCTTCATTTTCTTTTGTTTTACATATCCATGAAATCCAAAACCTAAGAACCTTTGAATTTAATCAGAAGTTCTCAAATCTTTTGGTCTCAGGACTTCTTTATACTTGTAAAAATTATTGAGACTTCCACTTCCACGAAAATAGAGTAGACACACTTTTTCTTATTCCTCCTGCTATGTACAACTAAAACCCCTGGACATTATATGTAAAACAAACACTGAAGGACTCCAAAAGATGGCAAGAAGGCAGACCAGCTAGGGACCTCACGACCCAAGGAACAACATAGTGATAAGTTCCCCAAGTTTCCTTTTTGCCTCATACATCCCAGACTTGGAGTTGAAGAAGCCAGCAACCCAGAAATGCCAATGGACACAAACAAAAGAAATCCCTAAAAGCCTGCTTTCTCTAGACAAAGGAAAAGAAAAGGGGCAGTCTAGCAAGACAAAAAACTTTTAGGCAATATCTGACTTACTCCAGACATACAACACAGAAAACACTGTGCCCTACCCCTACCCAGGCCAGCAAAGCTGAATGGAGAGTCTAGATTTCCACTCTCAAGAGACTGTAACAATTGCCCCAGCCTCCCCAGGGGGGTGGTGTCAGAGGTGGTCAAGAGGACAGTCAAGAATTTCATCACTGCCCAATGGTGACAAAACCATTCCATACCCCAAAATGGCATCATGGAGGCCACTTAAGGAACAATAACAAGGTACTCCTACTTCTCCCAGCCAGGGAGATATTCCTGGAGTCCGACTAGGGAGCTGGAACTCTCCCTCCTCGATGAGGAGCACACATCCAAATGTCAATAAAAGCCAAGTGGGGAAGCAGTCTTAGTGCATTCTCTCTATTTAATGTTCTATTTGTCATGTTTTCTTTTTATGAAACTACATTTTAAAATCTATCCAACAGGTATGTATTGAATAACTACTGTTTTATTTGTCATGTTTTCTTTTTATGAAACTACATTTTAAAATCTATCCAACAAATATGTATTGAATAACTACTGTTTTATTTTGGATTCACATGAAAGCAAATGCTAGGACTTAGACTTGGTTTCCAGCAGTGTATTTTGGGAGAAGGAGCTGTCAAAGTGAGACACGGAAGGGGGAAAACCCAGTCAAGTGTGTGTTAACCAGTGGATTACAAGGAGAACAACTAGGGATAAGTCCCATTAGAGACTCAGAGGAACCATGTAGAATGAAGCTCAGGATTGTCCCCTGAGTGATGGGAAGGCTGAGGTAGTTATCCACTGATTTTCACCTCTCACTGGTGCCAAGTTGCATTTGGGTCTGTTTAATCTCCATCACTATGGTAGCTATTCTTAACATAATTTTATTGGCAAAGTGTTTTCAAATACAGCAGGAAATTCCAGGACTACTAGTAACGTGAATGGGGTGGAACAGGCTAACCGAAAATATTCCAGATAACTACTTACCTGGGAACATAAATAAACCACATATTGATTACAGCCATGGCTTTCATAACGTGGTCCAGAGAGAAATGCCCTGGGTGCTTTCAGGAGAGTCATTCACAGTGAAATTTAAGAGCAATGGATTGGGATACCCCAGCTCCTGACATGAGATTCTGTTAACAGAGAAAGTATGGCACATTCGAGAAAGAGTTTTTTTTTCATTCTTGAAAAATCCATATTAGAGGCTACTAATTTGCATATCAAAGCCCCAACCCTGCATATCATTATATCTTCCAGGACAACTTATGACATGTGAAAAAAAAAATCGTGAATAGAAAAGCCTGCAATGAGGAAAATACTACCATAACATAGAGCAATATTTCTCTCTAGGAAACCCATCTCAAACCTTTATTTCTGAGAATGTTTCATGGTTGCTTAATTGTTTGTAAAATCTTACCCAAATATGAAGTTCCCTTTCCTACTGGCTAGAATAGATAAGGTATGGGCAGGGTGGAATAGAAATTCTATTCACAAACCAAAGTACATTATCCACATGACTCCCCAAACAATAAGCTTCTAATGTATGAAATATTTCTTTCAAATTTTTCAACTGATGATAAATATACAAAACAAGTTCACTTTCATTACAAACATATGCTGGAAAAGTATCTTTACCAATGGTACTGAGGCATCATATTGACCTGATTTTAATCTATTCCAGTGAACATTTCCATATTTAGAACATTTGTTTCACTCAAATAGAAATTGCTGATTAGATGACAATGCAAGAAACTAAGGAGAGCTAAATTTGAGAAAATCAAAATTATACAAAGTATATCTTCAGATGTAATGGAATTAAACTAGAAATAGGTAACAGAAAGATAATAGGAAAATCTCCAAACACTAACAAATTAAACAATATACTTCTAAATAATCCATGGGTCAATGAGGAAGTAGCAAAGGATATTAGAAAATATTATGAAGTGAACAAAAATTCAAATATAACATGTCAAAACTTGTAGAAGCAGCTAAAGTAATGCTTAGAAGGAAATTTATAGCATGAAATGCTTATATTTTAAAAGAAAGAAAGTCTGAAAGAAATAGCTTGAGTTACCACCTTTAGAAACTAAAAAAAGAAGAGAAATATAAACCCAACTGAGTACAAGGAAGAAAATAATAAGAAGCAGAAAGCAAAACAGAAAAGCAATAGATGAAATAAATAAAACCAAAACCTGAATCTTTGAAAATATCAATAAAATATTTTTAAGTCTAGCAAGAATGACAAAGAAAAAAAGACACAAATTACCCATATCAGGAATAAAGGAAATGATATCACTACAGACACAGCAGGTAAAAGGATAATAAAGAAATACTATGAACAACTCTGTGCACATAAATTCTACAACCAAGGTGAAATGGACCAATTCCTCAAAATTGACAAACTGCTAAAGCTCACCCATGATGAAATAGATAACATAAATAGTCCTATAATTATTAAAGAAAATGAATTCAGAGTTTAAAAAAATTATAAAAAGAAATCTGCAGGCCCAGGTGATTTCACTGATAAATTTGACCAAGCATTAAATAATACTAAATTTACACAATCACTTCCACAAAATAGTAGAGGGGGAGATATTTCTCAACTCAATTTATGAAGCTAGCATTATCTCATACAAAACCAAGACATTAAAAGAAAACTACACACAAATATCTCCCAAGAACAGAGACAAAAAAATCCGCAAAAAATAGCAAATTGAGCCCAGCATTATGTAAAAAGAATAATGTATCATGAACAAGCAGAGCTTATCCAGAGATCGCAATACTGCTTCAAAATGTGGGAATCAATCAATGCAATCCACCACATTAACAATGTAAAGAGGAAACCCACATGGTCTTATCAATATGCAGAAAAAATTTGAAAAAATCCTACTCTTAGCAAACTACTAATAGAAAGTAACTTCCACAATTTGATAAGGGGCCTCTACCAAAAAATCTAAAACTAACACCATTCTTAATATTGAAAGGATGAATGCTTTCCCCCTACTATCAGGAAAAGGCAAGGATATCCTTTCTCATCACCCTTATTTTTTGCAATAAGGCAAGAAAAAGAAATAAAAGCCATAGAATTTAGAAAGAGAGAGATTAAACTGTCCCTGCTTGCAAATAACATAATATTTTAATACAGAATATTCCAAGGAATCTACCAAAAACCTTCTAGAAATAATAAGTGAGTTTAGCAAGGCCACAGGAACTAAGGTGAACAAATAAAAATCCAATTTCTGTAAGCAAGCAATCCAATATTGGAAAAAGAAATTTTAGAAAGCAAAATCATTTACAACAGTGTTAAATAGATGAGATGATCTGGGACTTTCTCTTGGCCAGTACAGTCAGACACAATCTGAACAGAAGACACTGATGGGATAAACTTCTGCTTTGCTTCCTTTTTCCTTTTTTTCAGACAGTTCTATTCCTGTTCTTTGAAGGCAGACACTTTTGGGGGAGCTGAGAAAGCTCAGTGAATAATGTAAAACAGAAGAAACAAAGATTTAGAGAGCCTTCGCTGGCTTTTTAAAAGCTGGTACCAAATGGTCCAGCCATCTCACTCCTAGATAGTCACCCAAGAGAAATGAAAGCATTATTCACATAAAGACTTGTGAACAAATGTTCATAGCTGTTTTATTCATAATTGTCCTAAGCTTAAACAACCTAAATGGCTGTCAATTGGTGAATGGACAAAAAAAATCGTGGCACATCCGTACTATGGAATACTACTCAGAAATAAGAAGGAATGAATTACTGATATATACTACAGGGTGGATGAATTGCAAAAACATTATACTGAATGAAAAAAGCCCGACACAAAAGAGTATATACCGTTTGGTTCCATTTATATGTAATTCTACAACAGGAAAAATCAATATACAGTGACAGAAAACAGATTAGTGGTTACCTGAGGCAGTGGGTTGGGGGGGATTGAGTATAATGGGGTATGAGGGGTGAGGGAGATGTTCTATCAACTGTGCTTTCTAGGTAAATAAATTTGTCAAAACTTATTGAAATTGATCTACTTCAAATGGGTGATTTTTAACATAAGTAAATTATATCTTATTACTATTCACTAAAAAGAAAATGGACAACCACTTTTATTTACTGTCTTCTACCTACCTTAGGGTTTTCTTCCTTTCTTTCCTTCCTCCTTTCTCTTTCTTTCTTTCTTTCTTTCTTTCTTTCTTTCTTTCTTTCTTTCTTTCTTTCTTTCTTTCTTTCTTTCTTTCTTTCTTCCTTCTCTCCTTCCTTCCTTCCTTTCTTCCTCTTCTCTATCTCTCTTTTCTTTTCTATTTTTTTCAACTCAAACCCCCCTCAAACTGCAGGTGGTTCCACTCATCTTGCAATAATAAAGAAAGCAATACCCTCTGGTCAACAACCTGGAATATGAAAAGGATCTGACAGCTGGCTGCAACTATTTGGAGTCAGGTATGATGAAAACATATGCAGTCAACTGGTTGAAAGCATGAATCAGATCTGTTCATGTATTTCTAAAACAAGCTCAAGTTCAGTTAAAAAATGGTGGAGAGATTCCCAGCAGTGATACTGCTGGCAGAAGGAAAAGCTCTTAATGTCCAAAGACTGCAGGGGAAGAGGAATGTTTTGGAGGCAAAAGTAGTTATTGCCTACAGCAACGATGCTGTTTGAACCATCCTAATAGAAAAACTAAGAAAGATAGCACTTTCTCTTAATATCAGATTTGGCCTCACCACCAGGATGAAAGGAAACGAGAGGGAGAATTTCTCTTCTGGGACACTAAGGCCATAAGTATGACTTTTTAGCTCTTGCTTTATATGGTTCCAATGTTTGAAATCTAATTTCTATCTTAACATGAATTTTATTTAGATCAATGAGGAATTATTCCTTGAGAGAAGAAAACCTCTGCTTGGTTCATTAGGATAATAGTCCTCCTTTATTTTTTTTTTTAACCATAGATATCAGGACTCTTCCAAAGGACAACACATGGAACAGCTAAAACTGCAATCAAAGAAATTTTTTGACATCACTGAAAACAGAAATTTAACTAACGTAAACTTTTTCCATTTCTCAACAAATTTTATTTGAAGGAACAATCTAAACCCCATTTCTCCATCTAAAGTTCAGTAGCAGAGAGGAACGAGTAAGATTGTATCAGCACATCCAGGTGAGTGCACAAATCAATTTGGCCTTGACAGACAGGACCGGTTATGAATGTGGGTCATGATGATAAGGTCAGGAGTGTTCTTTTCTAGTTCAGTGGACAAAGCCACATAGTGGTTGAATGGTTTGGCTAAACCTCCCAAGGGAGTAGGTACAAGGGATACATACAAGTGTGTGTGTGATTGTTTCCTGCTCCCACAGGCTAATGACTACTTCTTGAAGCAACAGTCACTGAAATGTGACTGGAAATGTCCATTTATTTATGGTAGCTACACCCCACTAAGAAGAGCCAAAAGTTCGATAATCAAAGAATGACCTAAAAAGGACAGAATGACACTAGCAGATGACATTAGCAGAATGATACTATTTCCTAGACAGAGAAAAATTTCGTTTCTGTGCAAAAATTATTTTTTAATTATAAAAACATATTGACAAAAAAAGTGATTTTGAAAGATAAAAGCCTAATGTTATCACCTTAATAGGATTGTTTTCAATTTTGTGCATTTTCTTACTATTGGTCCATAAGAATGAAGATGTCTTTCCTTTATTAAAGTCTTAGCTTACTTATAATTTTGTTTTATGATTTTGTCATTTAGCAATAATTTTCATGAAGTCTAGAAATATTGTTTTTAAAGGATTTTCTTAGCTGGAAACAGGCATATGGATCATTTAATCTAGGCTTTCCTAATGTGCTTTATCTGGATTTTAATAGGTGGTAACCTGAAAAAGGATCCCATGATTAAATAAGTTGGCTGACTTCTGATAATGGCCACATAGACTTGAGAAATGGCTGTTGATATGACATATTTTTAAATCTGTTTGGATTATAGGCCCCTTTTGAAAAGCAGCAACTCTTAGGATTTGTGTTTCCCATAATTTGTTCTTTACAAAACATTATTTAAATCAATTTCTCTATCAGGAAACTGAGGCCCAGAGACGTTAATTAAGACTCACCATTATGCAGTTAATTTGTGACAGAATCCAGACCAGAATTTATAGATAAGTTTCCAGAAATAAAACTTCAACCAAAATTTCCTTGACTATTTTGACTGAAATAGTCCCACACTGCCACCAAAGATTCTCAGTTATTGACAATTCCACAAATATATTCTCTATCACAATGTCCTCCTGTTGGGTCATTGGTATAAACGGAAGCCCTCCTTTTCACCTTAGAACAAAACGAGGTGTTGAAGCCTAGAGGGTAGATATTGAAGTAGTGTCCCAGGGCCCTAGAACCTAGTGATGGATTAAGCAAATCTATGCCTAAATACATACAGAACCGAGCAAATTGTTCATAAGTCCCGCAAGTTGGGAAACAAAAGAATGTCGTTGAGAAATTACACCAGGAAATTTTTGAGCAAAAAGTTTCTCTTTTTTTGCTGTTATTTCTAAATGTCCTAAAATAAAACTATTAAAAATTTCTGCACTAGACCATAGTTCACAAGGAAAGGAACTGTCTTAGTGAAAGAACAGGTTTTTCTTAGCCCTGTAATGCTTTAATTTTGATTCTGAAATTCTACACAATACTCGGTCTGCTTGCCAGAATTGATTGATGAAATCCCACTATATTATGAAAGAATGTATTCTTGGCATCACATAGAGTTCTTTATTAAACATTCTATTCGCTCACATACTAAAGTTATTTGAAGGCTACTCTATTAGTAATAGCTTAGTTCAAAGCACTGCTCCCTAAATCATATGGTTAAGGTTATTTCTGCTTGTTAAAAAAAAAAAAAAAGCATCCCCACCCCCATTCTCAGGGTGGCAGCTGACATTCCGAAGGTAAATCTGTATTTCTTTTCGCTAAAACTGGATCCCTTTGTAATGCTAATATAACCAAGACCTCCTCAGTTTGTAGAGGCCAGTGAAATTTCAAGAACCCAAAGTTCTTGTTCTTGCCCTGTCTGCCCAGACTGGAACGTTCTTCCACTTTCAAAATCTCCTCTGAGTATCTCTGAGAGTCCCCAAAGGGCTGATCTCTACCTGGCAGGTACTGGTACAGCAGTGATTTACAGCAGGCTTCTGGTCTAATTGGCTGCTGTCAAGTAAAGTATTTTGCATTGATACCCATGTATGTGCTGACAAACTAGGCAGTGTGCTCTGGAAAACTGTGTCTCAAATACCCACTCCCAAATGTCACTCCTGCCAAGGTGTGACTTTTTCACACCTTGAAAAAGTCTGTCTTCTACGCTCCCAGAGCTACTGGTCTTTGATGTGTCATAGCAGACTGCAAAGCAAGGGAGAACGGCTCTTGCCATTGCCATGGAGAACTCCATGCCACGCTGTCACCTACACCCGAAGCAGACTTGCTTCTTCCCAGAGCTTCACCAAGTCCCTCATGAAAGTACATGAAGATCTGATTGTAGCTCTCAGACACTTCACCTGACCAACCCACTCCCAGCCCCGAGAGCAGGGTAAGTCTTCAATGCGTTATCACCTCTTCCAGAGCACCATCTCCTCTCTGCATTTTCTGGACTCCATCATCATCTAAATTCTTCCCTTCTCAACTAGTCACAAAGTGAAGATGCCCGTGAATTTCAGTGGCTGCCACCTGAGACTCATGGTGCCTTGGGAGTGAGTGTTGTTCTCACCAGTTGCCACCTGGATCCCAAGTCAAATCAGAAAAATACCCCTTTACAGTTATTAAAAAGCATCAGCCCTTGGGGGGATAAACGGGCACATTGGTGTATATATAAAAAGACTTGCATAGGTAACAAGGGAGAGTGTGGAGGGGTGGGAAGGCTGTGATGAAGCCATCTGGAGCATTTACATTGAAATAGCTGTTTCTTGGATATTTAATGAAAGCATTGCCTGTTGACAACATAGACTGTTCTATCTGTACTGAGAAATGACTTCCTTCTTAACTCCACATAGAAAAAAAAAAATGCAGCCGTATCTTTTAATTTTATTTTAAATGGCAGTAATTTAAGTCACAGAATAATTCCTTCAGACTTAGGGCTGCCACGAAAAATCTGACCTTTGATATTTCCAGTGTTTTAAAACAATGGATTCTATAAAAGAATGAAAACACTTGAGTGCTGACAGCCATGGTCAGGTGAAAACTTGAATGATGTTGGTCAAATTCTATTCCAAAAAACTCCTTTAAACAATCAGATATGATTCAGCCTTTCAAATAAGTTATGAAGTTTCAATCAGTGGAGCTGGAATATTTCCAAGATTAAAAAATGGTAATCATCTAAAACTGATTTCACGTATTAAATCAATGTATCCACATAACTATGACATCTAATGTGACTTTTGCTCTGATTTTTTGAAGTTACCATGCTAAAAGAAATACACAAAAAGTTAAAACACAGCCATGTAATACAGTAAATAATTTTAATTTTTACTGGAAATTTTCTTCAGTATAAGCATATATTGTGATTGCAGCTCTAAAACATACTGTTTTATAAGTAACAATAATGGTCAGTTTCTCTGGTTTGATTTGGACACCAACTCCAGTAGCCTTTATGAAGAGGACAAGGGCTTGACAGTGTGGGTTAAGAGCAAGTGAGGGTGCAGGAAATATCTCAGAGGTTCAATCCACAAGACATGGTGGTTGGTTGGACGTGGGTAACCATGAAGAGAGCTAGGTTACCATAATTTCCATGCTTTGGAAACAAGGTGGGTTGTACTGCCACTTACCAAGGTAGGCAACCTGGGGTGTAGTGGGTGTGAAATGACTTCACATCCATTTGTTTATAGAAAAATGAACTTGTAAAGTTTTTTTTCACCACCAAAAACCAAAAGTACATATATTATAAGCCCAGATGTAGTAGAGAGACTGATGCTAAATCTTCTGCATTAGGGGTATTCCCTTCAATGGCTCCATTTCGCCTAAATCCCAGATCATTCCAGTGTTCTATTGTGGTCCCCACTCTCATTCAGTGTGGAATAGTTGTTATCTAATGATTTTATCTTTGATCCCATACTGCTCATCTGAATTTCTTTCCGACCAGGTTTCTTATCTGATTTCTGGTTCCGGTCAATGTGAGGGAGAGTGCTATCATCGTATCAATGACTGCTCTGGCTTCCAGAAGCATTGTTTAGATTCACCTGAAAGTCTGATTTCTTCCATCCTTCTTTTTCCAGTGGCTTCCGCAGTTCCTTTTATCCCCAGATTGTCTGTAATACAAGCTCTGCGGCTCAAACTTCCTTTTCTGAGCGGTTCCCTGATTGTAAAGTTGTTTTGATATAAAACAATTTTCATGGCACCTGTGATTGCCCAGCAGCACTCAGGAGCTTAGCTGCTGGGGGCCGCTGCTGGGGGCTTGGGGATAAGAACATATGAAGAAGCAAGTGTGGGAGGGGACCGTTAACCTGTAAACACCCAGAGATTGTGAGAACTCTCCAGGGTGTTCGGTCTGCGCAAGGTGACTCTTGGCTGATCTAAATAGCTCTCCAGAGACCTTGGGGCGTTAGCTCCTGCGTGGACAAGTGGTGCGAACCATGAAGTGGCTGGAAGAAAAGCTCATCTTGCCCGCCACCACTGGAGCCTTCTTCCCTAGCAACGTGCTTTAGCAACAGGGACTTAAAGTTTCACCCGCAGCTGGACGTCAGCTCCTGATTGGCTAAACTGACTCTCCGGAGAACCAACTCAAGGAAAGTTTCACCTCAGTTAAATTTGGGCTTTATTCCTGTCCTCTCCCCTTTGCCTGGAGCAATCGTGTAATTAATCTATCATTGGTCTGGAGTGTGTTATTTCTTTATTGGTTTATTAAGTAAGAGGCATTATCCTGTATGCTACTGGCTTGTGGAATTCTTACAATTCTCACAGTCAACCTGTGTTAACTAAAATATTGGCAAAGACAGTCTCAGTCTCTGAGCATAATTTTCCCCAAAACAAAACACAACCCAAAAGAGGGAGATCATGAGGGAGGAAGCTGAGGAATGTGGTTCTGGACATCATGAAGTTAAGATGTCATAGGTCCAGTTGGCAGTGATATACGTGCATCTGGACTACAGGAGAAGTCAGACAGTTGATAGAGATTTGTGGGGTCCATCGGCAGAATTAGGAGTTGAAATATTGAGCAAGGATATGAGGGTATATTGATAAAGAAAAGAAGAGGTCTAACAGAAGAGCCTAGAAGAAGTCAGAGCTTTCAGAATCAGGGAGAGAAAGCAAAGCTTGAGAGAAGGAAGAATGTTTCAGAAGCAGGGGAAAAACTAGGAGAACCTGGTGTGATAGAAGATGACAGAGAGAATTTCAAGAACAAAGAAAGAGTGGGTATTGGTGTTTTGACCCTTAAGCGTCTGGTTCCCCTGTGCCTTTCCCTTCGTGGTGAGTGGTGTGGGTCAGAGGAATTGTCTGTTTTCTATGAGGAGCCCAAAGGGGCCAGGTGCACCCTCCTCTTCTCCTGGGCAGACAGATCTAGCTGGGCCAGTGGGGACAATCTCTTCCATGACTTACAATTTTTTCAAAATTTATGTTATTGAAGTATAGTTGATTTACAACGTTGTGTTGGTTGGTTTCTGGTGTACAGCATGGTGATTCCATTTTTCATATTCTTTTCCACTACGGTTTATCACAGGATATTGAATATAGTTCCCTGTGCTCTACAGTAGGACCTTGTTATTCATTCATTCTATATATACTAGTTTGCATCTACTAACCCCAAACTCACAGTTCATCTCTCCCCCATCCACCCTCCCCCTTGGCAACCACAAGTCTGTTCTCTATGTCTGTGAGTTTGTTTCTGTTTCATAGATATGTTCATTTGTACCATATTTTACTTTCCACATATAAATGATATCATATATTTGTCTTTCTCTTTCTGACTTACTTCACTTAGTATGACAATCGCTAGGTCCATCCATGTCACTGCAAATGGCATCATTTTGTTCTTTTTTATGGCTGAGTAGTATTCCATTGTATATATGTACCACATTTTGTTTATCTGTTCATCTGTCAATGGACATTTAGGCTGCTTCCATATCTTGTCTATTGTAAGCAGTTCTTCTATGAACATAGGGGTGCATGTATCTTTTCAAATTAAAGTTTTTTCTGGATATATGCCCAGGAGTGGGAATGCTGGATCATATGGCAACTTTATTTTTTGAGGAAACTCTATACTGTTTTCTACAGTCCTATACCAATTTACATTCCCACCAACAGTGTAGGAGGGTTCCCTTTTCTCCACACCCTCTCCAGGATTTATTATTTGAAGACTTTGATGATAGCCATTCTGACTGCCTCTGACTGAGGTGTTACCTCATTGTAGTTTTGATTTGCATTTCTCTAATAATTAGCAATGTTGGGAATCTTTTCACATGTCTTCTTTGGAGAAATACATGACTTACGACTTTTAATGTGAACAACAAGAATGCAGGGAGCAGTCAGAGTTAACACATCATGATGGTGGTGTGGACAAGACTGGACCTGGTGTGTGAACATAGTGGTCGTTCTTTTACCCAGTTCTCTTGTCCCTCCCGACTGTCCAATTTCCTATTCATTTTTCCAGTAAATTCACTTTTACTTAAGATAAATAGCTAATGTAGAGTTAAAATGGGTTATGCCTAAGAAGATAATCTAAAATAGTTTCATTGTATAGATTCAGGTTCAGTAACATTAAAATCACCCAAGTTCACAGAGTTAATTATGGCATAAATGGAATTCATGTCTCTTAACTTCCAGGCTAAGGCACTGTTTTTTGTTTTGTTTTATTGTGGTAAAATACACATCACATAAAATTCACGATCTTAACCAATTTTAAGTGTACAGTTCAGTAGTGCTAAGTACATTCACATTGTTGTGAACCAATCACCAGGACCCTTTTCATCTTAGGTTAAGTTGCTTTCCAACGTACCCCTGGTAGTACATGACCACCCCAAATCAATCTACCTTCCCAGCCTCCCTTGCAGCTAGATCTGGCCAATGGGTGTGAGAAGGTGTGGCTTGTGCAGCCTCCAGGTTGTGGTCTTGAGAGGAAAGAACATGTCCTTTTTTTTCCTCTTTTCCACTTGAAATTAATGTGGACCGTAAGCCATTCTCATGAAGCCAATACCTAGGGATGAAGGTTGAACAAACACGAAGAACACCACGGACAACTTCATGAAGCAGAGCTGCTATGAGAGCTCCAACTATTATACATAAAAAAAAATTCCAAGAGTATTTAAGCTACTTTTTTTGGGGGGGAGGTGTTTCTCTTAGAGAAGCTGAACCAATTGTACTTTATACAACCAGACTGACTTGTATTTCCCTTCCTCTTCTCAAACACCACATGAAAAAATACAAGGGATTTGCCTTCTTTCCTACTGAAATGTTGAGTAGGCGGAGATTCACATTTATTATCCTTGGACCCAAAATCCAAGAAGAATGACCTTTAGTTTATCCTGTTAGCAAGGTCAAGTTGATGGAGGCTCACATGCATATAATGCTGCAGTTCAGGGGTTAGGGGGAAGCTTGGAGGACATTGATTTGTGGCAATGTGTTTGAAGTGGGACCTTTGTACAAAAACAGCTTACCAAATAAATTAAGGGAAAAAAATAACCATCTTTTTTATTCAGATGTATTTCTGGAAAATAAGTGTGTGCAGGTGGGGCGGGGGATGAGCAACAAGAATACTGCACAAACATTTTAACGCATTCTTACACGTGTGAAAACTAGGAATATTCACTCAGGAGCTGACGGTTCCACCAGGTGGTAAAATGCTGGATAAAGAATTCAGGAAAGAATGTTTAAGGTTTATATTTAGCAAACGATGGAGAGCACTATAAACGTATTCGTTCTAATTCACAAAAGTCTATAATTCTTATGAAGCACGCATTTTATATAAAGATGAATTATAATGCTGTACATTTTCTTCTAGAGGCATCTTGGATAGATAAATCAATCATGTACTACTTGGAAAACAAAGCTGCTTAATTTTCCCCCCAGTGACAGTGTATTCAATATAGATGCTCAGTACATTAAAATCACATGTCTATGAATCAGACTTAGGTCCAAATCCTGACTTAACCATTTGCTAGTGCATGATTTGAAAAAAATTACCTAAATTTTCCGAGTCTCAGTTTCCTCACCTGAAACTGCAGGTAATCATATTGGTACTAGAGAGTTGATACGATGGTTAGGGAATATAATTATGTCAAATGCTGAGCATGTTAACAAGTGCTCCGTGAATTGTGCTTTTTGTTATTATTATCGCTATTTCTAAATGATAATTTCATTACAATAAAGCTTAATTGCTGTGAGTCCCCTCTCCCATGTTTCCTCTTCTTGGATTTTCTTGACCCTGGTGATTTCATATGTTTTTCAATGTGAATATTGCATTTTAAATTAGAAAAATCTCAATTAAAAATGTGAAGGGAATTTCTACTTGAATTCAAATCAGGTTGAATATTTTCTTAAAAGAGGAGACACACAGAGAGAGAGAATCCGATTCATATAGAAAAATGCAGAAAACAAAGGAATAAAAAGAAATTATAAATAACAGAAAGCAAAAAGGTAAGATCCTTAGTACTTTGTCAGTGCCCAATAAATATTAGGTATCACTAGTGTGAAGTATTATTATTGAAAAACTGTGCATCAACATAAATAGAGATAAGTTTTTGGAAATGCAAGGAATAATATACAAAACATTATTTTACCAAACAACTTAACCCATTCAGCCTTAAACGGACAATGCAAGTAAAAAGTAAATAATGATGTATGGGATCCATCCAAAATAATTTCTATAACTGAATAGAGTTAATGTTATATATGCATTAATCTTTAGACCTTTCAGAAAATACAATTGCTTTAGGCAACTATAGAACGTGTATAAAATACATGAATCAGAGGATCTTTACTACTTCTAAAAAGCCAAACTTATACAGGCTCTGAATTTCAATGCAGAGAAAATAGAAATTAGTTGAAGTTAAATATTTAAAGCCCCAACTACTCAAAAAATTTAAAAACAACTTTTGTGCTAAAGAGGAAAAAGAAAGTACAATTTCAAAAATACTTAGAAAATAGTGGTGACAACACTGTGTATTTGTAACTGTGCACTGTGGTCAAAGGTATACTCAGAGGAAAATTCATATATTTTCATTTTTAAATAAAAAGGAATTTAGGAAGACAAACAGCTGTTTAATGCAGGGGCGAGGGAAGTTCGCTGAGACCCTAAATATCTTTAATCAGATAACATTCACTTTAATCAGATAATGTGTATCCTGTATCTGTCATTTTACGACTAGAAAATCATATTGGTTTCCAATGAGATTTACTTTGAAATTGTTGTATATGCTCATCATGGGTTGGCTGCAGGTCTGTGCCCTGACTCCCATTTCCAGGATGGTGAAGCAGAGCTTAAGGCGAGGGATCACGGCACAGGAAAAAGAGAGCATGGCAGAAGCCATGCAATGGTTCTTAACAGTTCTGTTCAGTGGTGGCCCATGGATCTTCTGCTCATGTATCATGACAGAAACTGACTTCAGTAGAGCATGAATGTGTAATTCAACCACGGGAAAGGACAGCAAATATTTTGAACAATAATACAATCTTACCACGGTCTTCCATCTTGGTCACAAATATTTTCTTCCTTCCCTTGTGCATGCAAAATACACTCAGTCGCTCCCTAAGGGAGACAACATAGAAGTCTCCTCCAATCAAAGTATCAGACTCAAAACCCCAGCATTCTTGTGCTAGTCTCTACCCCCATTCTGCATGTGGCTTCTTTTGATCTGGAGATTATGAATGAAAAAGGAATCAGTGACAGGATAACCTTAATAAGCACAGCCTTTTGGAAAAGGAGTGAGTGGGAAGTCCACGGTAGTCACTGATCCATCCAAAACAATGGTGAAAGCCCACTAGACATGCTAGCCAGGACCCTGACCCATGGCACTAGAAAATATTCCTTGAGCAAGTCCTGGTTCTGCCCCTGCAGTAGATGCCCAGTCCAACATTCTCCATGGCTCTTGGTTCTAACTCTGGGAGGTCCTTTCCTTTCCATCTTCCCCATTGGCCACATGTACATACCTTGGGGAACTGGTTCTCCTTGGGGGCTGAGAAGCTCTCTTGACCTGCTTCCTGGCTATAGAAACACGAGAATCTGAGTGTAATCTTCCTGAGGTTGGGGTGGAGGGAGCAGAACATATTTTGTACAATAATACAATATGCAACATATACTTTACATGTGTTGAAACCTTCCATGGAAAACCAGTTCCACTGGCTTGGGACCATACTTGGATTCCCTTTAGAACATGTGTTTCAGGTTCTAAGTGTTTGGCTTTTTAGTGAGCTTACACCTTGCCTTAGAAAGAAGCTCTTTGGGTTAATCAGCTTACTCTCCGGTACGCCCACATAGTTATGCTGACTTGGTGTTATTAGATCTCAGTTGAGTCAGGAGCTCCTAGGAATTTATTTCCCACTTCTGCACCTGTCCATCAAGTCAGAGGACACTGAAATGTATCAAGATATGATGCTCTTCTTGCTGCAACAGCCTTGGAATAGTCTACCTGCAATGAAAAAGGGGCTCCCATTGAGGCACCACAGTCTTTTCCTTAACTTAGTCCTAAACCTATCCCTCAAAATTAGGAAATATGAGTGACGGTTTTAGAATGAAAAAAAGATATTTCCTTCACATTACATTTTTTTCTTTAAGGTCGTTGTGAGTTGCTTCATGGTTTCATGTTTCAATTTGATTCAAAATTTACCTTTTGTTTTCAAAATAGAAATACAGTTGACCAATTAAAACAAGGGGAGTTTGCAGACATCTACGTTTACACGGATTTTTTTCAGTAGATACACACTACAGTACTACACAATCTTGTTGGTTGAATCCACAGATGCAGAACCCAGGATGTGAAGGGCCCACTGTAAGCTATACTTGTTTTTTCCATTGCTCAGTGAGCTGGCACCCCTAACCCCCAGGTTGTTCAAGACTCAACTGCATATTTATTATCTTTTCTGATTATAAAAGTATAGCTGCTCATTTAAAAAAAAAATTAACAGTATGAAATTGACAAGTCCTGACCTGGTCACCTCACCTGCTGGGAAGTAGGAATTTCCATCTGGACACCTCACATATAGAACAGAGGCAGTTGGATGCCATAATCCAAAGATGGGCCCCATGCTTGCAGCCAGCCGGTGCTTATTTAACCAAGTCCAGTTCATCACCAGCTAATCGACAACACTCAGAGATGCTGCTTTCTTAATATGAGACACAGGTATGTGCAATGTTCTGGCTTTAGAAGACCTTCCCCATTTTCTCTAGCGTGGCTCCTGTTTCCCAGAGCCTAGACTCTGTAACTGGATTTCACCTTTGGCAATAAAATTTCTCCACTCTGCACTCAATCTCTGAACTCTTAAATTTTTATTTTCTTCAACAAAAATGTTTTTATGATCTGCTTGATAATTTTAACGTCTGCTTCCTATCATTACCAGTATATGATTTTTCCTATTTTCCTTTTTTCATTATTTTATATGTTCTTTTTAAAATTTGAATCTGTAGGAGTATTATCCTTTTGTGAAATATGTTCCAAGCTTCTCTCCAAGTTGTTGATTTGTTTATTTTGTCATATAAAAATTAAACTTTAAAAAGTCAAAACTTCTAATTCTTTCCTTTATTATTTATGATTTTGGTGTCCCAAATCATACTATATTTTCCTTACTTTTTGTCAGTTTTTCTTTTTTTATCAACTTGAGGGAAAAAGTTTAAAACTTGCACTTAATACATCTGTAATTCCATTTTATTTATAAGAATGTCCACTTCAGGGCTTCCCTGGTGGCGCAGTGGTTGAGAATCTGCCTGTTAATGCAGGGGACACGGGTTCGAGCCCTGGTCTGGGAAGATCCCACATGCCACGGAGCAGCTGGGCCCGTGAGCCACAACTACTGAGCCTGCGCGTCTGGAGCCTGTGCCCCGCAACGGGAGGGGCCGCGATAGTGAAAGGCCCGCGCACCGCCGATGAAGAGCGGTCCCCGCACCGCGATGAAGAGTGGCCCCCGCTTGCCGCAACTAGAGAAAGCCCTCGCACGAACCGAAGACCCAACACAGCCAAAAATAAATAAATAAATAAATAAATAAAGTAGCTATAAAATTAAAAAAAAAAAAAAAAAAAAGAATGTCCACTTCATATGTGTAGCTGTAATTTTATTTGGTACAGGAAGGTTTATGATTTTTATACTTTCTCTGTCAAATATAACTTTTTTTAATATAAAATGACCTTTCAGGACAAGCAACTCCTTTATCTGTTTCACTGAATTCTACTTTGTCTAATATTGGCCCCTCAACATTGTTTCCTTTGACTAGCATTCATTAAATTTATTTTTACCTGTACTTTCACGCTTAATGGCACACTTTGTGTCAGTTTTTGATGTGTATCACTGTCGGTATATAGCTGGATTTCGTTTTTGACCCAGTAAAAAATCTTGGCTTTTCATGTGGAGATTTAATTTATTTATAATTTTTGTTACTACTTAAATATTTACTTTTAAATCTATCACCTTATTTTGTGCAATCATTTTATGCTTTCTCATTTTTCCACTCTTTTCTTACTTTTGTTATATAAGTTATGTTTTCATATTTCATCATTTCCCAGGTATGTAAAGATAGGTTCTGATTTTAATTATGTCATTGGTTATATTTAATAGTTTCAAAATAACTATTTAATCTATTTTTCTCTAATCTTCAAAAATCTTAGTGAAACAACAAATTTTGAGTTTTTCCCCACCACTTCTTAAGTAAAAGAGTTCAGTACACCTCCTGCCCTATACCTCACTTCTCAATCTTTCTTAATATAATCTGGGGTTTTAGATGCCCATTATTATAGTTACTTTTTTTTCAGTTACTCTATATCTTCAAGTTTGAAAACAATTCTTGACAATTATAATTATTTAATAGCTAGTTTTTAATAATATCATAGTACTTTATATTTATTGATACAGTTATTGGCAGTGCTTACTATATCTTGTATCCGTTACCCTCTTTCCTTGAGCTTTTTGTTTCTTCACTAAGTGATTTGGAAAATATCATTATTTTTTTCCAAGAAGGACATGTGGTTGGTATATTTTAAGAACTCTTGGATCTCTGAGACTGTCTTGGCTCTGGATAAAATCATCAAGTCAGAATGTTTTCTCCAAATTCAGTAGATATTCCTTTACTAATATCTTCCATTTAGTGTTGTAGAAGAGAAGTCTAAGGCTGTTTTTATTTTTGTTCTCAAGTAATTTTTAGGTAGAGTACCTGTTTATTATCAGCACATAACTATGTTTCATATATTATATATATATATAAATTGATATATGATGATTTTTTTGTTAGCATGTAATAAATTCCTAATTCAAAAATGGCACCAGGGTGTGTTAGCTATCTATTTCTGTGTAAAAAATTACCCCCAAATTTAGAAGCTTAAAACAACAAACATTTGTTATCAGTTCTGTGGGCCAGAATCCAGTAGAGGCTTAGCTGGGTAACTTTGACTCAGTGTCACTGGTGAGGTTGCAGCCTAGCTGTCATCTAGGGTTGTAGGCAGCTGAAGGCTTGCCTGAGGCAGGAGGATTTGCTTCTAAGATAGCTCCCTCATGGCTGCTGGCTGTTGACTGGAAGCCGTAGTTCCTTTCTGGGTGTCATCAGGATGCCTCAGTTCCTTACCATGGGAACCTCCATGCAGGGCATCTGACTTCCCCCAAAACAAGTGATGGGTGGGGGGGGGCAGGTTGGGAGAGAGAGAGAAAACAAGAAACTGTGGTGCCTTTTATATCCTAGTCTCTAAGTCACACACTGCCATTTCCACCTTATTTTATTTATTTTTTAGAAGCACGCCACTAAATCTGGTCCACACTGAAGGGAAAGGGAAGTAAGATCCACCTCTTGAAGGGAGGATTATAAGAGAACTTGAAGACATTTAAAAAAAAAATTACTACACAGAATAAGCCAGTTGTGGATACGGTTTCAGTGATTTTTTTCCCCCTCGCAAATTATTAGCCTATGATGTCTGATTTTTATTTAGTCTGTAATTTTCTTTTTCACTAATATCTTTGACATTTTCTTCCATTGTATTTCTTTAGCTTTTCTTCATGAATTCTAATTATTCTACAGTATTTCTTTCAGCTTTCTATTCTGTATAGTTATATCTCTTTTGTAACCTTCACATCTGTGTTTTTCTCCTTTGCACTCTGGTAAAGGATTCCAAGTTTGTACTTGACATCAATTCTGCTCCTTTTGACCTCCAACAGCATTTTAAATCATGTTGTTGTTACCAACCAGGGTTCTTGGCCTCCTTAATCAATAGAAATTGATCAGAGACCAGACAAGAAATTCAGGCAAGGCTTTATTGGGACCCCTGCTGAAACAGGAGGGTGTGGAGAATAGGGAACCCTCTTGCACTGTTGATGGGAATGTAAATTGATACAGCCACTATGGAGAACAGTATGGAGGTTCCTTAAAAAACTAAAAATAGAACTACCATACGACCCAGCAATCCCACTACTGGGCATATACCCTGAGAAAACCATAATTCAAAAAGAGTCATGTACCACAATGTTCATTGCAGCTCTATTTACAATAGCCAGGACATGGAAGCAACCTAAGTGCCCATCAACAGATGAATGGATAAAGAAGATGTGGCATATATATACAATGGAATATTACACAGCCATAAGAAGAAACGAAAGTGAGTTATTTGTAGTGAGGTGGATGGACTTAGAGACTGTCATACAGAGTGAAGTCAGAGAGAGAAAAACAAATACCTTATGCTAACACATATATATGGAATCTTAAAAAAAAAATGGGTTCTGACAAACTAGAAGCAAGACAGGAATAAAGATACAGACGTAGAGAATGGAGTTGAGGACATGGGGAGGGGAAAGGGTAAGCTGGGACGAAGTGAGAGAGTGGCATGGACATATATACACTACCAAATGTCAGATAGATAGCTAGTGGGAAACAGCCGCATAGCACAGGGAGATCAGCTCGGTGCTGTGTGACCACCTAGAGGGGTGGGATAGGGAGGGTAGGAGGGAGACGCAAGTGGGAGGGGATATGGGTATATATGTATACATATAGCTGATTCACTTTGTTATAAAGCAGAAACTAACACACCATTGAAAAGCAATTATAATCCAATAAAGGTGTTAAAAAAAAAAAAAAGAGAACAAACAACAGGTTCCCATCTTGCTTGCTCCCTGAGGAGGGGCGAGCTGGTTCCTTATATGGGGTGAGGGTAGGGGCAGGTCCAGGGGTCGGGCCAGAGGGGTGGCTGAGGTGGTTTGCCCACCCCTTTGGTGGTGCTGAGTTCAGGGGGCATGCGCAGTACCCTGCTTTTGCTCCCAACACCCTGCTTTTGCTCCCGGCTCTTCAGAAGTTACAATTGGGTTTTGGTCTTTTTGTATCTTGTTGTCCATAATTTGCCCCAGCTGCATATGCATGCAGTTAATTTTAGTCCCTTATAGTTTCTTTGTATTTTGTTGATTGAGGAGACGTTTGTCCAGGTGCAAGCACTGCAGCAAAGGGTCCCAGGTCCCAGGTCCCAGCCTGTCTCACTATTATTTTCTTAATTTATCTTCAGTCCTTCCATATCTATTTTTAGCTCTTAATATTGCCTTTTCATGACAACTTGTTGGCTTTCTTCCTCGGCTATTCTCACCATACACATTTCAGCTCCTCCTCATTGAAGTAATTTTTCCTTGTATCAGTTGAAGATGCCAAAGAGTTTCATGAAATTTTCTTCTGAACTAGCAGTTGATAATTTTCATAATTAGACTCCTCCTCTGAACTTTCCATATTGGCGTTATTTCTTCATAGGCTTAATGGTCCTTTCTTTTCACTTTTGTTATAACCTTGGCATATGTCAACAAACAAGATGTGTGGCTTCCCTTAGTTCTGTCCACTTGCATAATGGTGACATTTTTTACTTATGACAGCTAGAGGGCAAGTTGATGAGTTTACTCCAAGTTCAATACCTACCTTCTAGAAGGCACCCATCTGTTGCAGCTCTGCCTTATTGAGATGCATCTACTATTGCTATTCTCTGGCTTTTTGGTGCTGTCAACAGGCAGAAATCCCTAAATATACATATGTACTCATTGATACACGTTTCCCAGCATTCTGCTTATCTCTGTGTTCCTGACTTAGAGAGTTTGTTTTGGGGGCTACATCCTTTCCTAGGATTAGAGGCATTACCACCAGCATCCCGTTTGTTTTATCTGTTTTCATTCTGGGTATAGCTGTCTCTGTAGTGGTGTAAAATATGTGGTATTGAAGAAAAAGACTGAGCATCCTTCAGAGGCAACATCTCTAGTGCAAAGAACAGCTTCTAATTTTCTGCTTGCTGAAGATCTTGGATTCTGAGGAGACAGACAGTGGGAGAACATACAGTGTCCTTTTTTTCCCCAAGTGGTTCTGTTTCACAGGGGTGACAGGCATTTCATGACATGAAACTTAAATAGTTTCGTTTTTGCTCAGTCTTTTTGTCTTATAGTTAGCACTGAGTCCTTTCAGATTCTTGCATTAAATTGCTCATAAATCAAAGTTTTTAGAATTGCTGTGAATTTTTGTTGTTTTCTGGTCTTTACCAGTATTTTCATTGAAAATTAGATGAAGTTTTATTGTGGTGACCAGCCAGGATGGCATTTTAAACTGGAAATTTCTCTTGGTACTATTTACATTAGCAAAAAGGAAATACTTTGAATGCTCAGCAATAGGGAATAAACAAAAAAAAAAATTATGTCATATGTCTGTGAAAGAACACTTTGTAGTCTTCAGAAATCATATTGTTGAAGCACATTTAATGGCATAGGGAAATGCCCACAACTTATCATTTGGTAAAAAAAAAATTACAAAACAGTATATACAATGTGATTCCAATTTCATATAACAGCAAAAAAAGGAAAACAAAAAGACAAGAAAGATCTATAATATAACATTCACAGAGGTTCTCCAGACAGTAGAATTCCGGGTAACTTCTATGCTTTACTTTGAAGGTGTTTTCTTTATTTTAAAATTTTCTGTTAAAATATGTATCACTTATTAAACTAAGGAGAACAGTTTTTCAGTTAGCAGTTTATAACTACAAGTTAAGTTATTTGCAAAGGTGTTATCTTTAAGGATTAATATTATATACATGGTGGTTTTGGGGTGGAAAGGGAAATGTATTCTCAGGTACAGAAAAAAATTTCTCTTAATAGCAGATATGTGAGAACCACAGTGTTCTATGTTTAATGTAACACTCACTAGGCATGGATTTATTGTCCTTCAAAGTAATTGATATATAAATATTACAACATACGTGTGTACATACACACACACACACATACAGACACGTGTGTGTGTCTTCTAAAATTGATTGAAGGTATCTGATGGCCACTTTAGTAGGGTACTGGTACCTTTCATCCATGAGAGGACAATAAGGAAGATTAATCTATGGCCCAGTGGTTCTCAAAGTGTCGTCCCTGGACCATTAGCCTCAGCATCACTTGGGCTCATGTTACAAATGCAAATCCTCAAGCGTCCCCTCAGGGCTAGACCTACTGAATCAGCAATTCAAACCTGTGTTTCAAGAAACCCTCCAGATGATTCTGATATATACACATTTGAAAGCCACAGCTATGGACGTTAATTAATGTCCTTGGAAGTGGGCGTTATCAAACAGACGGAAGCCTTTTATAGGTATGGTCATGAAGAACCAAAAGCGCTCTGAGAGGCAGAAGCATCTCTGATACCCAGCTGGATAACTGTTCAGAAGACATGATCTATCACAAGTGTCTGACTGAAAAATAGGAAAGTGAGAACTTGATCTTATTTCTTCTGTGGCTCTGGTGTTCCACATCTATTTATTGTGGAAAATAACAAATAAAAATATCGTGTATACTCTAAACTTCTTGTGAACACATCAGTTTAACTTGTACACCATTATTATGTGAGAATTGGCAGAGGTCCAGAAATAGGCTACCCTGTGGTTCGGTGGAAATGATTTGCCATCTCTCCACCCCGGGGATGCTGATGTCGGGTGCTGATGTTGATGAGCCATGTCTAAGGTCATCTGTTGGACCACAGTGCATAGTGGTGACAATTTGGGAGTAAAGACTGAAGGTCCTAGAGCTCAGAGACCTGGAATCAGGCTGGCCTTTCCTAGTCTTTCTTTTCATACATGGTTGACATGATGGAGGGGCCTGGGTCACCTTTCTGGGGAAGCCAGACTGAGAGGATTTGACACATCTGCTGTAGACTTTTAGGAAAGAGCTTTCTTCCACTTCCTTACTTGTGGTGTCCTTTGCTGGCAAGTGGGCTGGTAATGACGTATGTGATGGGGATATGGTATGGGTGTGGGTCCAGGTGAATGGGACCAGGCAGGGCACTTGCCTTGGACTTACAGGTAGACCGGGTACCGGGAGTCCTTTTCTTCTTAGTAGGGTTGCCAGATTTAGCAAAAACCAAACAAAACCAACAAAAACACCTGGTGCCCAGTTAAATTTGAATGTTGGATAAACAACAAATAATTTTTAGTATAAATATATTCTATGCAATATTTGGGACTTACTGTATAGTATATTGTATGCATTATTTTGGTATAAAATATTTAATATGTATAATATTTAGTATGTTATTATAGTACAGTTAATATTTCATTATATTGTATGTCTATATGTCTTTTCTCACTCCATGGATCTTTTGGGGGTTATGGATTATACTTTATATCTCTAGCATGCAATATTTGGGACACGCTTACTCTAAAAGATGATCTGTGTATCTAAAATTCAAATGTAACTGGGTGTCCTATATTTTATCTGGCAACCCTCCTAGGTAAACTTGGCTAGATAGGAGACTCCATTAGGATTTGGGACAAAAGCCCTACGAGGAAAACAAAGCTTTTGCCTGAATGTTACCCTCCTTCAAGAAGCTGCTGTGAATTTGGGTGTCAGTGTTCCTGTACCCCAGTGTTCCTGTACCCCATCCCGACACCATCTCAATACAACTCACAAAGAGTGGCTATATACCTGACTGGCTATGTATTTAAGTCATTTTTATTTCCTTGAATAATTTCAAATTTCTCAAGGATGTTAAAAAGGGACAGCGGGGGCAGTGTGGGGGGAGCATGGTCCCTTGTCATGACCCATGATTAATTTCTTTTGAGAAATATATTTTCCTGGTTCACTCACAGCAGAAAACACCATCTCATTTCCTCTGAGTATGATTTCCAAACAGAAGTAACAGCACTACTGATCAATGGGTCCGTCTCTAGGACCAGCAGCCACATTCAACCAGGAGCTCAGAAAAACAATTGTGATTCATACTTGGTTTTCACATTCCTGTCTCAACAGCAGTTTAGGAGACCAATTTTGTTACCAAAATTTTTTTTCAATAGGAGGAAAGGCCATTTTCTAAAATAGCCAAGTCTGAAGCTCATCCAAGAAGGTTAAAGGAATTTACTTCGTGTCCTCCAACTTGGTCTGTTTGTCAGTCTGGGAGCAGGGTTCTGTGCAAAGGCTTTGTGTGCTGCTGGCTTTCAGCTGGGGAAGTTATGTATGAGCTACCACTCCTCTCCCAGGTGAGAACAGGTGTACACCACTTAAAATTTCCTGTGGATCTGATTGCATCATTTGTTATATTATCCAACATAATGACATGAAATACGTAAATAATAAAATGCCATTTGCCTGCTGAAAATTTAAAGTGGCAGGTCCTCTTTCTTCCGTGGGAGAGGATGCTGTCAGTTGATGGAACTTTCACCGTTGAAAAATGATGACCAAGCTGAAGGGAGCCACAGGGGAAAGCTTGCTCCTCTGGCTGATGAAGCGAGTACAAAAAGGAACAGCAGGCCATCACCCCTTCTCCACTCTATGCAACTGCCATATCTTCCCACAGTTATCAGGTGCTTGACAAAGCAGGTTAGCTTGGAGCAGCGTTTAAATCATAAGACAATGGAAGGGGTGTGTTCAAAGGTCAAATGCTCCAGTTTCCACTGTATGTGTGTGTGTGTATATATATAGAGAGAGAGTCACTCTTGCTTTTCTTTTTATCCAAGTGTCAACTTGATGCGGTAAATGTTTGTGTTGGGTAGAATCCACAGCACAAATGCAAAGCAGAATAGCTTGATTAAAGATTTCCCATGGATTTGGAAACTCAAGGCAAAACTCTCCCAACCTTTCCACATACAGTTTGTCTCATTACCTAGGTTCTTTAAAATCCAAGAATGTTCCCCTAGACTTGCATAACGTTATCAGCAGGTTTCCATCCACATCATAAACAAAAGGAACTACAATTTTTTATTCAGTTGGATTCAACACCAGTGCACCGACCACCCATTCTGGAAGCTTTGTGTGAGGTGCAAGGAGTTTAATAGTGAGTAAAATATGGTTTCTGCTCCCAAGGCCCTCATGGCCTTGTGGATAATTTTTAATAGGAATTCAGGGTTTCATCTATAAGTCATTTGCAATGAAGAGATGAATCATAAAGAAGCCTTCATGGAAGGAGAATTCTTTACCTCTAAATTCCTTTTTAAAAAACACAAAGGTGTAGTTTTTAGCTAGTGCTCTTTACCCATTGCTGCAGAAGTAACCACTGGAGACTAACTTACCAAATGTCTCTAGATAGTGAGTGATACTAGGACAAGAGTTGTGAAGGATAAACAAGTTGATGGGCTATGAGAAGAAATAACCCATGAACAAACTGACACTTGTCCTAACCAATAAGGTTGGGTTTCTAGTTCTGCGCCGACAAGGACGGGATAAACAAAATATATTCTGGAGGCCTCACAGGAGACATAAACAGTGTAGTGAAGGACTTAACAGGGGATCTGGCTCTGGAACATTGCTGGTGTGTTGGGTAAGGAATGGATGCCAGCACCGTACACAGCTATGCGACTTGCCAGCTCCAAGTATTACTGCTTATGAATTAAGAATGCATTTTGATGGTACTCTGCTAATTTGCCTAGAGGAAGGAGAGTGAGAGCTATAGGAACAGAAAAATCTCCCAGACGGGTGAGACACTGGTGACCTCAATGCTAGGTAAGTTGCAATTCTGCATGGATATGGTAGGAGCAAACATTATGCACTTATAGTGTGACTCTTTGGGGCAATGTTTTGGATGGTATACTGACTGTAACTATTCTGACTTAAAATACGTCATTTGCAACAAAAGTGAAAATGAGTTTTTGAGATATTATTCAGAACTATGCTGGTGTTTTATGTTTGCTTTTGGTTTCATATATGTTAGCTTCCCTTCTATGCTTCGTCTGTACTCTTCCCTTGCCTCCAGTTTCAATTTGTTTTCTCTTAGCCATGGGAGTGAAAATATATTGCAAACTGATGATGGCTTAAAAGTGTGAATTGTCACGAAATGACAATTCTTTACCTCTAAATTCCTTTTTAAAAAATACAAAGGTGTAGTTTTTAGCTAGTGCTCTTTAACCATTGGTGCAGAAGTAACCACTGAAGACTGACTTACCAAATGTCTAATGAAATGTCAATAGTATTTCCCTTAAAATGGAATAGTTATACAAAATTCCATTTTAGTTATATGCATACGTGTCTCATCTCACTTATGTGTGGTTTTGCAAGCATGGATTTTACCTTATACCTCTATGAATCCTCTCCCAAGGCCCTATTGAACACAATAGATGCTCACTAAATATAACTGGATAAATGAATAAATGAATAATTCTAGAAAAATGGGAGAGAATCGTTCACAGACCTGTTGCAAAATGATACCTCATACATGTGTCTTAAATGGATTGGAGATAGAAAAACTAAGGAACAGAAGTATCAAAATGTCTGGGTCCATAACAAATAGTGCTTTCCAGATTCAGACCTGCCCAGTGAATCACTATTTTATTCTAACAGAGGTCAGGCTTACCAGCAACATGGCAGAACATCAAGTCAGGTTTATGGATGAGATGATCTTTTTCCTCAAGTCCTTGGTCCTCTTGATCTTGGTCTTGCATTCAGAGATTCACATCCCATAGTGTAAGTAGAGATCTACAAAACTAGTTCCCATATGTTTGGCCGGTAGAGGCCAGATACCTAGAAAATAAAGTAGTTAAGCCAAATGTTCAAGGCTTGGATCTCAGCTGTACTACCTGCTAGTGACTTGACTGCCATCGCTCTCATTTCCCTCCTTTACAAATGGGGGAAAGTAGTTGTGAGAATTAAGTTGGATAAATGAGTATAAAGCAGCACATAGTAAGACCTTGTACATAATAAAATTATAGACTACTGGGGAAGATGGGATCCTTTCATCCTGTTGAAAGTTGGAAGTAAATTTCGAGGTAGGCCTTAAAAGAAGAGCAGGGTTTTCTTCAGTTAGTTTTGTTTTAGGCACAGAAATAAGGGAATGAGATTCCAGACAGAGGAAACAGCATGAGCAAAGGCACTGGGGTTAGAAAATACAGGAAGGATCAGAAGACCATCCATCTATGGTCCATAGGTGGCCCCTAGAGCATAGGGAAGAGCACACTGGATGGAGAGGAGGACATTCAAAGTCATGGACTTGTTCATAGCACAGAATGTGTTAGAACCTATCTCTTGGCTCCCAATGAATGATTTCTTTAACAAATACCAATCTTCCTGATACTAGAATTTAAATTTCCAGCAGTTTTCAGTATCTCTAAGGAAGTTTAAATGCAGTCTACACAGATTGCTGGGGAGAGGCTCTTTATTCAACCCCTTGAAAGCCAAGAGCCTACCTGTTCCGGGTGAATATTAAAGGCTTCTCAGCATTCATCAACAATAGGGGCAGATGTTGCTGCCAATATTTTTAGACAGAATTCAGAGACCTGCTAAGAATTCTGAGCAGCTGAGAATTTACGCTCCATAGAGGCTATTCGTCATCCCACAGACATATCTTTAGATGCCCTAGAATGAAGTTTGCTCATCTTGATCATGTAATTCCAACTTCAGCTGTCTGTGGACGGTTACTTAGTAATTGTGATTTAAAGAAGTGCAGTGGGGTACACTTAGAGTGGACCAACCTATTTATAGACAGGAAGCCCAGAATTACTGTCATGCGTTGGGAAAATTATGGTTCTACTTATAATGACTTCTAACTTTCCATTACCTTCAGCTAAAGGGAAATAACAACTGTTTCTTTTTTTTTTTTAAATAAGTTTATTATTTATTTATTTATTTTTGGCTGTGTTGGGTCTTCAGTTCCTGCGCGCGGGCTTTCTCTAGTTGCAGTGAGCCAGGGCTACTCTTCATTGAGGTGCACGGGCTTCTCATTGCCATGGCTCCTCTTGTTGCAGAGCTTCTAGGCTCATGAGCTTCAGTAGTTGTGGCACGCAGGCTCAGTAGTTGTGGCGCACGGGCTTAGTTGCTCCGTGGCATGTGAGATCTTCCAGGACCAGGACTCAAACCCGTGTTCCCTGCATTGGTAAGCTGATTCTTAACCACTGCACCACCAGGGAAGTCCCACAACTGTTTGTTTTTAACTTGGTTTTTTGATTCGCTGTGCAGGAGTGCAGTGATTAGCATAAAATGTTCAATAGCATATGATAGATGTTCCATGACATATGATAGGCATATTTTCAATCAATATTTGTTGAATGAATAAATGAATGAAATCAGTTGAACCATACTTTTAAGTTGTGTTTCAGAATGTGTGGAGCATTGGTTAAAGCTGATGCCTATGACCATGTTATTATTATACACAAAAAAGAAGCAAGATATATTCTAGAAAGATTCCTGGGCAGGTGTCAGTTTACTGACCTTGAGCTAGTCATTTAACCTCTCTTATTTCCTCTTTAGAAAAAGGAAGGGTTTGAACTCAATGATAACTAATGTCCCTTCTGGCTCCAAAACCCCATGACCTAAATTCTGGTGTGGCTGATACTCTTGTACATGAAATGATCCCTTGTCACATCAACCTGAAGTTGAACTCTTTTGTTTCACATTGGAAGCCTCGCAATCCATCTTACATTTCTTCATGAAAATAATGTCTTCTTTAATGGTTTGCTGCCTGATTGGAATGTTTTTCTTCTGCACAACTGTTGCACTTTATACATGTACATTTCTGATGCTGGTCTCTTTCTCTCTAGCTGGGCATCCTGAGAGGCAGAAACTGTGCTTTATTCATCTTTATGTCCTTTAAGCACCTAACACCATGCCATGCAGAACAGAATCCCTTCTTTACAATCCCAGTGTTATTTGTTTCACAGTCATCCTGGAATAATGGTTCCACCCTAATTTGTGGGTTTAATAAAATGCAGCTGCTACAGCAGCCAACCTATTTCATCTCTCTCTCTCTCCCTCCTTCACTGTGTTCTAGCCATAAGGCTGCTTTCGAGTCCTCAAAAATGCCAAGTCTGTTGTGGCTTCTGGAAGCATGTCCTGTCTGGAATGCTTTTTCCTGAAGTCCTCCTTCAGGTGTCATTACCAAAGTCACCATCTCAGACGGGAATTTCGTGGCCACCTGCCTCCGGGTTACCCCTTCAGCAAATATTGCCTCTTCCTTATAACCCCACTGCCTGAAATGTTTATGGATTTTAAACTAGTTTTGTTTTCCTTTCCCACTAGAATATAAGCTCTGTGGAAGCACAGAGTGTGTCTCTCTTTCTTTTGCCTCTATCGCCAGCAGCTGGAACAGTGCCTGGCACGCTGTGGGTTCTTGTTAAATATTTGTGGGATGACTTCAGTGCCCTTTTCCACCCTCTTCACCACCTGTCACCTGCTGCCCCTTCCCACTAGGTCCTCACCACTTCCTCCCCCTTTGCCTTTGGCCCACCTTGGTCACTGACCATCACTGAACACTACCATGAAACGTCGTTTAGCGTAACTTCCTTTTTGCTACCTTCACAGGATCAACCAGAAAATTCCTTCTATCCGCCCCATTTTATGACTCAATAGGAATTGTCATCTGAAAACAAGCAAAGATTTTATTTTGTCAGGGAACAGAGAAAAGTTCTTTGAAATTTTAATGCGATGCTATTGCTAGACATTCCATGGTTAGAGTAATGGGAATGGCGTTGAAAGCATGCCGCAAACTTGCAAGTAACCTTGCCAGTTTATGGAATAAAAGTGTGCTAATAAGGATTGTTGTAAGACTTTGTTAGCAGCGATCTTATCTTGAGTTCTATATATAGAAGAAAGGAAAAGCAATAGCTCATCATCAGGCAAAGCAAATAAACTAATATTTAAAAAATAACCATAATCTGATGACATCAGAGAGTGTTTCGCGTGTATTCTCAGGACAGCTTTTCGCAGGAGGACGGCCCTCCAAAGAACACTTGCCTCCCGAAAGCCCCATTAAAAACCTTATAGGCAGAAGAGCAGGTGGAAACAGTTTCAGGCATAATCCTGCTCTAGTCCCAAACATTTCCTTAGGTGGCTGTGGTAGTCAGGGGACTGTCCCAGCTCTGCTACGTGTCACGAAGGACTGAAATGTGTGCATCCCAGTTTCCTTTGCCAACTGGAACTCCGGCAATGGAAGGTTCTGGAAGGAAATTGGATTGGAAGGAGGGAAAAACCCAGAGTCTCTCTCCTCCTGTTTTGCTGCTTTGGACTGTGCCCTCCAGCAGTGGTTGCCTGGCCTCTGGAGATAAAACCTGGCACCTGGCTCTGGTTAGACCACTTCTTCCTTCTATCCTTCCAGCCCGAGGGAAGGGCAGTTTCCTGCTGTTATTATCTGGGCTGTCTCACCATTTCTTCTCTCCCCTTTTGTCCTTACAGTATCTTTCTAATTACTTCCTGATATAAACTTCCCTCTTTTGAAAGATTTGGTGAGAATTCTCTCGTTCGGAGCATATCCTGATGGTTACAATAGCCTGGGAGTCATCAGTTTGAGACCTTTGTGTTTAAATTTCTGAACCTGTGGTCTTTGGAGAGGCTTTAAGAAAGAAAAAAACCCATCTCCATCAACATGGACCATATTCTTTTCAGGCACTCTATGCCGCACTTAATCTCCATTGGAAAAAAGTAATTGAAGTTTAAGAAGGATGGAACATTCATGCATAATAATAATGAAAGCATGGTTTAAATGTAATAATGGGAACTTCAGTTTTTAAAAGACCCATTTAAGTAGCTAATTAATAAAGGAACAAGGAAGGGCAATAGAAGGTTCTCAACACAAAGCGACTCACCCAGAGCACAAACAAAAACAGCTTTCTTAGAAACCAAGGATGTTTGCCTATTCACAGGATGTGGACAGCTCGAAACTCATTCTACTGATCCTTGAGAACAAACTAAATTCAAAGCCAAAGGACATCGAACAAAACATTTCTAGAGAATTATGTATCTCCACACAATATGCAGGGAAGATAAGCAAGAAGGGATTCAAAGGCTTCGCTAATAATGCAAGCCGAGAGTCCCTTGTGATACCAAAAAATAAGGCTGTGCGTTCCAAGAGGGGACACAAACGCCAGTGGCAGAGGGGAGAGACAGTATTGTTAGAAAATTGGAAACAAATTAGACAACCGATAATTTTAAAAGTTTAATTTACCTGAAGTGAATACCATAAGACATAGACCTGCCTCTCTTTGGTGAAGAGACTGTAGCTTGAGGAGTTTTGATGTCACCTACTCAGGGATGCTCTAATTTTCAGACTGCTTTGCAGAAGACCAAAAGACATGACCAGAATGCATCTGCCTCAAATGGAAGTTTCTGTGAAAAAGAGTTTAACCTGTAAAACTTTGCTTTGCACATTTATTCTGCTCCTTCTAGCCCTCCGCAGGCTGCTACAGCTCTCCTCTTCTTTGTCTGGCTTCCACAGTGTAACGCTTGAGACCACGAAGACGCTTTCTTTTTTGTGACTTCTTTCCTCCTCTGATGGCATGCCGTGTTCTCATGGTCTAAAAGCTTGTCATTAAAAACAGATGAGGCACAGACATGTCCTGAGGAATATGGGATTGTTAACCATCCAGGATGCTGACTATTTTGGGGAGATAGTTAAAGGTATGGAGTATTAAAAAGCCACTGATTTTCATTCTAGCTCCAACACATCGATCTTTGCGTGCTATTAGACAAATGACTTAAGGTCCATGGGTCTTAATTTATTCTACACTTAAAAGGAGGATAATATTAATAGTACCATATTGCTCAGGTTTCTTAGCTGCAAATAACAGAATCCACTTTGGCTATTTTAAGGTGAAATTGAAAATTTTAAGGATATTAGGCAACTCATAAAATCAGCAATGTAGTCACAGGCTCAACTGTAAAGTTTCAGAACAATGGGCAACACCCTAAACCATGAGGAAGAATCGGGTGAATGAGGAAGCTCCCACAGCAGCTGCTGCCTCCTGGGCCCACGTGGGCAGGAACTCTCCTGGATTCACCACTGTCACCCATTTCTGCTTTCACCGTGCCAAGAAAATGAACGTCCCTCTCTGCCATGCAGAGCCTCTGACCTCAGGTCCCTCAATTCTGAATGAAGTCTTGTGGGGGAAACGCCATCAGGTAGAGGTGACGATACACCTCCACCCCAGCTGCAAAGGAGTCTGGGGTAGGCAAATGTTTGTGTGCATCTTGGGAAGGTGGGACTCATACAGGGAATCATCAAAACAACAGGTGCCCCCTACAGATATAGAAGACAAACTTATGGTTACCAAAAGGGAAAGGTGAGGGAGGGAGGGATAAATGAAGAGGTCAGGATTAACAGGTACACGCTACTCTATATAAAACAGATAACCAACAAGGATCTACTGTATAGCACAGGGAACTACACTCAATATTTTGTAATAACCTATAAGGGAAAAGAATCTGAAAAAGAATATATATATGTATGTATAACTGAGTCACTGCGCTTTACACTTGAAACTAACATGACATTGTAAATCAACTATATCTCAATTAAAAAAACAAAGAAAATACAGGTGTCCACTGTCAGTACCGCCAGATGTAACTGGAGTAGGGAACGTGAGGTGATGCACATAAAACATTTAATAGATGTTCAGCCCATAATAGACCCCAAAAGCCTGGATTTTATTAATAGTTGTTATATGAAGCTGGGTATAACCCGGATACCAAAACTGAGCACCAACTAATGGTTTGTCAGGGAAAATTAGCTCAACCACTAGGAACTCTCATACAACTAACCCAATATTCACTTAAAAAGGTCAAGAACAAGGCCTTCACCAGTGAATATGGAGACCACAAGCGTAGTCATGGGGCTGAGGGCGGGGAAAGCAGGTGCAAGGATTCTGTAGATTCATGTGAAGAGACACAAGGGAATCCTGGGAAGCAGACCCTCGATTGAACCGACATGAGAGGAATCAGGAGACTTGATTGTACATAAAATCCTGCTTATCAAAGAATGCTTGGCCTTTCGTGACTGTTTTTGTCCTCCTATTTCTAGATGAAACATATTTGTGATTTTTTATACATTGGTTGAATGGTACTTATGGAGAGAGTGTATTATTTTTGAAAGGCATTTGTTGAAATACAAGACATAGACTAGGTAACTAAAGAAACTTAGGACTCTTACGTTACCCTCCCTTCTTCTCCAAACTCTGTGTAGAATTGCGTACCACTGTGTAATACAGAAGAGGTTACTCTTCCACCAACAGATAACGCATGTGGTGGTTTGCATGAAAGCCTGGATGTGGCACAACCCTTTTCCTTAGCTCCTAGGAGATGGGCTTTTATCCTGCTTCCCTTTAGCATATGAGGCACCTTCAGTTTAAAATGCAGATGTTCTTGGCTACGGTTGCTATGTGAAACGTTACGAGATAGAAATTACTGTCATAATTAATAATAGGTAAAGGTTTTACCTTTGATGTGCTGCATCCTGCATGCGATTGAGTCTTTTTGATTGTATTTATGGCGCAGCTCTAACTTCCCATTGGTTTTCTGGCTGTTTGTGTGCTTAGCTGGATGTCTGTTTCTATTTAGTCAAGGCTATTAATGCCTTTCAGACTTATTTTCGACTGCTTTGTAAACCCATATGGTTTAAGTTGAAAGGGAGATTTACACTCTTACTCTCTTGGATATTAAAACCCACTTGTGTCCTTCATTTCGCTGTCCTTCAAAGATGTTGTGATTTATAAGGAAGGTACATAGAATTTTGCGCTCAGAATAGCCAAAATGAGAACAAAGGCAATCCAGAAACTAGGCTCTCCCAAAGCCAAATATTTTGGTAAAATAAAGATCCCAAATATATGTAAAATGTTACAACTTACAAAGCCTGTTCACATATACCAGAGAGGTATTTAATGTAACCAGTGATTGGGTGGACACTGCATGCTTTTACTTGTCCAGCATCTTTTTCTCTTTCTTCTGGGAATAACTTCCTAATTTTCTTTTGAGAAACGGCTCTTCCCTAACTGAACACAATATTGGTGAGTTAATCAAGGTTACATGACATCTCCTGGCAAATGGATGGGCACACGGTTAAGGAGATGTTGATCTCCTTCCCCCTAAAATGTGACTAGTGAGCACAATTCCTCAAAGACCAAAAATAGTTGCAGGTCATTCATTTTGACCATGCACCCCTAAAAAGGCTTCTTGTTAAGTTAACTAGACCTATGCAGGTTCTAATACTTTCCAAAGCTTGAGTTTGAGCTTTTCCTCCAATCCTAGGGGCTATGTGATATCCATTTAGTAAGACCATGCATTCTTTTTTCTTAGGATATTTTATCGGCAACCAAAGAACCCTGATACAAAAACTGGAGCATGGAGTGGGAGACAGCTCTCACTGTCAGGAAAATGTGTAATATATGGAATTAGAAATTAAGCGAAATACACTGAGGCACTAAGCTGCTGCCTCTGGGTATGCGGCATCATATGCCCACTGAAAACAAAAATCTAGGGTATATGTTTCAACTCCACACAACAACTTAAAAGGCATGAGAAATTCTGGCACTGGAGTGGAGTTAGCATTGATTATCTTTAAGGTAAGGGAATGGCAAATTGAAAGATATAAATTCTTTGGCCTGAAGGCCCCAAATGAACTTTAGGGACTGTCCTGACTGTGCTGAAAGGAGCTCTTGCCTCATATAGATAAGGGCTAAAACCACCAAAATACAAAGCTCAGAGTAATGTTCACAAAGTTGCTGGACAATAATGACAGTTGAATTCACAGCCACACAAAGCCTGTTATTTGAAGCTTAGGTAGTGGCCCGACTCCCGACAATAGGAATGGTGATATCTAGAGAGAATTCAGAGTGCCTTCAAAACACTGACATCACAAACACCCTCTGAAAAACTCCCATGAAATACCCCCTATTTCCTCTACTGCCTGAGGAAGCAGAGAGGAGACTGACCCTAGCTACCTCCTCTCTGCCCCCACCCCCCATCTGATCTCAGCATGGACAGGGTGAGGAAAATATGGAGTCTGAGCCAAAAAAGGGTTGCATGACTTGTTAACATATATCAGGAAAATCTGTGGTTTACTTGTGGGGGTGGATTTTGAAAGTACTTGATCCAAAAGCACAGAGGGGTCTGAATTCTACAATGTGAAGGTGCTTGTAGAATGTTTGTCCTCAGTGTGTTCGCTCAGACACCTGGCTGTGGCTCTAAAAGCTCTCAAGTTTGGTTAACGCAAACATAGATCTAACACTTTCCCCAGAAAGAAAAGAAAAGGCCAGAAATCCTATGACATAATGGAGAACGATGGTTCTCAGTGTGTGATCCCAGACCAGCAGCATCATTTGGGAAGTTGTTAGAAAGGCAGACTCTTGGGCCCCAGCCCAGATCTGCAGAATCAGAAACTCGAGGGACAGGACACAACAAACTGTGTTCCAACAAGCCCTCCAGGAGATTCTGAAGCATGTTCAAATGTAGGGGAATGAATTTAAAAACAGGCAGGCTGAAATGCTGGTTTGTTTCTATCATGTACTTTCTGCCCATGCACTCCCCACCTATGCCCTTCTAGAGGGGCCGCAAGATTCTCTCATTCAGGAAGGCCTTGAGCACAAAATCGTGGAAAGAACTCTCCTGGCTCTTCTCTCTAGGATGGCAAGACTTAAGGAAAGGCCTATACTAGAAACTCAGTATAACTAACTTCAGTGGGCACCATCTCATGGCAGCAGAGAGACAAGATGTCAACTTATATAGGCATCAAGGCTGGTGACATCATCAAAAATATCCACAGATCCCTCTGGATGTTCTTAATTAAACATGGCTTGCAAGCATTAAAATTAGTAAGGAACCATCCTTTAGTCTTTCTTGATATATTTAATACACAATTAAAAACACTCCAGGTCTGGTGACTAGAAGTCCAACTTGAGCCATCAACCTAGGGACCCATAGCCCCTTGCCAGATCTCAGACCTGAGTCAGTTATGGACCCAGAGTCCCAAAGATGAAAGAAAGATGGCCCTGGAAGAGAAAGCCTACTGTTCACTATTGACGCTTATTGCATACTTTCCATGTAGCCCTTCAAGGAAGGGCCCTGCACACATGTATCAAGGTAACTGTGCCCTTGGAAAAGGAAATATTTGGGGGAATTTTGACTGAATTCTGCCTGACAGTAGATTCAATAGGATCTCGAATATATCCAAGAGTTAATTCCCCAGATTTTTAATACACAGTTGGAATAGATGTTGTTGGCAGCCATCAGAATTCCTTCTTTAGATCTTTGAGTAGGTCAGGGCTATTACAGAAAGGTACCCATTGACCTGATGCTGCTCGTCCGCCATATCAAAGAACAAATCAAAAGGCATTGAGCATCCCTGAAGGGAGTGTGGCAATCAGAGACATACTCTGATGTAACAGACTTGATGGATATAGGGGAAGTGTAACATTCATGTACCGGTCACTAAAACTAAGGGTGGGCTTAGAGCATTGATGATGAATGATGTCCATCTCCAGGGACCCTGGCATGGCACAGTGAGCATGGATTTCAGCACTAACCAGACTGCCCTGGTTTGATCCCAGCTCTGCCACATATGGGCTGTGTGACCGTGGGTATCACTTAACTTCCATGTGTCTAAATTTCCCCCTGTATAAAATGGAGATGGTAGTAATAATTCCTAATGTATAGGATTATTATGAGGAATGAATGAGTTAATATTTGCAAAGCACTTAGTACAGTACGTAGCACATACTAAATGCTCTATAAGTTATATAAAATCAGAGAAATTCAGAGCTATGTCCCAGATTGTTTTTATTTATTCATGACCAATGGTTACATTTGTCCTGTAGATTATTGTGTCAAGGGTTTAAGTTGGTTCAAATCAACTATATTTGAGATGCTCATATAGACAATGGATCTTCCTTTCAGCGCCTCTGCATTAGTTTCTTAGGGTTGCTTTAACAAAGCACCACCGACTGGATGGCATGAAATGACAGAAGTTTATTTTCCCATATTTCTGGAGACTAGAAGTCCAAAATCAAGGTGTCAGTTGGGCCCTACTCCCTCTGCAACTTGTAGGGAATCTTTTCTTGCCTCTTCCTAGCTTCTGGTGGTTTGCCAGCAATATTTGATGTTTCTTGGTGTGTAGATGCATCACTCCAATCCTCCGTCTTCATGTGGCCTCCTCGTTGTATCCCTGTGTCTCTTCTCCTCTTATAAGTACACCCACCATATTCTATTAGGGGCCCCCCATACTCCCCTCCCCTCATAACCACTCTTCCCCTTATGACCTCATCTTAACTTTACTAATTCTATGTACAATGAGCCTATTTCCAAGTAAAGTCACAGTTTGAGGTACTAGGAGTTAGAGCTTCAAAATACATTTTGGGGGGAGATATACAATTCAATCCATAAGAGTATCTTCAAATGAATTGTAATGCCTGTGGATAGGCATGTGCTTTTGATTTTGCTACAGGTGCCACCACTCCATATTGCCTCATCTCATACCTGACTTGCTTTATTAATTCACATGACCTGCTTTCCCTTTGCTCTAGACCATGACTATTAACTGACATTTGGGTCAGAAAAGTAGAAACATCTTTGTAAAATTGGATCATGTTCCACACACCTAGAATCCCCATGTGTCTATACTTGAATGCTATAGAAAATATCAGATTTTGAACTTTTTTTCTCCCTAAGAGCTCAAGCTTTGGAGTCAGATGTATTTGGGGCCAGCTGGCATCTCCACCCCTTGCCAAAAATGAATCTAAACTGAACTGGTTTTATCATCTATAAAATGGAAAAAATTAATATCCATCATATCGAGTTGATCTGATTATTAAGTAGAACCATCTATGTGAAGTCTTTAATATAGTTCCTGGCACATAGTAGGCTCTCAAAAAATGGTAGCATAGCAGCAGTGGTAGTAGTAGCAGTAAGAGTGGTAGTCATTCCTAGATAGGTATTAACATCAAAATTGACAAAGTTGTACTTTAGCCATGCATTCTGGTTTTTAATTATATTTGTTGATTGTATATTCTTATTCATCTTTTTTAAAAAACTGATTATAAGTTTAATTTAGCATCTTTTTCCAAGAAAGCAGGGCCTTAATACTTATCTGTCCTTGTGCCACAGGGTCTTGCCTGCTCTTGACACAGACTGACCCTGTCTGTGCCTGGTGACATTAGTACACCACTTGAAAATTAATTGCATATATTTTTTATATTCAGCTACATCTTCAGCATGCTCTTAGCATTCAGACTTCATGTATCCTTGGTCTATGTTTGCATTATTTGTTCACCCCTGGAGAAGAAAGCCAAAGAAAGATTAATTCATAAAAAATGAATGGTTGTTGAACCTCTTCAAAGCCTTGATTTACTGCATAATTAGTAGACAACACTAGAAAACAGAGTATCTTTCTGCCTGTGAATTAAGTAAATTGATTAATTCATTAATTACGCATGATAACTCCATAGATAGCATAATTGTATCACTGGTTAACAAAACACAGCAAAAGAATCAAGCATGTTTTCAACATGGTCCAAAATTTAATTTACAATATTGGGTTCCTCTCTTAGAATCCTAATTAAAGATCTCAGGAAAGCCATATATAGTCCAAACACATTTCTGGAAGGAGAGTTGTATTACTTACAAAGCATTGTCACAATTAGGAATAATCTTTTTCTTCCAGAATTTCATCCCAACCAGGAATCACTCATTCATTCGTTTATAATTAACAGAATATTACTGAGCAATATCTGTCTTTAAGGGACTTATGTAAGCTTTGGGGATACAGCAATGAACAAGTCAAACAAAGACCCCCGCCTTCATGGAACATATATTTGAAAGCTATTCTGTTCATTATGGTAGGTAACCACCAGCCACATGTGGCTACTGATGTGTAAATTTACATTGATTGAGTTTAAGAATTCAGTTTCTCTTTAGGTAGGTTTATTCCTAGGTATTTTATTCTTTTTGTTGCAATGGTAAATGAGAGTGTTTCCTTAAATTCTCTTTCAGATTTTTCATCATTAGTGTATAGGAATGCAAGAGACTTCTGTGCATTAATTTTGTATCCTGCTATTTTACCCAATTCATTGATTAGCTCTAGTAGTTTTCTGGTAGCATTTTTAGGATTCTCTATGTATAGTATCATGTCATTTGCAAACAGTGACAGTTTAACGTCTTCTTTTCCAATTTGGATTCCTTTTATTTCTTTTTCTTCTCTGATTGCTGTGGCTAAAACTTCCAAAACTATGTTGAATAAGAGTGGTGAGAGTGGGCAACCTTGTCTTGTTCCTGATCTTAGTGGAAATGGTTTCAGTTTTTCACCATTGAGGACAATGTTGGCTGTGGGTTTGTCATATATGGCCTTTATTATGTAGAGGTAAGTTCCCTCTATGCCTACTTTCTGGAGCGTTTTTATCATAAATGGGTATTAAATTTTGTTGAAAGCTTTTTCTGCATCTATTGAGATGATCATATGGTTTTTCGCCTTCAGTTTGTTAATATGGCTTATCGCATTGATTGGTTTGCATATACTGAAGAATCCTTTCATTCCTGGGATAAGCCCCACTTGATCATGGTGTATGATCCCTTTAATGTGCTGTTGGATTCTGTTTGCTATTATTTTGTTGAGGATTTTTGCATCTATGTTCATCAATGATATTGGCCTGTAGTTTTCCTTTTGTGACATCTTTGTCTGGTTTTGGTATCAGGGTGATGGTGGCCTCATAGAATGAGTTGGGGAGTGTTCCTCCCTCTGCTATATTTTGGAAGAGATTGAGAAGGATAGGAGTTAGCTCTTCTCTAAATGTTTGATACAATTCACCTGTGAAGCCATCTGGTCCTGGACTTTTGTTTGTTGGAAGGATTTTAATCACAGTTTCAATTTCAGTGCTTGTGATTGGTCCATTTATATTTTCTGTTTATTCCTGGTTCAGTCTCAGAAGGTTGTACTTTTCTAAGAATTTGTCCATTTCTTCCAGGTTGTCCATTTTATTGGCATATAGTTGCTTGTAGCAATCTCTCATGATCCTTTGTATTTCTGCAGTGTCAATTGTTACTTCTCCTTTTTCATTTCTAATTCTATTGATATGAGTCTTCTCCCTTTTTTTCTTGATGAGTCTGGCTAATGGTTTATCAATTTTGTTTATCTTCTCAAAGAACAAGCTTTTAGTTTTATTGATCTTTGCTGTTGTTTCCTTCATTTCTTTTTCATTTATTTCTGATCTGATCTTTATAATTTCTTTCCTTCTGCTAACTTTGGGGTTATTTTTGTTCTTTCTTTAATTGCTTTGGGTGTAAGTTTAGGTTGTTTATTTGAGATGTTTCTTGTTTCTTGAGGTAGGATTGTATTGCTATAAACTTCCCTCTTAGAACTACTTTTGCTGTATCCCATAGGTTTTGGGTCATCGTGTTTTCATTGTCATTTGTTTCTAGGTATTTTTTTGATTTCTTCTTTGATTTCTTCAGTGATCTCTTAGTTATTTAGCAGTGTATTGTTTAACCTCCATGTGTTTGTATTTTTTTACAGATTTTTTCCTGTAATTGATATCTAATCTCAAAGTGTTGTTGTCAGAAAAGATACTTGATACGATTTTAATTTTCTTAAATTTACCAAGGCTTGATTTGTGACCCAAGATATGATTTATCCTGGAGAATGTTCCATGAGCAGTTGAGAAGAAATTGTATTCTGTTGTTTTTGGATGGAATGTCCTATAAATATCAATTAAGTCCATCTTGTTTAATGTATCATTTAAAGCTTGTGTTTCCTTATTTATTTTCATTTTGGACAATCTGTCCTTTGGTAAAAGTGGGGTGTTAAAGTCCCTTAGTAGGTTACTATCAATACCTAGGAATAAACCTACCTGAGGAGACAAAAGACCTGTTTGCCAAAAACTATGACACTGATGAAAGAAATTAAAGATGATACAAACAGATGGAGAGATATACCATGTCCTTGGATTGGAAGAATCAACATTGTGAAAATGACTATACCACCCAAAGCAATCTATAGATTCAATGCAATCCCTATCAAATTACCAATGGCATTTTTCACAGAACTAGAACAAACAATTTCACAATGTGCATGGAAACACAAAAGACCCCGAATAGCAAAACCAATCTTGAGAAATAAAAACGGACCTGGAGGAATCAGGCGCCCTGACTTCAGACTATACTACAAAGCTACAGTAATCAAGACAGTATGGTACTGGCACAAAAACAGAAGTATAGATCAATGGAACAGGATAGAAAGCCCAGAGTTAAAGCCACACACATATGATCACCTTATCTTTGATAAAGGAGGCAAGAATATACAATGGAGAAAAGACAGCCTCTTCAATAAGTGGTGCTGGGAAAACTGGACAGCTACATAAAAAAGAATGAAATTAGAACACTACCTAACACCATATACAAAAATAAACTCAAAATGGATTAAAGACCTAAATGTAAGGCCACACACTATAAAACTCTTAGAGGAAAGCATAGGCAGAACACTCTATGACATAAATCACAGCAAGATATTTTTTGACCCACCTCCTAGAGTAATGGAAATAAAATCAAAAATAAACAAATGGGACCTAATGAAACTTAAAAGCTTTTGCATAGCAAAGGAAGCCATAAACAAGACGAAAAGACAACCCTCAGAATGGGAAAAAATATTTGCAAACAAAGCAACTGACAAATAATTAATCTCCAAAGTATACAAGCAGCTCATACAGCTCAATATCAAAAAAACAAACAACCCAATCCAAAAATGGGCAGAAGACCTAAATAGACATTTCTCCAAGGAAGATCTACAGATTGCCAACAATCACATGAAAGGATGCTCAACATCACTAATCATTAGAGAAATGCAAGTCAAAACTACAATGAGGTATTACCTCACACTGGTCAGAATGGACATCATCAAAAAATTCACAAACAATAAATGCTGGAGAGGGTGTGGAGAAAGGGGAACCCTCTTGCACTGTTGGTGGGAATGTAAATTGATACAGCCACTATGGAGAACAGTATGGAGGTTCCTTAAAAAATTAAAAATAGAACTACCATATGACCCAGCAATCCCACTACTGGGCATATATCCTGAGAAAACCATAATTCAGAAAGAGTTATGTACCACAATGTTCATTGCAGCACTATTTACAATAGCCAGGACATGGAAACAACTTAAGTGTCCATCGACAGATGAATGGATAAAGAAGATGTGGCACATATATACAATGGAATATTACTCGCCATAAAAAGAAACGAAATTGAGTTATTTGCAGCGAGGTGGATGGACCTAGAGACTGTCATATAAAGTGAAGGAAGTCAGAAAGAGAAAAACAAATACCTTATGCTAACACATATATATGGAATCTAAAAAAAAAAAAAAAAAAGGTTCTGAAGAACCTAGGGGCAGGACAGGAATAGAGGACTTGAGGACACGGGGAGGGGGAATGGTAAGCTGAGACGAACTGAGACGAAGTGAGAGAGTGGCATGGATATATATACACTACCAAATGTGAAATAGATAGCTAGTGGGAAGCAGCCGCATAGCACAGGGAGATCAGCTCGGTGCTTTGTGCCCACCTAGAGGGGTGGGATAAGGCGGGTGGGAGGGAGACGCAAGAGGGAGGGGATATGGGGATATATGTATACCTATAGCTGATTTACTTTGTTATACAGCAGAAACTAACACAACAATGTAAAGCAATTATACTCCAATAAAGATGTTAAAAAGAAAAACGAATTCAGTTTCTCAGTCCCATTAGTCAAATTTCAAGTGACTGACAAGCACATGTGGCTCGTCGTTACTGTATGCAACAGCACAGAGGAACGTTTTCAACGTTGGCAGAGAGTTCTCTCACAGCATGCTTTTCTAGAGGGTGGAGACAGAACGAACGATAACTATTAAATAAGGAAGACATGTTTAGACTGTGATTAAAAACTCTGAAGGAAATAAACAGGAAAGTGTGATAGAGACCATTTGGGGACTGGGATGGCCACTTTCTACGAGGCGATTGGGATAGACACCTCTGACGAGAGTGCATTTTAGTTAAAACTTAAAGGCTTCAACTCTGTGAAAAGCTGTCAAAGCAGAGGCACGCACACGTGCAAAGTCTCTGAGGCATGGAAGACCTAGATGCGCTTGAGGACAGGAAGAGGTGTGGCCGGAGGACAGCCACGACAAAGAGTAGGGTCTTGTGCTCAGTTCCACGGGAAAGCGCTAAAGAGATTGAGAGGAGATGACACGTCTGATGAATGTTTCAAAAGACAGGCTTCTGTATGAGGAACAGAGTGGTTGGGGGCAACATTGGAGGGTGAGAGGCCTGTTTGAAAGTAAAATATTCAGGTAAATGGCACTGGAATTGTGGCAATGCCTTTGGAAATTAGAATGGAATTGAAATATAATTTGGAGGAGAAATGACTGGAATGTGATGGGTTAGACGTTGAGAGTGAGGAACAAGGAAGAATCAAAGATGACTCCTGAATTTCTGCATTAGGCAGATGAAGGGGGGGATAGTACCATCCTCTTGAGACTGGGAAGATTACCGAAGGGCAAGTTTGAGGTAAACTAACGTGATTTCTCATTTGGTTGTGTGAAGCTTAAAAGTTCAGTTAACAACTGAATCAGAATGTTGAACAATAGTTGGATAGATAAATCTGGAGCCTGCAGAAAAATTAAGGTCAGATGTATCATTTTGAAATGATCATCAAATAGGTGGTATTTAAATCCACAAGACTGGATGAAATCATCAATGATGAATGGAGATAGAGAGGAAATAAAGAGTGCTAAAGACCAACCCTGCAACCTTCCAACGTTTAACAGCGGGGTAAAGGGGACAGAGAAGAAAGCCAGGGATGCAGGGGTAAGACCAGGAGGGTGTGAAGCATGGATGCCAACTGGGGAGCAGAGAAGATGCTGAGCAGTAGGGTGGGATGAGGGCAGGAAGGTATTACTAAGGCATCTACAGGAGGCCTTTGGAGACCTGGCCAAGAGTAGCTTCGGCTGAATAGTGGGGGCGTAAGCCAGAATGGAATAGGTTGAAACATGAATGAGAAGTGAAGACACGGAGCTAGTTGCACGCGGGATCTTTTTGGAACAGGGACAGAGCTGCAGTGGGTCTTGGTAACCAAAGAGGACCTCGCTTAGAATGGGAGAGAGTGGAGCTGGCTTGAGAAAGCAAACTAACAGGGGCACACAGCCTAGATGGGAGGAGTTGTTTTCTATTGTACGAGGAGCAAAGGCAGAAAATGTGGGTCCAGATGCAGATAGATCTGTAGATTAAGAGGCTGGCTTAGATGGGGAAAGAGTCCCAGTAATATTGCTTGCGGTTTCACAACTTCACAAATTACAGAAATTCTGAAGGCCACAGTTGTAAGATGCAATAGAGTCAATGAGTCTATTTTTCATCACCTTGGCTCTGAGAAGAAAACATTTTCAAGTCCTCTGAAGTTAGCTGAATATTGCACAGGACAGGGCTTTGGGGTTAGTCCTGGTATGAAATCCTGACTCCATCCATTAGGAGTTTTTGTGACTCTGACCCAGTTATTGAAATTCTCTGTCTCCACCTCTTTGTCTGTAAAATGGCAATTACCACATCCTTAACCCATTAAGATTCTGGATAACGGATACACAGCATATATACGTATGAAGTACTTTTGAAAAGACAAGGAAAGGAAACAGAAAAGCAGGAATCAGAGATTGCAATCAGAGGTTGAAGAACAAGAGGGGCAGAACATCCTGACTGTCAAGGAAGGATAGGCTTTCAAGACTGGGAAGTAGATTATAGACTCACACAATCCAGAAAGATGAAGAGGAGTCAAGCTGAGAGAAGGTGCTGGATTTGCTGATGCAAAGGTCACTGTTGACCTTCAGGATTACAGTTTCCATGAAATGGTAGGCACCCAAATCAGAACGTATGGGCTTTGGATGTAAACGAACAGTGAGGAAACAAAGGCAGAAACTGTTTAGCACTTTTAAAAAAGCATTTCAGCAGTGAAGTAAGGACAGTAAGGCACAGATAATACAAGAGCAGAGTTGGAACAAGAGAAGGCCCTCTTGCAGTGTGAAGGCAATGGAGCTATGCTGTAGGCAGATGGGAAGGAATTATGCCAAAGGAGAAAAGGTACAAGGAGGAGTTAACATGCAAACAGGAGCAAAGTACCCCAAGGGCTACATGGAGATAGAACTTCAGAAGAACAGATAAACTTCTATTCTTAGAGACAGCTAAAGGGACCAGTTTTGGGGTGGTATGACCTCAAAGAAGAAAAGAAGGAGAGAGGTGAGTGCTAAATGCAAATCAGAGTTATTAGGAAATCTGAGAAATTAAGGAACAGAATGGGATGCACAACAAGGTCCTACTGTAGAGCACAGGGAACTATATTCAATGTCCTGTGATAAGCCATAATGGAAAAGACTATTTAAAAAAGAATGTATATATATGTATAACTGAGTCACTTTGCTGTACAGCAGAAATTAACACAACTTTGTACATCAACTCTACTTCAATTAAAAAAATAGTAAAACTGAGAAAAAATAATATTCTAGTAATGGAGTACCAAGATCATCATCACATTACATGACTTCAGAAAGGCAAAAGAATAAAACATTTTTGAAATATTTCATTTATAGTAAGTTGATTTTCAAAATGTAGCTACCTATGTTTATCATCAACTAAACAGCAAACTCAGTAGAACATTAAAAAAAAAAAAGAAATGGAACGTGCCGGTTTCACAGCATCAGACTTGACAGGCTGAGAAGTCTTCAAAATCAGGATTTTCTTGTCTGGAAGATGGATTTTCCCAACACCTTGATGAGCATCTCCCTTCCTGACTTCCAAGAAACAGAAATGGCAACCTATAGTTCTTTGGTTGTTCTTTTTCTGTAACCTGTTCTCAAACAGGACACAGTACACCAGATCCCGTCTCTTCCCTAGATTTCTATTGAGTATTCTGATCCATTGTTCTGAGATATCTCCTAGGTAACTGTGTCACTCTGATTGAGATTTTTTTAGGTACTCCCAAACTCTTGAATCACAAACTTGTAGATGTCACTGCAGTTAGCTGACCAAACCTACTGCGTGTGGAATGTATTTGTTTAATTCTTAGTAGAAAACCTTGGGGTGCTGCTTCTAGGAAGACCCCTCACAGGATGCAGCTAAAAATTGACCAACTCTCAGATTGATGTCACAGGTTCTCATATTGGAATGAGCTGTCCATCAGAGCATCTTATCAGCCTCTCTCTACCACTCTCTATCTCTCTCTTCATTATCTGCACCCCACAGAAGTCCTGAGCTGTACAATGGAAACAGTCAGAAGTTACCTCCATCACAACCTCCAAGCCCAAACACCACTTCATTAATTAGCTGGCATTCCCCAAACTTCCAGGTTGTAAAAGCAGTCTATTATAAAATATCTGGCTATGGTGTATAATAAACAATGCCAGAGTGAACTAAAAACAGACTAATTTAATAAGCGATTTCCTTTCCCCTCCACTGTTGAAATTTACATAATCCACTGGCTCTAATATTTCGCATACTTTTAATGTTTCTCATTTGTTTACATTACAATTCTGTGCTTCAGACTTCTCCAGGCACCAAAATATCAATGGGCCTACAAAGGGTTTAAAAACAGCAAATAGGGCTTGCCTGGTGGCGCAGTGGTTGAGAGTCTGCCTGCCAAGCAGGGGAGACGGGCTCGAGCCCTGGTCTGGGAAGATCCCACATGCCGTGGAGCAACTAGGCCCGTGAGCCACAGCTACTGAGCCTGCGCGTCTGGAGCCTGTGCTCCGCAACAAGAGAGGCCACGATAGCGAGAGGCCCGCGCACCGCGATGAAGAGTGGCCCCCACTTGCCGCAGCTAGAGGAAGCCCTTGCACAGAAACGAAGACCCAACACAGCCATAAATAAATAAATAAATAAATAAATTTAAAAACAGCAAATATTTTGCTGGTGATCATTACTAGAATGTGAAGGAAGTGAGCGGTAGATCTACTGTATTTTTCTTGCTAATTACAAACTTAATATTCTATTAAAATGTATGCGATGACAAAATCTCAACAAACTCTTTAAAGCCATTACGAGCAGGTAAAGTATCCTCCCAAAGGATTAATATTAGCATCATTAAAAGAGTTTTATCAAGTGTGCATTTATCTCCACCTTGGAAACAACACAACCCGAAGGAGACAAATGCCCTTGAGTGCTGTGGTAAGAAAACAAACAGCAGTTTTAGAGGCACATAAAGTCTTCTTGTGGCTTCACAACTAAAACAAAACCAAACAAGAAAATTCTTGAAGCCACAGTTATAAGATGCAATAGTGTCCATGAGTCTATTTTTTTCACCACGTTGGGTTCTGAGAAGAAAACATTGTGGGGTTATCTTGATAAGGAAAGAGCTCAGATATTAAAATACATTAACTTTACTTAATTGATTTAAACAGATCCAGAGCTTTCTAAATGCACATGATGTTATTTCTGCACTAGTGGACAAAATAGATCTGTTTTAGATTGCAAAGCTCCATCTCTGTATCTCCTGTCTGGTAGGGAGAGAAAAACCTCTCCATTTCTTAGTCTTTTAAAGAAACCAGAACAACACAGGAAACCATATACGCTTGTTTTTGTTTTTTTTTTGCTCCAGCTAAATAATTTCTTTCTGTATCCTTTCCTCAAAATGTGTTTTGATAACATCAGTGCAGTGTTTTCCTGTGTCTCAGAACGCTGTTTTCACAGAAGAATAACAACAGATAACACTAATTAGTTTTTAGACTGTCCCAAGCACTGTGCTGCATTGTGTTACTTTGTTTAATCTTCAAATGAGGTAGCCTCATTATTTATTATTTCCACTTATACAGATGAGGAAACTGAGGCCCCAATAGGTTGGGTAGCTCACCCAGACAGCAAGCAGCTGAGATGGCTTATGAAGTCCGCAAGGGAGCTCTGAGGCCCCGGCTCTTGACCAAAATTGCATGATGTGGCCTCTCAAGCTGCAGGGGGTGTAGGGGGGGGGGTAATTAAATCAAAGGTCAAGGTCAAAGTTTCTTCTATACATCATAAAAATAAAACCTTTACACCAATCTCCAACTGAAATGGTTTCTTTCATCAGTCTCTGTTATTCTCTTTGGTTTGCAGCACAATTTTTTAAGTTGAAGTATAGTTGATTTATAATATTTCAGGTGTACAGCAAAGTGATTTGGATATATATATTATATATGTGTATATATATTATGCATATACATGTATTTATGTATATATATATACATATATATATATATATAATATGTATATTCTTTTTCAGATTCTTTTCCTTTATAGGTTATCACAAGATATTGAATATAGTTCCCTGTGCTGTACAGTAGGTCCTTGTTGTTTATCTATTGTATATATAGTAGTGTGTTCCTGTTAATACCAAAGGGGAAAGGGGATGGGAGAATGATAAATTCAGAATTTGGGATTAACAGATGCAGCATGATTTTTGCAAGTCAGAGATGAATCACTGAAGGACAGAAGTAACTGGAAGGGCTCACCAGACACCACGTCTAACGGCCCATTCAAGGTGAGGGAGGTGAAGGAGGAAGAGAACTAACTTATCACAGAACTTCCCTGTGGCAGAGTCCACTGCAGACTCCAGAAGTCTTTTATGTTATTTTTTATACACGTTTATGGTGTCCAAGAGAAAAAGACAAGTGTAAGTATAGGTTTCCATTTCAACGAATTCCTTTTAAAAGTAGAATGTTTCAGGTTTTGATCAAAAACCTGTAAGAATCTCCCGTTCTGACATGAGAAGAATGGCAGTATTTGGGGCCGTTTCTCCGGCAGCTGAATTAAATGATGAAGCTTCCTCTTCGTCTCTCGGTTCACACAAAATATTTTCTTCTAGGGTTCCTGCAGCTTGGAGCTCTGCTTTTAATCTTGGGTTCACTAAGCCCCAGTCAAGGCCATAAAAAGAATGTTCAAAACATATGCTGATTCTCAGGAAGGTAATGTCCAAGACGATGAAGAAATACGCCACCGCCATCCCCCCCCTCAATGCACTGCTCCACATGCAAGAAGCAGCAAATGAAAGGACCCATGTTAGCACACAGTGGGAAAGCCAAAACTCTGTGTGTCTTTAATAATCCCGAAACAAATGCTATTGAATGGACTGCTTTAAGTTCTCTGTTTATTTTAGGGAAATACTTCCACAGGAAGCCTTCCCATGTAGGGCCATGAAAAGCCTTTTATAAAAGGATATTAATTCTATGCTGAAAGTTAAAATCATCATTGAGCCAGAGTAGCTGGATAAAATACCAATATACCATCTCACAGATCTACTAATTTAGGCTAGTCCTGATCCTAGATTTCCAGCTGAGAAATGGAATTATTTAGCAATTATTTAGCTGAGCATAAATATTTAGAGACAGTTTTTGCTAACAAGTCTTGCCTCTAGGATCCAGGCCTATAACAATATTCTTGGCGCTAGTTTTCCACACATAAATCAAGCCTCTAACTTCACACCTTCTCTATTTCATTTTTACTATTTTGTGCTCCTTTTTTATTCCTCGTCTCTTTTTGTACTACCCTGTGGAACAGAAACCTGGCCGACCTCATGTAGCCTGAACTGAGATTCTGAAAAACTGCTCAAGGGAAGCAGGTTGGCTTCTTTTTGAGTGTTCCATTTTGGATTTGTAAAGTTGATGGGAGTTTGGGATTTTCAATTTCTGGGGTCTTACTTTCACAAAACATGCTTGTTGCTAAACGTTCTCTCTTTCCCTTGTTTTTTTTTTTTTTTTTTAATTCAAGTATAGTTAATTTACAATGTAGTGTTAGTTTCTGGTATACAGCAAAGTGATTCAGCGATATATATATATATAAAAGAATCTGAAAAAGAATATGTATATATACATATTTCCATTATAGGTTCTTGCAAGATACTGAGTATAGTTCCCTGTGCTATACAGTAGGTCCTTGTTGTTTACCTATTTTATATACAGGAGTGTGTATATATTAATCCCAAACTCCTAATTTACCTCCTTCCCTTATTTTGTGTCTCTGCCCACATGGGCGGAAGTATATGCCCCTGATCTGAAACCCGAAAGGCTATGGAAAACACTAGGATATCTCTCCATCTGCAAGAGATTCCTGTTTTAAACAACCCACCAATGGTGATGATGAAATCAAGTGTTCAAAGCAACATGTTCCCTTCAGTGGTGTGGGGTAGATTTTCCTGTCCCTTGTGGATTTTAGGCACTCGGATTCCTATTAACTTTTATCCTTTGAAAATGTACAGCCTCTTAGGAAAGTTCACATGTTTTCCAACTCTCTGCTAAAATTTCCTGGGAGCGTCAGTGACAGCAGAGACTCCAGCTGAGTTCTCTATATACGGTAAATAAATCATGTGAACAACAGTCCCCAATTTCACATTAATTGTTTGGAAATCTCCACAACATCAAACATTTTGTTAAAAGTCTAGAAAAAAATAAGTGTAGCTCTTTTGTTGCCGTCGTCATTGTTTTGCTTCAGAGTGATTTGTTCTAAATACAGCTTAACAGGCAGATGACTGGTTTGTGACTATCTTTTCTGAGATGAAAAAGCAATACAAATGTTCCCCAAAAGGATGCCAAGCAGGCACAAAGCAACACGAGGACCGTGGAAGGGCTGTGCCGGGGGAAATCCTTATCACAAATTGGATTGACAGGGAGGGCTGGGTTCCTGCCCCAGCACACGTGCCTCTGAAAAGCTGAAAGGGAATCACATGCTTTAGGAACGAGATCTGGGAATTGCCTGTATATGAGAGTTTCAAATTGCTCAGGCATTAAGAGAATAAGAACATGAGATGCAAATATTGCAGGATTAAAGGGGGGAGAAGATACGGTGCAAAGCTCATCATGACTGAGAAGTGGAAGCAGGACCTGGAGCCATGCCCTGGGATGGGATGCAGCGAGATGGCTTGTTCCTCGTGTTGGGCAACTCGCTTTCATCCCTCCCTTTCACAGCTGACTTCTGGTATCTGAACAGAAATGGAAGGTGGGGATTCCTTCAGAATTTGGTGGAGGGCAGAAGTAGAAAATCTATTTAGACCCTTGTTGGTGAAGACTTTTCTCACTCATGAAATAATTACCAGACTGAAAAGAGAAATAAAAGCCAAGCTCTATTTGTCTACAAGAGTCACTGAAAAGGTTAAAAATGAAGGGCTTTGATTTTTTATGCGATAGCCCCTTGGTTCCTCTCAATGTAATATGCCACTGTGTCTATTACCTTGAAGGCTTAAATAGCATGAAGATAAAACAATGAACTTCATTCCACAAAACTCGCCCATAAATCTGGTCAGATTTCTTTAGCGTTCTCTTCTGTGAATTTTCATTTCAGAGTCTGCCTTGCAGGTAAGATTATGGTGAATTTTACCCATGTTTTTATTTTTTCAAGGATTTCAAAATCTCTGCTTTAAAGTGTTTCTATCCAATCCTCCCCACCCCCCAAATAATCATTTTATTATTGTTCTGATGAACCCCCTCTTCTAAGCTATGGGCATGTGCATTAAGTTACTGATTTTCAAAGTTACATGAATCCTTGGACATCTTTCACACAAACACTTCTGGAGATGAGAACGCTGAGCCCCACTGAGGCGAAGGCACTGACTAAAAATCACAAAAGCAATTTTATGGTCAAGCTGAGGGCAGAAACAGCAGCCTAGAATCTTTCTACATTGCTTTCAAAATAGAATTGGGGGCTTCCCCGGTGGCGCAGTGGTTAAGAATCCACCTGCCAATGCAGGCGACACGGGTTCGAGCCCTGGTCCGGGAAGAACCCATATGCCGCAGAGCAACTAAGCCCGTGCCTAGAGCCCGTGCTCCACAGCAAGAGAAGTCACTGCAATGAGAAGCCCGCGCACCGAACGAAACGAGGAGTAGCCCCTGCTCACCGCCGCTAGAGAAAGCCTTAGCGCAACGAAGACCCAACGCAGCCAAAAATTTAAAAATAAATAAATAAATACAAAATAGAATTGGGATATTTGCATAGGCTGGTGTTAATGAAACTTAAACCTTGGGGTATCAGTATGGAAGAAATCCATCCTGTTGGCTCTTCTCAGCAGAAAACAAGAGCTTGTTCATAAAATGAACAATGTGAGATCACAGAGTTTCCCCCTGAAGTATTAGCTCCTATATTTTCCCTTTCTCCCCACCCTGCATAACACCCTGAGCTATACAGTAGGTCCTTGTTGATTATCTATTTTATTTTAAATTTTTAAAAAATATTTTGTTTATTTATTTTGGTTGCATCAGGTCTTAGTTGCAGGCACGTGGGATCTTCGTTGAAGCATGCGGGATCTTTTCATTGTGGCACATGGGCTCTTCGTTGCAGCACTCGGGCTTCTCTCCAGTTGTGGCGCGCGGGCTCCAGGGCTCGTGGGCTCTGTAGTTTGTGGCACGTGGGCTCTCTAGTTGAGGCGTGCGAGCTCAGTAGTTGTGGTGCGCGAGCTCAGTAGTTGTGTGGCGCACGGGCTTAGTTGCCCCGCGGCATGTGGGATCTTATTTCCCTGACCAGGGATCAAACCTGCGTCCCCTGCATTGGAGGGCAGATTCTTTACCACTGGACCACCAGGGAAGTCCCTCTATTTTATATATAGTAGTGTGTATCTGTTCATCCCAAACTCCTAATTTATCTCCTTCCCCCAACCCCGCTATATCCTTTGGTAACCATAAGTTTGTTTTCTATGTCTGTGAGTCTGTTTCTGTTTTGTAGATAAGTCCATTTGTATCATTTTTTAGATTCCACTTATAAGTTATGTCATATGAGATTTGTCTTTCTCTGTCTGACTTACTTCACTTAGTATGATCATCTCTAGGTCCACCCATGTTGCTGCAAATGGCATTATTTCACTCTTTCTTATGGCTGAGTATTCCATTGTGTGTATGTATGTATGTATGTATATATATATATATACCACATCTTCTTTATCCATTCATCTGTCGATGGACATTTAGGTTCCTTCCACATCTTGGCTATTGTAAGCAGTGCTGCAATGAACATTGTGGTGCATGTATCTTTTCAAATTATAGTTTCCTCCAGATATTTGACCAAGAGGCTCCTTTTGTGCATCAGGTACACTGACCTTCTGCACTGCCACGCTGCATGGAAAGGAGGGAGTAGACGGTTCTTGAGTGAGGGTCCTGCTCTTGGTTGGACCTGTGATGGCTCTTGAGTAAGTTGCCAAAGTTCTCTAAGCCTCACCTCCTCCCGTGTAACAAAGCTACTACTGCTATCTCCAAGGGCACTTAGGAATATTGAATGAGAGAGTGCATGTAGCATAATCCAAAAATTGTCCAGCTCATAATAAACTTGCAATGATGCTTGCTATTGGTGTCACTATTCTGAAAATATGTTCAATCCTATCTCTGGAATAGTTACATGACCAAGTAGAGGACAGCCAGGCAAAGGTCTCTGGCCTCAAAGTTGAAAGGACTTTTCAGTAAAAGGTTGACCTCCATTTCCCCTGTGGTTCCATAAACATTTGTGGTTCCCCCAAGGTTCAAATGTTCTCCATGTAGCTGACCCTAAAGTGAGATGGGCTCCTACCCTGGAATTCGTTGGTGGTTTTTTTTTAAACTGGAAACTAAAAATGAAAGGCTCAGCTATTCTAGTGATCCCTGGAAGAGCGAAGCAAAAACAGTAATACTAAATAGTAGCTACCAGAGCTGTTCAGCATGGCAATAAGCTGTAAATTTATGGTTTTGTTAAGAGTCAGGATACATTTGAAATCTTTTATATAATATTAGATATGAAAATACACACCATCTGGACCTCTTGCTGGTAGCTTTGAAATGTCTACATCTCACAGGAATCAAACCCATTTTACCTGCTAGGGAATAAAACACCTTTTTCACATATTACTTCACACTGGGTGATGAACATTTCCACCATCTCCAGCCAGAAAGAAAAAATGAAACTGTGGTTTCACATTGTTCAGTAGATTTAAAAAAGCTAGCAGGGTTGGGGGCTGTTTTATTATCTGGTCAGAAGAAGGCTCTGCAAATTGCCTCTGTATTAGTAGCAGCTCCCTAATAATTTGGGGGAGTCCTCAGAAGCCCTGCTTAGTGTCAATAAAAATGCATTTCCCTCTCATTATAAATCTGTTTATGAAAACACTTAGTGAAATGAGCCAACTGCATCTTGGCTGCTGGCTGCATCTTGTAATGGATGGTCCCAAAGTGGGTAGAAGGCTGTAATTCACTGGAGGAACTCTGTTGATGACATAAAATAGTGGAGCAGCTTATGAATAGCCCTAGAATCTTGAGAGAGAATGAGAACTTGCATTCTTTTCTAGGACATCTGCTGTCAGTTACAGATCTCCTTCTACAAACTTAAAAAAAAAACAAAGTTTCTTTAACATATCTTGCCTTTGCATTTTTCCGTAAATCCTTTTGTTCTTCAGCTCAAATCCAACTGCCCTGTTAGGGAGCTAGGTTGTATTTTTTAAAACATAATCATAATACCATTATCTCTCTTAAAGATATCACAATGATTCCTTTATATCTTCAACTATCCGGTCAGTGTTAATGTTTCCAATCATCTCATGATCTTTTAAAGTTTGTTTGTGTGAATCAGAATAAAATATGATCTGAACATTATTTCCTTTCAAATAGCATGCCTATTTGTTTTACAGAGGTTCCTATAGTCTGGATTTTGTTGATTGCATCCCTGTGGTGCCTTTTAACATGTTCTCATGTCCTCTGTATTTTTTGTTTATTAATATATAGTGTGTACAGTATATTCTGTGTATTAGAGGCTTAATTCAATTCAGGTTTGATTTCTTTGGTGAGATTGCGTCGCTGGTGGAATTTCTCCTTCTGTAAGGAGGCATGTATTGTCTGTTTTTTTCTGTTTACTGTTTACATCATGTCAGCAGTGATTCACTGTCAATATCAAGGTTCATTAGTTCATTCCTTGAAAAATATTGCTATTCTAACCCTTTCACACCGTCCTCATGTATTAGCTGTAAAAAGTCTCTTTAGAGAAAATTTCCCCTGATCTGCTACTGGTAACTCAGTGATACAAGAAGGCAGGATAGAATACTTGATTTTCTCCCTGTATCTATTAGTTTTCAAAATAGTTCGTTGCTTTTCTAATATGGTCCAATATTTATCTATTTGGTTTTCTTAAGTACCATTATAAACTCATGGATTTAAACATATTTGAAATGTTTCAATCAGCTGATGTTTTACACATTTTGAAGTTTTTTTTTTCCCAGAGGAGACTGTATCTGGTGATCTTTGACAGCTCCTTTGCTATTTGTTACAAGACATTCCAGACTCATTTTATACATTTTCTGCCTCAGATCTGGAATTGGCCATTTTTTAAAGGTGCCCAGGTTCCTTTCAGTGGGAAATGATATTTGGATACTATAATCTGAACACTAGGCTGATCACTGTTACTGAGTTGGTAAGTATTTCTAGATATTCTCAGTGAACAGACAGAGCTGGGTGATATATATACCATGAGTTCATGGAGAGGTTTCCAGTTCAAATTCAGGGCCACAAAATTTTGACTTAAACTCTTCAATTTTAAGTCTGTATCTGATTTAAGAATCCTGGTTCTCAACCACACCAGGAATGATAGAATTGGAATATCGCATACTTATTCAGTTGCTTTACCCTACAGTCTACTCACTGCAGGATCAGAATAGCAATACCTACACTACCAGCAGTAATATGATTACTAAAAATAGTTTATAATTCTTTAAACTTATTTTTGCACGTAGGATATATCCCATTAGAGATGTCAAATTACAGTGTTTTAATACCATTTGAAATTGTTTCTTTTGTTTTTATGCCACCAACTGTATATTTGTTTCATTTTATTTATCTTTCTAAAAATATTTTGTAACATTTATTTTTATTTTATACTTTTAGAAAATATTTACATGGTTCCAAAGTCAAATCTACAAATGTAGCAAATTTAATAAAATCTAGCATCCCTGTCTTTCCCTCTTTCCATAAACCGTAGGTAATGGCTTTTTTGAAAATTACTTTCCCCATAGGTTATTATATATTTTTGAAAAATCAAATTCTGGTTTAACTGTTCAGTTGCTTGTTTACTAAATATAAGTCTATTTAATATCTATACATCTCCCTATCTATCTATGTAGATATCAGGCATATTCTACCATGTATATTTGTATATATGTTTATATACCTGGAACTACTTCTTTAGATAAATAGTAGCTTACTATACACATTTTTATCCACTGTGCCTTTTTTTCACTTCAAGTACAACTTGAATATCTTCTCTTAGTAGCATATAAAGATATCTCTCATTTCTTTTAATTCGCATAGTACTCCATTCTACCATTATACCATAGTTTATTCAACCAATCTCTTATCACTGTTATTTGGGTTGTTTTTAGACATTTGCTATTAAAAATAGACCCGTAGTAAGTATCCTAATGTATACATATTTTCATATTTTTACCAGAGTAACTTTAGAAGATATCCCTAGAAGTGGGATTGCTGGGTCAAAGAGCAAATGCCCATGAAATTTTGTTAATTATTAACAAATTTCCTCTCCCGTAAGTATTGTACTACTTTGCACTCCCAGCAATGATATACGAATGTAAGGCTCTGTTTTAATGCCTACGTCTTCCTTGCTGGATATTGTAGCAGTTGGTATTTTACGTCACCTTCTTTTATTTAGCAACAAGAGGAAAGGATAGCCATCTCTTTAAGTGACATTTGTGAGAAAAAGTTTCAATGAAGTAAAAACCTAGAGAGATTTAGAAGCAACTCTTGACTCCCTCCAGTTTGTCAAGGAACAAGGTATTAAACGCAAACAAAAGAGCCACCAACTTATGAAAATGGCCACACTCCTTTCTCCTTTGATGTTTGACTAACTTGTTTCTACCTTTTACTTTTCTCTGCATTTGATTTAAGATGGTTTGCATCCTGCTAATCTTCAACATGAGTTAACATTTCTTCTTGTTTATCCATTCTGAAATGTTCTGCATTGAAAAAAAAAAAAGATTCACCAGATTTATATCCTCAACGTACTGTACTCTATGGCAGTGGTACACAAAGCAGGCTCCATGGAATGTGTCAGTCCACAAATTGTTTGCTTCCACAATGAGAAAGGTGCATAATTAGGGATAAACACAGCAAAACTCTTTTAGTCATTTGACATCATCATGACCCAAGTGCATGATCAGTGGACTTATGCAAAGGTATTGACACATGATGGATTACAAATGTCATTATTGTAATGATAATATTATGGATTACAATTGTGTTATTATATAATGGACTACAAATATGGTCTTTCACCACAGACAGTTAAGAAGCAGTGTTCCATGGCCCTGTTTCGTCTTCTGCCATTATCCTGAGCCAATAGTTCTACATCTTGTGTGTTTGCAGAGTCTCCCTTCATCTGATTTAAACTTCTAATAAAATTTTCCTTATTTGGTTTGGCTCAGTGCTTCCCAAAATGGGCCATGGGGTAGAGTTATACAAGTTTCTTTACGTCTTCTCTGCAGAGCTTCTCAGGGCCATGAAATACTGATGTGTTTTTACCAGTCTCTCAGAGATCAGATCCCAAAGGTAGTGGCCCTTGGAAGCCTTTTTTTGTGAAGTGTTTTGTGGGATCAGGTTTGCAGACAGGAAACATAAGAAAATCCTGGTATAGGCTCATAATTTCCTTTCTACAAAAATGGTATTATGGGAAAATGTCAACATTTTACAATTCTATCAAACCATCCAGACCCTAAATAAAGACAGGGCAAAAACAAACAAGCAAAAACTATTCCAAGACTTTAGATCACCAGATATGGCTTATCCTCTAAATTAGCTTAGTTTCCATTCCATGCATTTAGAATATCTGGCTACTTATTTGATATTGAAAAATTACTTAGAAACAAGATCCTATAAGGACCTTAATAGTAGTTTTCGTTTGCAACAAATATAAGTAACAGTCTGTTCTGAGGTTTAACAATTTTTGTTTTGTGGAAATTCTCCCATGGATGGCTCTAAATCTTGTCAACTTCGGTCTAGACTCAGCTACAATTGAAATTCTTTTCTCTGTGTTTCTAAAGTTCCTCAAATTTCTTTTTCCACTTTTAGTCCTTTCAAGGCTAGAACTCTATATATTAACCTTTGTTTTCCAAGACCAGAATATTTCCTTGGTAACTTTCAATCCACACAGTGTAGATGTGAAGAGCCTAGGTTTTGGAAGCCATTGCACATGGGCACAGGTGAAGCATGAGTAGGATATCTAAGGAAACACTGATGACATCAGATTTTCCCTTGGTGAGTTGGACGTGGTGTGATCTGCCCCCTAATCCCTACTTCTTTATTTCTATTTCCAATTATGTCCTATTCTCAAAAAGAATTTTGGGGCCAGAGTTCACTGCTCGCTCAGTGAGTTTTTTCAATTAACATCTATTTTTCTTCTTCCTCATTACCAAAGACATATTCATTGCAAAAACTTTAGAAAATATCTGTGAGTAAATAAAAAAAAAAAAAATCCCTATACTATCACCTGACATAAACACTAGAAACATTCTGATGTTCCTCCTCTGGTGTTTGCTCTAAGAATATATATAATAAATATGTTATATACATATTGCACAGATGCACCAATATATGATACATTACATTATGTGATAAATATAATATAGGTTTATATATAGCAAATATCTATTCTCATGATTATATTTCAATTTACGAGAACATTCCCCATGAATTCTCCTGCACATAAATCTCAGTCTCAAAGTCTGTATCCTGGGTTACTTGACCTAAAACATCATTATTTGTATGCGTTTATGTGTTATCTGCATTTTCTTTCATGGGATATTTTTCTTTGTGTCTTTTGCCCATTTTGTATTGCTTGGGTTGTTTGATTTTTTCTTATTGATTTATACATATTATTTATATATTCTGGAGATTAAATTCTTTTTTAATTTTACTGTAACTGTCTTCTTTCACTTTGTGACTTGTCCTTTCCTAATCTTTATGGTGACTCTTGATGAGCAGGTGATCTTATTTCTATGGTAGTTTGATTTGTCAGTCATTTCTTAGATAGTTAATGCTTTTGTTTTATTTAAGAAAGACTTCCATACCTTGAGGTCAGAAATATATTCCCCATATTTACTTTAAAATGTTATATTTTGTCTTTCACATACATCTTTAATCTTCAGGGAATCTACTTTTTAAGGAGTGTTAGACAGGGATTCAATTTCATTTACTTCTAAAAGGGGATCTCAAATCTATACATCTTGCAAAACACTCTTATTTTTAATAATTTGTAATTTTTGGAAGTTTTTCTATATCAAAACCACATCCTTTTTGAAAATCACAATTTTATTTCTTTCTCTCTGGCCCTTATATCTTCTAATCCTTTTTCTTGTTTTATTCCAATGACTAGGAATTCAAATTCAGTCTTGAATAAAATTGGTGGATAGTGAGAATTCTTGTCTTGCTCCTATTTAGAAGAACAGTCTCATTATTAAGAAAGAATTTTGCTCTACCTTTTTAGTGACAGCCTTTAACAGGCTAAGGGAGTTTTTTTTAATCATTATTGGATGCTGAAATTTATCAGATGCCTATTTTGCCTACGTTAAGAAGACCATATATATTCTTCTTTAACCTTTTAATAGTATAATTGATAATTATAGATTTTTCTAATGTTACGCTGTCCTTGTATAGATGTACTAAATTCAACATGATCATGATGTATTACCTTTTTTATATGCTTCTTGAAACATTTTGCCCATATATCAGTTTAAAAGCTTTTATCTATGTCCACATATTAAAAATGACTTCTGTAATACTCTCCTTTGTCTGGCTTTGATAGTGAAGTTTTACTAGACCCATAAATTGAATTGGAAACTATTTGTTCTTTTTCTATATTCTGGAAAGTTTGGGGTAAGTTTGAAATGATTGTTTTTTGGAAAGTTTCATAGACTCACTTTAAAAGCCATTTGAGACTGGTGTTTTCTTTGTAGAAATATTTAAAACTACTGATTAATTTCTTTGTTGGGTTATGTGGACTTTCTAATTCTTGAGAAAAGTTTAAATCTATTGCGAGTATGTAGTGGTTCTATGTTTGTTTGAAAAGAATGTGTTTTCTAAGATTGAAATATTCCATAAATGCCCTGAACCACAAATTTATTAGTTGTGCCTTTCAAATAATCTAGCTTTACTAATTTTTTGGCCATTTAGAAGAGGTATATTGAAACATCCCACTATGATCATGGATATGTAATTTTTTCCCTGATTTCTACCATCTATTGATTTATTTTTTAAGAGATATTTTAGTGATGCAAAGACATTTGAATTTTTATATCTTCCTGGAAAAATTGAACTTTTTAGTTCAAGATTAAATGTGTCACATAGCCCACATTTAATGATTATAGTGCCCTTTGTGGTAGGCAGAGTCCTAAAATGTCCCTCAAGGCTTCCTGCCCCCTTGCTATACACACCCTGCATGATCATAGGACTGAATTTGATGGCTTTTACCCCACGATTATGTTATGACACAGCCGACCTTAAGAAAGGGAGATGATTTGGGAGAGCCTAACCTAATCGCACAAGTCTTTCAAAAGCAGAGCAGTTTCTCTGGCTGGAAACAGAAGCAGAAGTCAGAGAGATTTGAAGCGTAAGAGAGATTTGATACAATAGAAATTCTCTGTTGCTGAGATGAGTGGGACCACAGGGCAGGGATCTGAGAGTGGCCTCAAAAAGATGAAAAAGGTCTCTGGTTAACAGCTAGCAAGACAAGAGAGACCTCAATCCTAGAACAACAGGGAAATAAATTCTGCCAACAACCAGAAGGAGCTTGCAGCAAATCTCCCCCTGGTCAAGTCTCCAGATGGGTATGCAGATTGCCAATACCTTGATATCAGCTTAATGAGATCCTAAACATAGATCCTAGCCATGCTGTGCCAGACTTCTGACTACAGAAACTGTGAGATGATAAACTGGTGTCTTTTTAAGCTAGAGTTTGTGACCATTTGTTACATAGTAATAGAGAACTAAGACACTCTCTCTATCCTTAAGAATATTTTTTGTCTTAATATCTATTTTGTTTCATACTGATATAGTTATGCCAGTTTCCTTTTGTTCGTATTCTGGGTGTATGTTTTCCATCTCATTATTTTCAGCCTTTCCATTTTCTTATATTTGGGATATTATATTCTAAACAGCATATACAGAATTTTAAAAATCCAAACTGAAAATCTTTGTCTTTTAACTTGAGGATTTTGTCCAAATACATTTATTGTAATTACTAATATCTTTGAATTTGGATCTACCATGTTCTTTTCTATGATTTTTTAACACTTTTTTTTATCCTTTATTGTCTTTAAATAAATGATTTAACATTTGCTTTTTGCTTTGTTTTTTTCTTATTGAATATTTCCTCCTTTATTGTTTGGAAGTTATACATTCTAATTCTATTCCTATAACGGTTACTCTTGAAATTTTATTATGCATATTTAATAAAAATATGGGAATTATCATGAATTTGCATGTCATTCTTGTACATAAAACTACAAACTTTTTCCTGTATTGTTTAAATTTAGTAAACGTGTACCCAAAGTAAGAAGTTTCCTAGTGACTCTGACTACTCACTTCACTGTCTCTGAAAATGGGGAGAGGGATGTCTTCCTATTCTTCCACCTTTCCTCTGTCCATGCTGATGTCATGTTATGCAACAGAGCTCAGATTCCAGAATTCTTGCTTGTTATGTGCCACTGGGCAAGTTACTTATTCTCTTTGAGCTTCACTTTGCTCATCTAAAAATAAAGGATAGTAAAAACAGGGTTACTGGGGGTTCTGTGAGTAGTAAATATGATAATATATGTATAGCATTTAGATAAATGCCTAGCATTTAAAAATCATTATTTTTATTCAGTATTGATTTTCTTTTTGGCATCATAACTTCTTTTGCCTGTATAGCTTCTCTCTTCTTAAGGGTATGTTATGTTTATGTGTGTCTGTGTTCATATCATATTCTATTTTGTCTCACTAAATTATATCCCCAAATTAAACAATCTGTTAAAGGTCTTTATGTATAGGATTTACAGTGTGAAGGCTATCTCTGTCAAGTAGAGAGTGGTCCTTAGGGAGTACCATTCTGTATGGTCTCATAATACTTTTGAATATAACGTGCCATGGAATGAATGAGCAGAAATAAATGATAACCCTAAGGAAAGCATTATCATCATTTACAGCCAAGAAGGACAGGGCAACTTTAGTAAGCTTATGTAAATTGGATACAATACAATTTTTAACCTATGTATTTGGACTTAAATAAAAACTAAGTGGAAAGCTTTGCTCCAAAATAGGCTTTCAGAAAGGGTTCATGAGATTTGGTAGCTTTCTAAATTTGACCACGAATGCTTATAGCTTTTAATTTAGTGGACTTGAAATTCTTGGCTTCCAAGTAGCATGTTGTAAGAAGGTTATTTCTGGACCTTCTCCACATGTAACGTATAAAATTAACATCCTTCTTTGGCAACTGAAACTCTTCATTTCAAAGCTCTAAGCTAACCCAACTCATCAGACTATTACAAGCAAAGACTAATTAAATGTTCTTCTGCTTTCAGTTTAAACTCTTTATTGGCACAGATACTTAGAGGTCAGATTTGAGCAGCATGAGTCAAATAAATGATCAGCAGTATCATAATTACATTGGAACATATAAAGTTTAAAAAAAGAAAAACAGAATTACTGCTTTATGATCACATTAAAGTGACAATGTAATTGTAATTGTTGATCCTCAAAGACTCAACCTAAGTGTAAAAAGAAGGAAATCTGCTTAAAGGTTGTCTCAGACCCTCACATTTCTTTCTCTCTGAAGTTGAGCAGCTGCAATGGAAGCAGCCAAAATGTCTACCTTCCACAAGAACAATGGAAAATCTCCTTACCATTACCAAGATGTCTAGAACCCATGCGGGTGGAGAGGCCAATGCTTTTAAAAAGCATGCAAAGCATCACTACATGACGGCATAAAGAGACAGTCCAAGGCCTCTACTGCTAGGGGTAGGCGGGAGAGCTCCTTGAAGACTGAAAGTCACAGAAAACCATGTTGTTTTCATTTTTCAAGGAACTGGGAACATTACAGGTGGGAATATGTTGAATGTGGGAAAAGACAAGCAATAGAACAAGGTTTCATTGTATTTCTCCTTTCAAAAGTTCCACCAAAATGAGAAAATCGAATCATTCTGCAGCAAGGCCTCATAAAAAAAAAAAAAATCTATGGAGCATTTTGAGGAGGAGAGGTGTGTGCAGAAGCTCTATTTGTTTTGTCTTTAGAAATCTATATAGATGTGTTGCTTTTGCTCCAAGGCACTTTGAATTATTAATTGTATTTAATTATTCTTCCCAACAGTCTTGTGGGGCAGCACCATTTTACAGATAAGGAAATGAAAGTAAGGCAGATTCAAGAAATAATATTCACAATATCTCCACCGTCTTTCAGGGATGAACAATGCACCAGACATTGAATTAGTGAATTAGAAAACATTATTTCAGTAAATACAGGCAGCAATCACAGGGATAGGTCACATGATCCCATGTTAGAAGATGGAAGCTCAGAGAAGCAGAATAACTTCCCCCATAGGCAAGTTGCAAGGGAATACCAGAGTCAGGACTTGAGCCCAAGTCTGTTGGATTCCAGTCTTGCAACTCTTTAAAACAGCTCTCTAATAAAAAGTCTCCCCCCATACACTACATCGTTGATAAGTCCAGGAAACTCCAAGGGGGCCAACAATTGCACAATAAACAGTCCTGTTTGTGCCAGTCAACAGTGGAGCTATTGCTCCCATGCACCCCTCTGAGGCTGGAGGACCTCACTGCTCCTGGAAACTGGTACCTCTGTAATGAGTTACCATCATCATGGCTGGTGGTCCAGCATCAAAACAAACCATCCCAGGTTTATGCATACTCGCGGGTGGCTGGGGCCATTGGATTTTGTGATTTCTACATTGGATATTCACTGGGATGTCCGAGCTGGAGGTTAGGCTCTGTTTACCACTGGAGATCAGAAAAGGCTAGCCATCCTGAATGGCATGTGGTGTGGACTCCCAGGGTCTATTGTATCAGAAGATAGAAGAGCTTTCTGGGAGATGGGTAAGGAACCATCTGAGACTCACCATGGGAAAAGGTCATCACATACACAGCATGGCTGATTAATAGTGGCCAATTTGTTGGAGATGAGGGGACAGTTGATTCCAAATACATCAAGGGGAACTATTCTGCTCTCCCCAAATGCCCTTGTTATTGAATACTACAAACATTAAGGGCTATGAGAAAAACCAGAAGCACTGTTTTCATGGACACCTCTGCAAGATGGTTAGGAATCCTCAATAAACTCCTTAATGTAATGGTTTTCCTTTACCCCAGGAATAGAGGGTATTTATGGATTGTGACCAATTTTGCTAAGCAAAGGAGGCCTGGGAAGTACCACTCAGATTCCTAACAGCTGTAACTGGGGGAATCTGAATGTTTTTACTGTGGGCAGGAAACTTCATTCCTTTATTTTGGTAAAGAAAAGAGTCTTGGGTGGGGGGGAGTGGGTGGCTGGTGAAGACTAAAAGTGCAATTGATTGAATTCATCCTGGGTCGCCAAAGTAAATTGAACATGCCCCTTGCTCCACAGCTGGCAGGTCTAATGACTTTTCAGGACTGGCCTGGTTGAGCTGCATTCATAGTTCAAAATTCTGGTCAAAGGGTACAAAGTTTCAGGTACGCAAGAGAAATAAGTTCTGGAGATCTACTATACAGCGTAGTGCCCATAGCTAACAACATTGTATTGTGTACTTAAACTTTGCTAAGAGGGTAGGTCTTATGTTAAGCGTTCTTATCATACAAACAAAAAAATTTACAACAACAACAATAATAATAATGATAAAGGGGTGGGAGGAAAATCTGGTTGAGGATGGATATGTTTATGGCCTTGATGGTGGTGATGGTTTCATGGGTGTATACTTAGCCCCAAACCCATTGAGTTATACGTATTAAATATGTACAACATTCTACATGTCAAACATACCTCAAGAAAATGGTTTAAAAAATAATAAGGTTAAAAAAAAAATCTCTGGTGGAAGCTTTTCTTCTGTCTTATCCTGTGTTTTCTCACACGGGCATCTTTGCCTCTGGCCCAAGTCCAGGAAGATAACCAGAATCTCCTGAAGACAACTGTGCTTGCCCTTTCTGTTTGGTCTGTATTTCAGATAAATTTTTACCTCCAAGGTTGCAGTGATATGCTCTCCTCCCCCTGCACTCAAGCTTCTACCCCACTCCACCCTTCCCCTTTTTGCTGTCCCTTCAAAAGAGGTGGTTTCCTTCACAAAGCCCTGTTTTAAGATAGAGACATTTATCTTAAAGATAATACACTCCACCCCTCCAGAAAGAAGGAGGCAAAGGAGCAGTTACTCTTAGAATAAGAGTGGGAAACTGATGGGCCACACCAGATCTACCCCAGGCGGGAGATCTGGCTTCCACTGGACTCTGGCCTGTTTTGCATGTGACTGGCCATGGTAACCAGAAACCAAAAGCTGTGGCCTGGCCAGGATGCACCACGGAGTAGGGCATAGATCTTTTACAGAAGATGAGCTCAAAATACCCCTAGAATAAAGATCTCTAATAAGATTTGGGGTCAGAAAGCCTTTACCTTGGTTACCCTCTAGGGCTTCGGCTTTTGTCCCAGGCATATTGCTTGATTGTTAATTTTCTAAAATCCAGTAAAATCTCTTGTTCTGGTGACTTAATGATGAATTTCTCTATAGGCCACCTCCCTGGGAGCTTTTGAGAACTCCCATATATCAAAGCTGTTGAATTATACATTCCTTAAATGGAACGCTTCAATTTATTGTTGAATGCCTTGACAGTTGCCCTATTTATCTGATATTGCTAATCTGACTTAATTGAACCAGAAAAAAAAAAAAAAAGGTGGTTTGGTGCCACAAAATTCAAGGGAACCCTCTTCCCTTGCTGACTACAAAGATTGCTGCTTAATTGTACAAATATGTGTGGGCTTGGTGGAGGTGAGTGCTAATTTGTTGTTTAGTATAAAGCTGGAAAGGTTAGGAGAGTGACAAGAAAATAGGACCAAAGTGCACGTGATGTGCTAAATTCTTGGGAAAACCTGAAGATCCTGTATATAGGACACTGCAAGTAGAAGCTTGCAGAAAATCTGAAAGAAAATAGGTAAACAGAATAGGGAACAAGAAAAACAGGCAAGAACCTGTTCTGGGGGTAAAAAGGCATTTTTTCCCCTCTGTATACATACAGCTTCATTTGCTAGTTTACTGCATTTGATTTTTGCTTTAGAAATTGGTTTAGGGATTCTAAGGGAGGGAATGATTTAAGGAGTCATAATGCGTCAGCCTGGAAATGAGAATACTTAACAATGAGAAACAATTAAATAAATAAAAATTGCAAATATGCCTTTCTTTATGCTTCTCTAAAATAGGTGTAGTGTCCCATTAGGAAGATGAATTAGTTAATGACTGGAAAGCACTTGAGACCCTCAGGTGGAAGCTTTATTGCTCTATTGTCTTTTTTTGTTTGAGCTAAATGTTCTGTGTAGTAAGGTGATGCTTCTCTAACTTGAATGTGTGCACGGATCCCAGGGAGCTTCTTGTTAAAAGGAAGGTTCTGATCCCGCAGGTTTGGGGTGTGGCTGAGGGTCTGCATTTCTGACAAGTTTCCAGCGAGTTCAGTGTTGCTGGACCACACTGGAACAACTAGGGTCTAAAGTCCCTCTTTCCTGAAGTGGGCTGCACATTGGGATCAGCTGGAGAGCTTTTAAAACTCTCCCCAAAGATTCTGATTGGCCAGGCGTTAGGATTTTTAAGCATCTGGCTCTGTTACTGATATCAAGTTTGCAAGTTCCTGTGTCAAAACAAACCACAACGTGGAGTTTGGAGCAGAGAAAGGTTGACTGCAGCGCCACGCAAGGAGAATGGGTGGCTCGGGCTCGAAAACCCCTGAACTCCCCGGAAGGGTTTCAGCAAAGCATTTTTAAAGGCAAGGTTGGTGTGTGTGCTGGGGGTGTCCCAGGGTATGTGACCAGCTTGTGAACAATTTTCTGATTGGTTGATGGTGAGGAACAGGGCAGTTAGGTCCACATTATCAATCCTTAGGCACCAGAAGGTCTGGGGGCTACATGCTCATAATCCTTTAGCACAGTAGTGAATTTCTTCCCTTTGGTTGTGGTTTTTAGCATCTGAAAAGCTCAGGAAATATGCATGGGATACTATTATCTGGGTACTTCAGAGAGGAGCTACAGCAGAGGATATGGGAGAGGGGTCTGTCCCTGGAAGACCCCATAGGGTCCTGCCGGTTACAGCTCCTTCTCTCCCCCCACCATGAGTCCAGTGTGCAGCAAAGAGCGAGAACCACACTGGTCTAAGGGGCAGGGTTCAGGCCCACCTCAGAAGGCTGCTGTGGGAATTAAATGAGAAAATGCAGCCAAGTACTTAACCAGCCCCTGCCACGGAGTGGTCCCTCATTAAAACTTGACTGTTATTGAGACAGGCTGCGACCTGGGACCTAGAGCAACAGAATACAAAAAAATCTATAAGGGACTGAAAATAACTGCACATGTGCACAGTTGGGGCAGATTATGAACAACAAGATAGAAAAAGGGCACAAACCAACTGCCACTTCTGAGGTGCCAGGAGCAAAAGCAGGGTCCTGCACATGATCTGAAGCGGGTGGGCAGACCACTTAAGCCAACCTTCCAGCCTGACTCATGGATCTGTCCCCATCCTCATCCCATTTAAGGGACCAGCCTGGCCCTGCCCCCACCCTCGGGCAGCGAGCAAGGGAAACTGTTACTTGCTTTCACTCCCTTGTGCTGCAGCAGGGGCCCCAGTAAAGCCTTGCCTGAATTCCTCAACTGGTCTCTTATCAATGTCTATTGATGAAGCAGTCCAAGAACCTTGAATCAGTAACATTATGGGTTGCTTTAGCTGTAACAAGATATACCCCCCCAAGGTGCAGACAACACCAGCCCACAGAATCAGTTGTGGCAGATGCCAAGATCAGCAGAAGAACGGGGGACTCTTTGGCCCATGTTAGAGGCACAGCAGATACTGCTATGTGAGCAGAATAAGAGAGGAAGAAATGGGGCAGTCGTAAAGTCATGTGTCACAGCCCTGAGGATTCTTGGAACTTGAGAAGGAACCTTAAAATGGTGGTTCACGCTGTAGAAAACAGTACAGCAGTTCCTCAAAAATTTAAAAATTAAACTACCATATGATTCAACAATTCCACTTTTGAGTATACACCCAAAAGAATTGGAAACAGGATCTAAAAGAGATAATTTGTACACTTATATTCATAGCATCATTACTTACAGTAGCCAAAAGGTTGAAACAACTCATGTGTCCATCAATGGACAAATGGATAAATAAAATATGATGTATACATACCATGGAATATTATACAGCTTTAAAAAGGAAGGAAATGCTGACACATGCTACAACATGGATAAACCTTGAGGACATCATGCTAAGTGAAATAGGCAGTCACAAAAAAGACAAATGCTATAGGTTCCACTTACATGAGATACCAAGAGTAGTCAAATTCATTGAAACAGAAAGTAGAACAGTGGTTATCAGGGGCTGGGGAAGGGGGAATGGGGAAATATTGTTTGATGAGTATAGAGTTTCATTTTTGCAAGATGAAAAGAGTTCTGGAGATTAGTTGCCCAACAATGTGAATTACTTAATACTCACAAGTTGTACACTTCAAAATGGTTACTTCCATTTATCCTCATTTTAACTCTGTGGATTAGGTTCAAGAACCATCTCATTTTTCTGATGAGGAAATTGACTGAGAGAGGTTCATGTTTCCTGAGATTCAAGCCAAAACTAAAACTATGCTCTTAACTACTATGCTGTCCTATGCATATAGGACACTGTCAATAAATATTCATTTGTTTTTTAATCCCAAAGGTTCATACTGTATAGTGCTTAGAAAATGAGAGCTACTTAGAATCTGAAATAGAGAAATACTGGTAGCTAAATTATTCAAGTATTTGAAAAGATTGAATACTTTTCCTCAAAAGAAAAGAAAGTGGATTGAAACAAGAATGCATTTAGAGGCACTCTGACCTCGTAAAATCTGTTTGTTGATGCATTATGTTACCAGAGATATCTTGGATTAAAAAAAAAAAAAAAAGCCAGGCAATGGCATTTCTTGGGTGTGCTAAAGACTTCTTGAGTTTTGACTTTATATTTACATTTATATTACTTTATAACTAAATGTAAACTTGAAGTTATTTTTTTAATGCTTCATTTAGACATAAGAAAATCCACATAGAATACTTATGAAATGATATGGGGATAAAGAAACATATACAAATATGTGCACACACACATATAAGGGAGCCACTGTAATTCCAAAAACAAAAAAGAAAGAAAAACTAGACAAAGTCCCTGTCTTTGAGAAGAGTCTGAGGAGATGCAGAATGAATTCATGGAATTATTCAAGAGCAAGACTTCATAAGGTAATATATTACCTCTGTATTCACCTCTTACTATGCGACAGACACTGCTGCTAGGTATTTTGCATGTTTTATTTTACCTGACCCTCACAGCCACTCCATAATTAAATGTTATGGTCCCCAATATACAGATGAGAAAACTGAGACCCAGAGAGGTGGAGTGACTTGCCTAAGGTTGCACAACTTGTCAGAAGCAGAGTGAGGGGTTAGATCCAGGTCTTTCTGACTCCTAAACTTGCGTGTCTGCAGGAACACCATTCCAGCAAAGAGTTGGGACACACATCACAGAGGGTGAGGCAGTGTTTAGCAGGAAGAGTAAGTGGGAGCTTACAAAGAGTGAGGTCAGGACATTGGGATGATGTTCCTGTGCATGATTCCCACCTTCCACCATGTTTCCCTCTCACCTGTGTGACATTCTATTACATATTCCTAGTGGTTGTTGGGCTGTTGCATTGTGTCACAGGTGATCCTTTTTAAAAATGAGATACTTATTTATGACAGAGTTCAAAAGTATATGTATATTTATTCCATAATATGAATTACTTTATCAGGCCATGTACACTCCTGAAAGCACCTGGAATCTGAACATCAAGGAAATAGAAATGTAGATGGACTAGTCAAGACAGGGGATAAATGTTAAGCCCACTTGGGGAAAGTCTCAGTAGAAAACTCAGAATCATGAAGCATCTGGTGTCTAAGAAAAGGGGCAGACTGAGGAGCATATGTCAACCAAAGAGCAACCCTTCAACTTAACTGTTTTCCAAAGTGAGTCTTGAGATGACCCTTGAAGGAAACATTCAGAAATAGAAAGAGGGCCTTCTTGACATAAACCAAGATGGACAAGACAGAGTGGATAACTGGGCTGGTTTGATTGGAGAAGGGGATCCATGTTGGGAGAAGTGAGCTTGGGACCTTTTAGATGAGATGAGATTCATGACTTAGCTAATGAATGAACAGATAGTAAGAATGCAGGTGGTAGTGAGCCACTGCATGTTTCAGACTGGAAAAGTGATGTGTCCATGACAGCAATAGGGATGGGTTAAAAGAGAGAGGCAAAACAAAAGGTTTCTGGCACAAGCTCAGATGCTGGGAGAATATGTCAAAAGATGAAGAGACAGGATTTGGAGATGAATTTTAGCTCTAGGGACTTAAGTTCTTAAACAAATGGGAAAGTTAAAAGTTTGGGAAAAGAGATAATGAATTCAAGTCAAGATTATAGTAAATTTGGATTCATATTGGTGAACTCAACATAGATTCCATTTTTTAAAATTCTTTAAACACTGTAGAATTGTTGAATTATAACAATGCCAGTCAATATGGATAGAGCACTTTATGCATTCTCAAACACTCTTAGGTATTAGTTCATTGAGTTGTTGGAGTTGGAATTTGAATCCATGACATCTGGCTCCACCTAGATTCCACTGTGACTTTTCCAACCTGATTGCTGGCCTCTCTTCCCAGTGATTGGGGTATAAAATGGCCAAATTAATCTGAAAGAAGAGTTTTGGCCATGGGTAAGGAGGGACTATCTGTCTACAAAAATGCCAGCAGCACTTATCGAGACCTCTTTAAATAATTATAGTTTGACAGCTATTTTTCCTGCAAGTTGAATTTTCTCGGAATTGTAACCACCATATGATAGAGTAGGTATCTTTGTTATCTGCTCTGCCCTTTACTGTTTTGGTATTCTGTCCTTAAAACAATACAGAATACCGAACAATTCCTGAAGTGAATAATGAACTTCTCCAGGGACAAAAGGTCTTGGTTAATGTGGCTAGCAAATAACGAAGCTAGTATTGAAGTGATAGATCAATTCCTATGTCCAGGTCAAGCACATGGGGATATACTATTAGTTTTCTTGTTTTAAAAATAGCTTTATCAAAGTGTAATTTACATACCATAAAATTCACCAGTTATAAGTGTAAAAATCAACTTGTTGATTTTTAGTAAATTTCTAGAGTTTTGCTACCATCACCACATTCTAGGTTTTTAATATTTCCATCGCCCCAAGAAGTTTCCTCATGCCTGTTTCCAATTAATCCCTGCTCTAACCCCCAGCCCCAGGCAACCATTGGTCTGCTTTCTGTCTGCACCAATTTTTCTGTCCTAGACATTCCATATAAATAGAATCATACAATATGTAGTCTTTTAAGTCTGACTTCTTTCACTTAGCATGTTTTTTGAGGTCCTTCCATGTTGTGGCAAGTATCAGTACTTCAATTCTTTTTATTGCTAAATAACATTCCACTGTACAGACACACCATGTGTGCTTATCCATTCACCAGTTGATGGACATTCAGGTTGTTTCCAGTTCTGGGTTATTGTGAACAATGCTGCCCTGAGCATTTGCACACATGTCTTTGTGTGGACATATGTTTTCATTTCTCTTGCTTAGATTCCTAGAAGTGGGATTGCTATGAGGTATAGAAAGATTGTTTAGTTTTTTAGGAAAACCATCAAACTGCTTCTAGAACAGCTGTACCATTTTGCATTTCCACCAGCAATGCATGAAAATTCCAGTTTCTCCACAAACATCCTTCTCAACATTTGGTAATATATGTCTTTTTAAAATTAGAGCCATTCTACTGGGTGTATAGTTGTAGCACATTGTGACTTTCATTTGCATTTCTCTAATGAATGATGGAGTTAAGTATAGATTTATATGCTTATTAGACATTCATATTTCTTTTCTGGTGAAATGTCTATCAAGTCTTTTGCCAGTTTTATATATTGAGTTGTTTGTCTTCTATTAAGTTTTAATGATTCCTTATATATTCTAAATGAAGTCTTTTATTAGATATATGGTGTGCAAATATTTTTACCCAGTCTGTGGCTTGTCTTTTCATTGTCTTAATGGTAGCTTTTGAAGCACAAAAGCTTTCAAGTTTGATCGAGTCCAACTTATCAGGTTTTTCTTTTCAGGACCATGCTTTTGTATGGTAGCTAAGAACTCTGCCCAACCCAAGATCACAAACACTTTCTCCTGTCTTTTCTTCTAGAATTTTTATGGTTTCGCTCTTGTACTTAGGTCTACAATCCATTTTTGTGGGGTAAGGGTTTAAATTCTTTTTTTTTTTTTTGCATGAATATACATATATTTTTCTTTACAGCACTTGCCTAGGGAATGTAGAATCCAAGCTGTGCTTATTGGAGTTACACAGAATTTAATGTCTTTTTAATGTATTCTGGAGGTCTAGCATCAACGAATCCCTAAAATTTGAGTCCTAGAAGGTGAGCATGCTTTTGGTGGAGGAAGTGGCTTCTTTGTGCTTTGATAGAAGCACAGAAGAGGAGAGGACAGAGCCTAGAGGTGCCGCAAGCACGTCCCTTTCCAGGTCAGCCTATCATAATGTGCAAGATGCAGTAGCCAGGAGAACTGACCTTTTGGTTTCAGCCTAGAAATGAAGAGTGGCTGTTTAAATCTCCTGCCTCTGTGCACTATGCATCTCCTAGTATATCTGCTTGGTCAGTAAATAAAGATCAATTATCGGGCTTCCCTGGTGGCGCAGTGGTTGAGCGTCTGCCTGCCAATGCAGGGGACACGGGTTCGAGCCCTGGTCTGGGAAGATCCCACATGCTGCGAAGCGACTAGGCCTGTGAGCCGCAACTACTGAGCCTGCACGTCTGGAGCCTGTGCTCTGCAATGGGAGAGGCCGCGACGGTGAGAGGTCTGCGCACCGCGATGAAGAGTGGTCCCCACTTGCCGCAACTAGAGAAAGCTCTCGCACAGAAACGAAGACCCAACACAGCCATAAATAAATAAATAGATGAATAAAATTTAAAAAAAAAAAAGAATGGCCTGTCTAAACAGGCTGTATACATCCTTTAAAAAAAAAAAAAAATCAATGATCAATTCCATTTCTTTTCCTAAGTCTATGTTCCTATAATTACAGGGGTGGTTTGGGCACCACAGGGGAAGTAGGAGGACAAGGGGATAAATTAGGGTAAACTACACGTAAGAGGCAAAATCATTTTGATTCATCAGGGAGATGGTAATTTTGTATTAGGTCTAGTGGAATACAGACAATTCCGAGGACATGGGGATCTCCCAAAATACTCCTCCTTCCCCAGCCATCAGCCCCTTTAAATCTGTGGTAGCCATGAGACTCTCAGCCTCTCCAAACTGAAGTTTTCCTATTCTTCCCAATTATCACAGAAACGTTCATAAACAACCACCACTGGGCTAATAAATAACACCTTAATGAAAGAGAAACAAATAACAATGATGATGAGAATGAAGGAGGAAAGTTAACGCGCTCAGAGGATGATCTGTGCAGACTGAGCAGGGAGGGAAGGATTTGCCCATCCAGGCCAGAAGGGAATGATGCAGTGGATGCCCTGGTCCTTCTCCGAGAGAAGAACCAGGTCAGTGCAGGACTAGAGCCGATACCAACACCTACTGTTGTAGAGTTCATGTTAATTACACAACTATTCATTAACCTATAATCCTTCCAACAACAAAAAAAGCCTTATTGCCAAAGAAAGTAAAAATGTCTTTTGTACCATACTCGTAATCTCCAGAGCCAACCCTCTCTCTTTTCAGAGATAACTGATTGTTGTGACACCTTCCAGAACTTTTCACTGCATGTACGTGCATGCACAAGTTCCATAAAGTTTGTGAGTGTTTGTGGAGCTTTCTTACATAAGATGGTGTTAGATCATGTGACCCATTCTGCACCTTGCTTTTCTCGTTCATTAATATTAATATCACATATATTTACCTTTATAGTGTATTATTATAATATAACATTTCTCAGAGATCTTTCCACACCAGGACACAGAAACGACCTCATTCTAGTGGTCCAGGTATGGTACCTTGAAATGCTTAAGAGTGTGTCCTGTGCAGCTGGGTTACTGAAAGTTACTTACTCTTGCTGTGCTTCAATTTCTGCCCCTCTAAAATGGGAATAAGGATAGTATCTATGTCATATTAAAAAGTTAATATATGAAAAGCCCTTAGAACAAGGTCTGATACATTGTAAGTAGCCAAGAAATGTTATCTGTTGTTAATCATTTGAATGGCTATGTGGTATGCTATGGATTAGTTTCTAACTGATGTACATTTAGATTGTCAATAATTTCTGCTATTATTAATAATGATTACTTCAGTGAATGCCCTAAATATGCTTCCTTGTGTGTCCACGTGTTTCTGTAGGATAGATACAAAAAGTGGAATTCCACAAAGGAGGGGATTACGCATATAAGATGTAGCAGTTTTGCCAAATTGGCCTCCAATTTATATTCCTGCCCATGAATGAGAGCACCCTTTTCTCCACAATCTCGCCATCAATTAATGTTTTAAACATTCATTCCTTTAAAGAATGAGAAATAGTCTTGCTTTCACGTTTTCCTTTGAATTTCTCAAATTACTAGCGGGAGCAAAAATATTTTCATGTTTATCGGTCATTGAGGTTTCCTCTAGGTGAATTCCCTCCTCATAATCTTTGGCCATTTTAATATTGAGTGGTCTGATTTGTAGAGCTTCTTGATATACTGTGCCTGCGGATAGTGGGTTTATTATATGCTGCACATATCCATATCCCACCCCCGCTCCAGTCTCGGTATTAATTTATTAAAGTTCTCCAAGGAAACCTAACCCATCCTCCCCTAGTCCTGTCATCATCGGTGGGCTCTCAGGAGGATTAAACCACAGAGAGACCACCATGGCCATGCTCAGACCAGAGCTCTAATAAAAGATGACACGGAGGAGCCAGGGCTGGGGACACAGCCCAGAAAATAATTTCGTGCACCAGACACCGCTTAGCCTCAGCTGGTTCAGGCATGAATGGTTCTCTAAGAGCCTCTGAATTGTGTGGCTCTGATTATTTTTGGACCCTGAGCTGTGGCTACCCCTGAAATGTGGTTCCAGGTGAGAAAGTGGTGAGCTGCCAGCCTTTGGGAGGAAATACAAGTTCTAGCATAATAGACGTGAGAGATGGGAAATCATCATGAAATTCTTCTGGGACCTTCCACTCAAAGTAGCACCATCTGCATCACCATGAGCTATTCTGACCCCCGCAGCAGACCCACTGAATCAGAATCTGCATTTTAGTGTGATCCCCACTTGATTTTTGTGCCCATTACGTTTGAGAAGCATAGCTTTAAGCCTGTTTAAACAGGCCAGAGCTATCTGTGGGGTTGGCCTAGAGTCTCATTTACCATCTGTTATGAGTTGAATTGTGGCCCCTCAAAATTCATATGTTGAGTCCTAACCCCTCAGCACACCAGAAGGTGACCTTATTTGGAAACAGGGTTGTTTTGGATGTTATTAGTTAAGATGAGGTCATATTGGACCAGGCTGGACCCTTAATCCAATATGACTGGAGTCCTTATAAAAGGGGGACTTTGGGGCACAGACACTCCCCCAGGGGAACTTCCTGTGAAGATGAAGGCAGCGATCGGGGTGGTACAGGAGAAGCTGAGTAGTGCCAGATATTGCCAGCAAACCCCCAGAAGCTAGGAGAGAGTCCTGGAACTGACCCTCAGAACCCGAAGAAGGAACCCACCCCGCCAACACCGCGACCTTAGACATCCAGCCTCCAGAACTGTGAGACAATACGATTCTGTTGGTTAAGCCCCTGGTTTGTAGAATTTATTAGAGTGGCCCTAGCAAAGTAACATACCATCCCAAGGGTTTCCCGTGATGGAGGGGCTGGGCATGCAGTGCCCTGGAAAAGACATCCCCCTGGACGGTGAAAAAATATAGGGGGTGGTAAATAGGACTCAAGATGCCACCTCCCTCTCCGGCAGTCATGGTCGCTCCGTCAGGGCCTTCTGCATGTTCTTTTTATTTCACAGCATCCAGTGATGCCTCCAGAGGCTTTCAGCAGTCAGCACCCTGACAGTGTGTGCACCCAGGAGAGCATTTAGCTCTCCCTGCCTTTAAATCAAGTGGGAAGCAGTTGGGTGCAGAGAAGGGCTGGCTGATGGAATAACCCCGGGATGCTGCTTAGGTTTTTCTACTTAAGTGTTTCAACTAATGGGCTGTTTGGAGTCAGTTGGCCCTGCTGGAATTAAAAGGAAAAAAGTATATTTGAAATAGTACCCATTTCTTTTTTTATTAGTGACTCAGAGCAGTTAAGTCCACAGTTCCTGATTTACCCACAGCCTGTTTAAGCAGAGTCTGCGGCCTTTACTGAAATCGTAGAGGAGACAAACCACCATCGTCTGGATCACAGCTAGGTGTTTCCTCCTCATGCTTTCCTGAAATGGACAGTACCTGGGAACCAAGGTGCTTTTGCCACTGACTGCCCTTCTCTTACATTTATCTCTGTACCTTAGAATATACCATTTTATTTGTCCTAAATACATCTTTAAGAATAATGCCTGTTTCTTTTCAGAAAAAAAATTTTTTTCTGAATAAACAACAAGATCCAACTGGATAGCACAGGGAATTATATTCAGTATCCTATGATAAACCATAATGAAAAAGAATATATATATATAAAAAACTGAATCACTTTGCTGTACAGCAGAAGTTACCACAACATTGTAAATCAACTATACTTCAATAAAAAAAATTTTAATAGTATTAGCTAATATTTATAGAGTAGTTACATGTGCTAAGCTCAGAGCTCACCCTTGACCTATGGCTTGTCACACTGAGTCTTCACTGCATGCATTTGAAATAGGTGATGTGATTATCCCCATCATACAGCTGAGGAAACTGAGGCACAGAGTAGTTAACTTAGTTGCTCATACACAGGTAATGAGGCATGAGGTGTAATCTTGCTGGTCACCTCCAATGGAATATGCATAATAACAGCTCTACAAGGGAGCCTCACTCAAGACACACAGACACATAATGCTCCCGAAGGGTCTTATTTTTGTCACTGTCACCACATGGCAATGGGAGTAATGAAGGGCAGTAGGAAAGAGATGATGAGAGTTTGCTCTGGAGATAGCCAGATGCAAAGGCTAAATCCAACTGAAAGGATCAAATCCATTCTCTAGATCACATCCACCAAGCCAAAATTGTCCCCATAAAAGTAGGCAATAGAGTCTAGTACAGGGATCTCAAACTCAGTCAATCTTGCATCAGAATCCCCTGGAGGGCTTGTTAAATACAGATCCCTGGACTCTCCCCCACAAGACTTCCGGATTCAGTAGGTCTTGGGTGTGGCTGAGAATCTGCCTTCCTTATAAGTACTCAGGTGACGCTGACGCTGCTTCTGGGGACCAGACTTTGAGAATCACTGGACTGGTGGTAACGAGCACAGGTTCTGAGTCACAGAGAGCTAAATGCAAGCCCCAGCCCACCACTGACCTGCTGTGTGAACTTGGGGAGGTTTCTAATTTCCTCTGTTCTTATTTTCTTCATGTAAAATGGACTAAAGATTGAACCTTGTCTCTTACAGTTATTGTAAGGCATGAGCTAGGGAATGACTATTTTAAAAATTAGCAGAGGGGCTTCCCTGGTGGCGCAGTGGTTGAGAGTCTGCCTGCCAATGCAGGGGACAAGGGTTCGAGCCCTGTTCTGGGAAGATCCCACGTGCCGCGGAGCAGCTGGGCCCGTGAGCCACAAATACTGAGCCTGCGCGTCTGGAGCCTGTGCTCCGCAACAAGAGAGGCCGCGATAGCGAGAGGCCCGCGCACCGCGATGAAGAGTGGCCCCCGCTCGCCGCAACTAGAGAAAGCCCTCGCACAGAAACGAAGACCCAACACAGCCATAAATAAATAAATTAAAAAAAAAAAAATTAGCACAGGACCTGGTACTTATTAAGCATTCAGCAAACACTAGCTGCCACCACCTTCACACTTTATTTTTAAATTTTTAAAAATATTTAAAAATTTTTGGGCTTCCCTGGTGGCACAGTGGTTGAGAATCTGCCAAAACTAAAAAAAAAAAAAAAAATATTTAAAAATTTTTAAATTAAAAAATTTAAAATCTTTTATCTCTAAATTTTTATTATTTATTATTTTTTACACACTTTTTATTCTTATACCCACAGTTTATTTCTATGCCCCTCCTCTTACATGCCAGACCTCTCTGTGTATCTGTGTGAAAAATGTTTCTTCCTAGTATGTCCTACATCATAGGTTTGTTGTAAGGATTAAATGAGTTACTCTGTAAAAAGAATTTAGCGTCATATGTCATCATACATAGTCAGAGATCATTATGATTTCTTCTTCCTACAATCAAACATGCATTGTAGTAAGTGTTTTATATACATTATCTCATTTAATTCTCACAGTAACCCTACAAAGTAGGAAACGTTAGGATAATTTTATAAGTGACAGAGCTAAAGCATTAGAGGTTAAGTTACCCTGCTCAAGGCCACCCAGCGATTAAGTCAAGATTTAAATGCAGATCTGTTGGACTGAGGGGTAAACACTGCCTCTTCATATTTCTCTACACCCCTGCCCAAATTTATAACTCACTTCAGAATGGATTGAGGCTTCCCGGATTGGGCGTGCTAAGAGAAAGCAAAAGTTTTGATTTAGAAATGTAGGTTTAGAAAAATAGTGTCCCTTACGGGTCCATGAAGTAGATGAAAGCTTGTTGCCATGATAAACCCCTTCCCTTTTTAGATGATCAAGGTGACTTACAGCTTGTAAAGTTCACTCAGAAAGAAAACAGAACAGCCACGAGCTAGATGCATCCATATTTTCTGTATCACCGGCTGGAAAGCACTCATCTGACTCCTCGTCCTACCCCTGGTTCCCTTGCTGGGTCATCGTCTATCTGCCCAGCCAGACATGGGGATGTTGAAATAATAGTTATAATCATTTGAAACTGACATGCGCAATGTCACAATGTTAGATTTCCCCGAATGAAGAGGTATACAAGGAGAATCTAGGCACCCGCTTCAAATCCACCCAAGTTAACTACAAGATGAAAATTCTTTTTCTTTCTGTAACTACTGAGGTGGTCCCCACAGATGTTTATTATGTTAAACTGCTACCAACTGTCAGGGTGTGTTCATAGGTGGCTTTCAAGGTTATGGAGGAGGGAACCACAGGCTTGACCTAGGAGTGGAATGCCTTCCAACCAAGGGATGTGGTTAATGTTTGCAGGAAGAAAGAAGCCTCCAGCAGAAGATCATATTTCTGTTTACCTGGAGGCAAAAAAATAAAATAAAAATCATAAACAGATGCTCTCGAATGTTGAACCAGCTCTCTGACTTGTCAACCAAATACATCCTCAACGACTTCGGGTTTCAGGGAAGGGGAGCCTCTGTTTTAATCTGCGTTCCTGTTATCTCTGGCTCCTTTTAAAAATATAAAATAAAATCTTTTAGGATAACAGAACATGTGTACAGAGTGTGGCTGGAGCCAGAAGTTATCCCATAGCTCTGGCCCGTGACCAGTTTGCCTGGGAGGATTTATTGTAAGCTATTCTTAACTGAATTCGTCTGGCTGCGCCAGCATGGGAGCTAATTCCCTGACAATAAGCCTGCTGGGGTGTGTTTGGGTCTCTGTTTGTTTGTTTTGCTGTGTACAAAGCCTGCAAAGTGGAGAGAAGCATCACACTCTGCTCTAAATGAGAGACGCAGGCTGGCACCATGGGGGAAGCAGGCGATATTTGGGCATCTGGGTAGTGAACGCACAGGCACTTCTGGGAAAATGTAGGTAGGCACATTCCCTCCTCGCAGGAGACCCGGAAGCGCAGGGTCTCTTGAGAGGAATAGGCTTCCAGGAATGCAAAATACTAGCCTGTCAAGATTTCTGGGAGGAGACATCCAGAAGTTTCTACAGAGCAGGGAAGTAACTGGAAACGCCCAGCTCTGAGCTCAAGGTACTTAAAGGACCCTTGACCCAGGACATTTCACATCATTCCTGCACCCAGCTGCGACGGGAGGTGGGGCTGGGCTCATCATCTTCTGGGGTCTCCCAATCTCTTTGTTGACATGGACGAAACCTCCGGTTCAGTGTCTTAACCTCCTCAGGGCCAAACTGTCTCATCTCTGCCTCAGTTCACCTCAGTCACAAACCTTAAACGTTATCTCTCAAAACTGTCCACTGCCAATACTTCACTCCCTGCAATTCTGCCAGAGATGTCCACTGAGCCCACGTCTTCCCCACCTCTTTTCTTCCTGCTCCATCACCACAGCTCTGACATCACTTCTCTCTCAATCCGCCTAGACCTTCTAGCTCCCTTGACAGTTCCCAAACCCTCTTCTTGGAAATCTTGTGGTCTGTCAAATCTTACAAGGTCAGGATATTGATGTTGGGCTGACCTCAGTCATCGGGTTGGCCCTCAGTGGGCGTTTAGTATACCAACATATTTTGTGTTGTTCTCTAATTGACCCCCTCAAATTCCCCACAATGCTTTGTTCCAAACCTTTGGTCTCTTTCTAATACTCCAGCCCCTGGCTGTTCCTTCAAGAGAAATAACCTGACTGCTTGGTTTACCCAGAAGACTAAGGGCAGACAGTGTAAGAATCCTTGGTTTCTCTTCTCTTCACCTCAAAATCACTCACCCTTAGCTTCCCTTTGCCCTCATTTCAGAGGAAGAGATATTTCCCTTCCCTGCCAAGACTCATTCATCCTTATCCTCTCACTGGATCCTACTACCCTTTACAGCCTCAGCTATGATTGATCTCATCCCCATCTCCCTTTCTATTAGGTCAAACTCGTTTTGCTAATTCCTACTGATGCTCAGATCTTCCCCAGTAAAAGTAATATCTTTGCTTGACCTTATAACTATATATCTTAACTTATCAATTTTCTCTGGCCCTACTTTAACAACCAAGTCATTGAAAGAGATATCTCAACAGATGAATGGATAAAGAAGATGTGGTACCTATATACAATGGAATATCACTCAGCCATAAAAAAGAATGAAATAATGCCATTTGCAGCAACATGGATGGACCTAAAGATTATCATACCAAGTGAAGTAAGTCAGACAGAAGAAGATAAATATCATATGATATCTCTTATATGTGAAATATTAAAAAAAAGATACAAATGAGCTTATTTACAAAACAGAAATAGACTTACAGGCATAGAAAACAAACGTATGGTTACCACAGGGGAAGAGGGGGGGAAGAGATGAACTAGGAGTTTGGAATTAATATATACACACTACTATATATAAAATAGATAACCAGCAAGGACCTACTGTATAGCACAGGGAACTCTACTCAGTATCTTGTAATAATCTATAAGGGAAAAGAATATGAAAAAGAATATATATATATATATATATATGTGCGTATAACTGAATCACTTTGCTGTATATCTGAAACTAACATGACATTGTAAATCGACCATACTCAATAAAAATTAATAAATAAATAAAATGCATGAGAAAAGAAAGAGATATCTCAACATATACATACCCTCTCTTTCTTTTTTTTTTTTTTTTTTCTTTTTTTATGTCTGGATTCTACTTCTCTACCAACAAAAACTATTTGCTCCAATATTACCAGTGAAAATGGCAAAGCCCGTGGCCACTGCTCCCTTGGTGTCTATGATCCTGCACCATCTGGTTTCTTCTGCCATTTTAACTGGTTTCTCTTCTACCTTTCAAATTTTCATCATAGCTTTACTCAAGGGATTATCCTCAGTGCTGCTCTCTTGTCTCTCTAAGCTCTCTGTCAACCATCTCATATACCTTCCTGTCCCAAATGCCATCACCACGCAGAGAACTCCTTAAAGAAGCTCCAACCTCTCTTCCAAGATCCACCTTATAAATCCAACTTTCAGCTGGATCTCAGATGAATAATACTAGTAATAATAATAGCTACAGTTTATTCAGCACCTACTATGTTCCAGACACAGTACTCGGCTGTTTATTTAAATGATCTTATTTCATTTCCCCCATAACCCTACAAGTAGATATTGTATGCTCTTTACAGGGAAACATATCGGGGCTCAGGGAGGTTAAATAATTGCTCGAGATTATGTGTTTTATGGCACAACACTGGGACTTGAACTCTGATCCTGGAAAAAGCAATGGGCTAAGGGTTAGAGGATCAGAAAGTTAGTCCCAACTTTGACATGAACTGGGTCTGTGCCTCGAATGCTTCAGTTAGCCTTAGTGGGCCATTGTTCTCTAGTCTATAAAATATAGGTGAAAGATCCCACCAGTGTTACCCAACTCTGAACTTTCAAGTTTTTATAATTCTAAGATTGTGACATATCTTTGGCATCCCAAATCCAACAAGATTAAAAACAGTTACTTGATCATATGTGTTCAAACCTATTGTACTCCATTTGGGCTTAATCAATTCAGAATTACTGGCAAGTGCCCCTACAAAGGTTTCTTCCCTTGTTAGGTGTAGGATTGGCTACCCCAAGACTATTAGTGCAATAGAAACAGAAAGAAAATCTACTTGTCATATTTTTACAGGATGACCACTTCACCAACCATTTGCAAATAGTGAGTTTGGAACATTTTAAATGAGGTGTTTGAAGGTGGTTCACTAGTGCCTTATAAAATGTCATTTTAAAAAATGTAGTGGTTTCAAAAAATTTTGCTTTCGAGTTGATCTGTGGGATGTCCTGGAAGACAAAATGACCATAAAAAAATACATAAAATCATGCAGAATAAATCACTTAAGAACCAATCAAGACCTACTTTAGTTTGGAATATGGAATATCAAATGTTTGCAATATTTAATAACTTTTACTTTTTCTCTTTACAAAAGTAATACAGACCACATCAAAAGCATAGAAACTACAGGTAAGAAAAAGAAAAACATATCAAGCTTACATCTAAGGGACATCTATTATTAACATTTTTCTGTGTAAATTTCCAGTCTTTCTTTTTCTCTACATGTGTAAAAACATGAGTGCCTACTCTAAATAATATTTTAATTGGATTTTTAATCTTAAACTATATCTTGAACATTTTTCTGTGCCATCATGTATTTTTTCCTTCATCCTCTTTCTTAAATGGATGCACAATAATCTGGAGTTAAGATGTACCACAGTGTATTTAACCAAAAATCTCCTAACATTGGCTACTTAGGTTATTTCCAAATTTTTACTCTTCTTTACAATGTTCACCCAACTGTCATTTAGCTAAGCTTTTGCACAAATCCTTGAATATTTTGGATAAATTCCTAAGTTTTAGTCAAAACTATAAACTTAGCTATGTGATGCCCCAAAACTCAAAATTAAAATAAAATTAAAAGTTAAGTAGCTGAGTAGGTATCTTGATGTGATGTGTTTTTATTCTGAATGATAATTTGCTAGAGGATTTGTTTATTATCTCGGAAAATACAAAGTTAACATCCTATATGAGTTTTCTGCTCTCACATTCAAATTCAATCATTGATGTTGGAATTGCACATTGGTTGATTGACATTGGCTAGCTCTTTCTCATCAATTGTCAGCTCTTCCTGTCAATTATCAGGTCTCCTGCTCACCTTGAGAACTTGAACAAATACATAATAGCACATCAGAAAGGCTATTTTCTATAACTTCTCAGTAGTTGATACCTCTTTGTTGAATGGGTGTGCCATGCAAAATGCTGTCTGTGACTCTTTGGTCAAAGGAGGTTGTTTCATGCAAGAAACGAAAGAAGACCAATGTGTTTATTTACCCAGCCTTCACTATGTGCCTGGTGTCATTTTTGGCACTGGAATATAGTGCTGAACCAAATAGACAGTTCTCACTGTCATGGCCCTTGCAATCTTGTGAAGGAGATTGATTATAAACAAGTAAATCAATGCCTGTATAATGTCACAAAGTGATGGGTGCCATGATGGTTTTAAATGTTATGTGTCAACTTGGCTAGGTGATAAATGCCCAGTAGTTTTGTTGCAGGTCTCAGGCAAGTCCCTGGGATGGGCCGCCAATCGTGGGTTCTTGGCTTCACACAGGAAAGAATTCAAGAGTGAGCCATAGTAAAGTGAAAGGTTTATTCAGTGAGATACACACTCCATAGACAGAGTGTGGGCCATCTTGGAAGGCGAGAGGCCCCGAAATATGGCGTGGTTAGTTTTTATGGTCTGGGTAATTTCATAGGCTAATGAGTGGGAGGATTACTCCAACTATTTTGGGGAAGGGGTGGGGATTTCCAGGAATCAGACCACCGCCCACTTTTTGACCTTTTATGGTTAGCCTCAGAAATGTCATGATGCCTGTGGTATGTTGTTTAGCATGCTAATGTATATAATGAGCGTATGATGAAGCTCAAGATCTAGTGAAAGTTGAATCTTCCACCATCTTGGACCTAGCTGGTTCTAACCAGTTTTTGTCATGTCCCATGGCTATGTCATTCTTCCAAAGGTCGTGCCCTGCCCACTTCCTGTCTCAGTTTGGTCAAACACTAGAAGTTGCTATGAAGGTATTCTGTAGATATGATTAACATTTACAATCAGAATGATTTTAAGTAAAGGAGATTAACTTTGATAATAGGGCCTCATTCAATGGATTGAAGGCTTTAAGAGCAAAAACTGAGGTTACCCTGGAGAAAAAGGAATTCTGCCTTAAGACTGCAGCAGAAGTCCTGCCTGAATTTCCAGCCTGTCAACCTATAATGCAGATTTCAAACTTGCCAATCCCCACAATCGTAAGAGCCAATTCCTTCAAATAAATCTACTTATTTATATGCAGATGAATCCTACTGGCTGTGTTTTTCTGGAGAACCCTTACTGATGTAAGTGCAATGAGGGACACGAAGTGGGTGACATGAAAAAATGATGTGGGAATGGGAGGGGAGTACAGTTTGGAGGGGTTGTCAAGGAAGGGGTACCTGGGGAAAGTCACATTTCAACAGAAGCCTGAGTCAAAGGAGGGAGTGAGCCAGGCAGGGATACAGAGATGGGACTTTCCAGGCTAAAGGAACACCAAGGGCAGTGGTGCTATGGTGGAGCTCATCACACACAGCATGTTTGAAGAAGAACTGGTTAGAACACAGTGAGACTGGTTAGATCACAATGAACGGGGGTTAGAGTGTTAGTAAGTTTAGGGAGATGGGCAAAAGAAAATCATGTAGGAACCTGTAGATCATAAGTGTGATAAAGAACCATTGGAGAGTTTTGAGCAGAGGAGCCATGTAATCTGACATACGTTATGAAATAATTACCACTCCAGCTGCTGTGGTAATCCACCCAGTTAGCCATCGGAGATCAGTGAGTTGGTATATTGCCTGTCAATTTCTGTCAATAGTCTCAATATAATTGCTTGTTTGTTTAAAGATGGCTGCTCTCCTTGTTTAGCTATTCAAATTTTGAAACAAGTAGTTTAGAAACAATGATAACTTATAATGACAAGTACTTTTTCCCAAGGTCAATGTTTTAGGGTTTTTCACATATCCTTTCAATATGATAAAAGCTCTTGATAAGTGCAATGATTAAACAAATATTTATTAGGTAAAAAGAGAAGAGGCAATATCTATTAATTGGTTAATCATAGATATAGGTAAAATATATACTTACTTCTAAGCAGGTGATTCTGAAAACTCCATAAAGAGATACTGGACCCGGATTCTAGGGGGATGTGATCATAATTAATTCAAAAGGAGATATACGGGGGACCTTCAAAATGGCGGAGGAGTAAGACATGGAAATCACCTTCCTCTCCACAAATACATGAAAAATACATCTACGTGTGGAACAACGCTTACAGAACACCTACTGAACGCTGGCAGAAGACCTCAGACTTCCCAAAAGACACCAAAGGGTGACCTACATGCAGAGGCGGGGCCAAATCCAAAGCTGAACCCCAGGAGCTGTGCAAACAAAGAAGAGAAAAGGAAATTTCTCCATTAAAAAGCTGTTAAAACCCCACTACAGAACATACAATTTTGTTGTGAGTGCACTGAAGCAAAGGTTAACTGTAAAATAAAAGAAGGAATGAATTTGCATTTGTAGCTAGGATGTCATGGCTGCTTCATACACCCTGGTGACAAGGAGTAAATGTGTCAAATCCTATATAAGTTCAGAAGGTTCATGGTTTTAAAGCAAGGAAATTTTCCTCCTTTTTAAAAGTAAGATGCGAGGAGACCTTCAAGATGGCAGAGGAGTAAGACATGGAGATCACCTTCCTCCCCACAAATACATCAGAAATACATCTACATGTGGAACAACTCCTATGGGACACCTACTGAATACTGGCAGAAGACCTCAGACTTCCCAAAAGGCAAGAAACTCCAAATGTACCTGGGTAGGGCGAAAGAAAAAAGAAAAAACCAAGACAAAAGAATAGGGATGGGACCTGCCCCTCTGGGAGGGAGCCGTGAAGGAGGAAAAGTTTCCACACACTAGGGACCCCTTCACTGGCAGAGACGGGGGATGGCAGCGGGGAATCTTTGAAGCCACGGAGGAGAGCACAGCAACAGGAGTGCAGAGGGCAAAGCAGATAGATTCCTGCACAGAGGATGGGTGCCGACCAGCACTCACCAGCCCCAGAGGCTTGTCTGCTCACCCGCCGGGGCGGGCGGGGGCTGGGAGCTGAGGCTCGGGCTTCGGAGGTCAGATCCCAGGGAGAGGACTGGGGTTGGCTGTGTGAACACAGCCTGAAGGGGGCTAGTGTGCCACAGCTAGCTGGGAGGGAGTCCGGGAAAAGTCTGGACCTGCCAAAGAGGCAAGAGACCATTGTTTCCTGGTGCGCGAGGAGAGGGGATTCCGAGCACTGCCTAAACGAGCTCCAGAGACGGCCGTGAGCCGCGGCTATCAGCACGGACCCCAGAGACAGGCATGAGATGCTAAGACTGCTGCTGCCACCACCAAGAAGCCTCTGTGCGAGCACAGGTCACTATCCACACCTCCCCTCCCGGGAACCTATGCAGCCCGCCATGGCCAGGCTCCCGTGATCCAGGGACAACTTCCCCGGGAGAATGCACAGCGCGCCTCGGGCTGGTGCAACGTCACGCCGGCCTCTGCCACCACAGGCTCACCCTGAATCCGTACCCCTCCCTCCCCACGGCCTGAGTGAGCCAGAGCCCCCAAATCAGCTGCTCCTTTAACCTCGTCCTGTCTGAGCAAAGAACAGACGTCCTCAGGCGACCCACACGCAGAGGTGGGGCCAAACCCAAAGCTGAAACCCAGTAGCGGTGCCAACAAAGAAGAGAAAGGGAAATTTCTCCCAGCAGCCTCAGGAGGAGCAGATTAAAGCTCCACAATCAACTTGATGTACCTGCATCTGTGGAATACCTGAATAGACAATGAATCATCCCAAAATTGAGGAGGTGGACTTTGGGAGCAACTGTAGACTTGGGGTTTGCTTTCTGCATCTAATTTGTTTCTGGTTTTATGTTTATGTTAGTTTAGTACTTAGAACTTATTATCAATGGTAGATTTGTTTATAGATTTGGTTGCTCTCTTCCTTTTTTATACATATATATATATTTTTTCTGTGAGTGTGTATGTGTATGCTTCTTTGTGTGATTTTGTCAGTATAGGTTTGCTTTTACCATTTGTCCTAGGGTTCTGTCTGTCCTTTTTAATTTTTTTTTAGTATAGTTTTTAGCACTTGTTACCATTGGTGGATTTGTTGGTTGGTTTGGTTGCTCTCTTCTTCCTTTTTTTATTACTTTTTTATTATTTTTATTTTAATACTTTTAAAATTTTTATTTGAATAACTTATTTATTTTTCTTACCTTCTTCTTTTTTTCTCCCTTTTCTTCTGAGCTGTGAGGCTGAAAGGGTCTTGGTGTTCCGACTGGGTGTAAGGCCTGAGCCTCTGAGGTGGGAGAGTCGAGTTCAGAACATTGGTCCACCAGAGACCTCCCGAACCCATGTAATATCAATTGGTGAGAGCTCTCCAGAGATCTCTGTCTCAACACTAAGACCCAGCTCCACTCAATGACCAGCAAGCTCCAATGCTGGAAACCCGATGACAAACAACTAGCAACACAGGAACACAAGCCCACCCATTAGCAGAGAGGCTGCCTAAAATGATAATAAGTTCACAGACACCCCAAAAGACATCACCGGAATTGGTCCTGCCCACCAGAAAGACAAAATCTAGCCTCATCCACTAGAACACAGGCACCAGCACCTTCCACCAGGAAGCCAACACAACCCGCTGAAACGACCATACCCACTGGGTGCAGACAACAAATAAAACAGGAACTATGAACCTGCAGCCTGTGAAAAGGAGACCCCAAACACAGTAAGTTAAGCAAAATGAGAAGACAGAGAAACACACAGCAGATGAAGGAGCAAGGTAAAAACCCACCAGACCTAACAAATGAAGAGGAAATAGGCAGTCTACCTGAAAAAGAATTCAGAATAATGGTAGTAAAGATGATCCAAAATCTTGGAAATAGAATGGAGAAAATACAAGAAACGTTTAACAAGGACTTGGAAGAACTAAAGAGCAAACAAACAATGATGAACAACACAATAAATGAAATTAAAAATTCTCTAGAAGCAATCAATAGCAGAATAACTGAGGCAGAAGAATGGATAAGTGACCTGGAAGATAAAATAGTGGAAATAACTACCACAGAGCAAAATAAAGAAAAAAGAATTAAAAGAATTGAGGACAGTCTTAGAGACCTCTGGGACAACATTAAACGCACCAACATTCAAATTATAGGGGTCCCAGAAGAAGAAGAGAAAAAGAAAGGGACTGTGAAAATATTTGAAGAGATTATAGTTGAAAACTTCCCTAATACGGGAAAGGAAATAGTCAAGTCCAGGAAGCGCAGAGAGTCCCACGCAGGATAAATCCAAGGAGAAACACAATGGGAAACATAGTAATCAAACTATCAAAAATTAAATACAAAGAAAAAATATTAAAAGCAGCAAGGGAAAAGCAACAAATAACATACAAGGGAATCCCCATGAGGTTAACAGCTGAAATTTCAGCAGAAACTGTTCAAACCAGAAGAGTGTGGCAAACATATTTAAAGTGATGAAAGAGAAAAGCCTACAACCAAGATTACTCTACCCAGCAAGGATCTCATTCAGATCTGACGGAGAAATTAAAACCTTTACAGACAAGCAAAAGCTAAGAGAATTCAGCACCACCAAACCAGCTTTACAACAAATGCTAGAGGAACTTCTCTAGGCAGGAAACACAAGAGAAGGAAAAGACCTAGAAAAACAAACCCAAATCAATTAAGAAAATGGTAATAGGAACATACATACTGATAACTACCTTAAATGTAAATGGATTAAATGCTCCAACCAAAAGACATAGACTGGCTGAATGGATACAAAAACAAGACCCGTATATATGTTGTCTACAAGAGACCCACTTCAGACCTAGGGACACATACAGACTGAAAGTGGGGAGATGGAAAAAGGTATTCTATGCAAATGGAAATCAAAAGAAAGCTGGAGTAACAATTGTCATATCAGAAAAAATACACTTTAAAATAAAGACTATTACAAGAGACAAAGAATGACACTACATAATGATCAAGGGATTAATCCAAGAAGAAGATATAACAATTGGAAATATTTATGCACCCAACATAGGTGCACCTCAATACATAGGCAAATACTAATAACCATAAAAGGGGGAATCGACAGTAACACAATAATAGCAGAGGACTTTAACACCCCACTTTCTCCAATGGACAGATCATCCAAAATGAAAATAAATAAGGAAACACAAGCTTTAAATGACATATTAAACAAGATGGACTTAATTGATATTTATAGGACATTCCATGCAAAAATAGCAGAATACACGTTCTTCTCAAGTGCTCATGGATCATATCTTAGGTCACAAATCAAGCATTGGTAAATTTAAGAAAATTGAAATCATATCAAGTATCTTTTCCAACCACAATACAATGAGACTAGATATCAATTACAGGAAAAAATCTGTAAAAAATGCAAATACGTGGAGGCTAAACAATACACTACTAGATAATTAAGAGATCACTGAAGAAATCAAAGAGGAAATAAAAAAATACTTAGAAACAAATGACAATGAAAACACGACAACCCGAAACCTATGGGATGCCGCAAAAGCAGTTCTAAGAGGAAAGCTTATAGCAATACAAACCTACCTCAAGCAACAAGAAAAACCTTCAATAAAAAACCTAACCTTACACCTAAAGCAATTAGAGAAAGAAGAACACAAATAAACCCAAAGTTAGCAGAAGGAAATAAATCATAAAGATCAGATCAGAAATAAATGAAAAAGAAATGAAGGAAACAAGAGCAAAATCAATAAAACTAAAAGCTGGTTCTTTGAGAAGATAAACAAAATTGATAAACCATTAGCCAGACTCATCAAGAAAAAAAAGGAAGAGACTCAAATCAACAGAATTAGAAATAAAAAAGGAGAAGTAACAACTGACACTGCAGAAGTACAAAGGATCATGAGAGAGTACTACAAGCAACTATATGCCAATAAAATCGACAACCTGAAAGAAAATGGACAAATTCTTCGAAAAGCACAAACTTCTGAGACTGAACGAGGAAGAAATAGAAAATATAAACACACCAATCACAAGCACTGAAATTGAAACTGTGATTAAAAATCTTCCAACATAAAAAGCACAGGACCAGATAGCTTCACAGGAGAATTCTATCAAACATATAGAGGAGAGGTAAACACCTATCCTTCTCAAACTGTTCCAAAATATAGCAGAGGGAGGAACACTCCCAAACTCATTCTATGAGGCGACCATCACCCTGATAACAAAACCAGACAAAGATGTCACAAAGAAAGAAAACTACAGGCCAATATCACTGATGAACATAGATGCAAAACTTCTCAACAAAATACTAGCAAACAGAATCCAGCAGCACACTAAAAGGATCATACACCACGATCAAGTGGGGTTTATCTCAGGAATGCAAGGATTCTTCAATATATGCAAATCAATCAATGTGATAAACCAGGTTAACAAATTGAAGGCGAAAAACCATATGATTACCTCAATAGATGCAGAAAAACTTTTGACAACATTCAACACCGAATTATAATAAAAACCTTCCAGAAAGTAGTCATAGAGGGAACTTACCTCAAAACAATAAAGGCCATATATGACAAACCCACAGCCAACACCCTTCTCAATGGTGAAAAACTGAAAATATTTCCACTAAGATCAGGAACAAGACAAAGTTGCCCACTCTCACCACTATTATTCAACATAGTTTTGGAAGTTTTAGCCACAGCAATCACAGAAGTAAAAGAAATAAAAAGAATCCAAATTGGAAAAGAAGAAGTAAAACTGTCACTGTTTGCAGATGATGTGATACTATACATAGAGAATCCTAAAGATGCTACCAGAAAACTACTAGAGCTAATCAATGAATTTGTTAAAGTAGCAGGATACAAAATTAATGCACAGAAATCTCTTGCATTCCTACACACTAATTATGAAAAATCTGAAAGAGAAATTAAGGAAACACTCCCTTTTACCACTGCAACAAAAAGAATAAAATACCTAGGAACAAACCTATCAAAGGAGACAAAAGACCTGTATGCAGAAAACTATAAGACACTGATGAAAGAAATTAAAGATGATACAAACAGATGGAGAGATATATCATGTTCTTGGATTGGAAGAATCAACATTGTGAAAATGACTATACTACCCAAAGCAGATTCTACAGATCTACAGATTCAATTCAATCCCTATCAAACTACCAATGGAATTTTTCACAGAAGTAGAACAAAAAATTTCACAATTTGTATGGAAACACAAAAGACCCCGAATAGCAAAACCAATCTTGAGAAAGAAAAACGGAGCTGGAGGAATCGGGCGCCCTGACTTCAGACTATACTACAAAGCTACAGTAATCAAGACAGTATGGTACTGGCACAAAAACAGAAATATAGATCAATGGAACAGGATAGAATACCCAGAGATAAACCCAGGCACCTATGGTCACCTTATCCTTGATAAAGGAGGCAAGAATATGCAGTGGAGAAAAGACAGCCTGTTCAATAATTGGTGCTGGGAAAACTGGACAGCTACATGTAAAAGAATGAAGTTAGAACACTCCCTAACACCATATACAAAAGTAAACTCAAAATGGATTAAAGACCTGAATGTAAGGCCAGACACTATCAAACTCTTAGAGGAAAACATAGGCAGAACACTCTTTGCTATAAATCACAGCAAGATCCTTTTGACCCACCTCCTAGAGAAATGGAAATAAAAACAACCATAAACTAATGGGACCTAATGAAACTTAAAAGCTTTTGCACAGCAATGGAAACCTTAAACAAGATGAAAAGACAACCCTCAGAATGGGAGAAAATATTTGCAAATGAAGCAACTGACAAAGGATTAATCTCCAAAATTTACAAGCAGCTCATGCAGCTCAAAATCAAAAAAACAAACAACCCAATCCAAAAATGGGCAGAAGACCTAAATAGACATTTCTCCAAAGAAGATATACAGATTGCCAACAATCACATGAAAGGATGCTCAACATCACTAATCATTAGAGAACTGCAGATCAAAACTACAATGAGGTATCACCTCACACCAGTCAGAATGGCCATCATCAAAAAATTCACAAACAATAAATGCTGGAGAGGGTGTGGAGAAAAGGGAACCCTCTTGCACTGTTGGTGGGAATGTAAATTGATACAGCCACTGTGGAGAACAGTATGGAGGTTCCTTAAGAAACTAAAAATAGAACTACCATATGACCCAGCAATCCCACTAGTGGGCATACACCCTGAGAAAACCATAATGCAAAAAGAGTCATGCACCACAATGTTCAATGCAGTTCTATTTACACTAGCCAGGACACAGAAGTGACCTAAGTGTCCATTGACAGATGAATGGATAAAGAAGATGTGGCACATATATACAATGGAATATTACTCAGCCATAAAAAGAAATGAAATTGCGTTATTTGTAGTGAGGTGGATGGACACAGAGACTGTCATACAGAGTGAAGTGAGTCAGAAAGAGAAAAATAAATACAGTATGCTAACACATATATACGGAATCTAAAAAAAAAAAAAAAAAAGGTTCCGAAGAACCTAGGGGCAGGACAGGAATAAAGACGCAGATGTAGAGAATGGACTTGAGGACACGGGGAGGGGGAAGGGTAAGCTGGGACAAAGTGAGAGAGTGGCATGGACATATATACGCTACCAAATAGCTAGTAGGAAGCAGTTGCATTGCACAGGGAGATCAGCTTGGTGCTTTGTGCCCACCTAGAGGGGTGGGATACGGAGGGTGGGAGGGAGGGGATATGGGGATACATGTACACTGTTTCACTTTGTTATACAGCAGAAGCTAATACAATATTGTAAAGCAATTATAGTCCAATAAAGTTGTTAAAAAAGAAAAAAAAAAAAAGGAGATATACTACAAAAGTGCTCTCCACATGTTACTTTCAGCCGTAAGCTGGAACCTGCTTCAGTTGGGCAATAACTTCCTTTACAAATAGCAATCCCAAGAAAATTCCCAGTAAAGCAAACTGCCTACCTAATTGAAAGAGCTTCAGGATCAAGAAGAAGTTGAGTTTTAATCTAAACAATCACCATAAATGGTCCTTTATGTTCTTAGGAAGCAGGCCCTATGTTAAGCCTTTCTGTTTCTATATCAAGCCTACTCTGGACAAAGAACCATAATCTGAGCCCGTCACATGAAATCGAGCCAACTCCACCACACTTTGCAGGCGTCCAGATCCACTCTCACGGCCGACGTCTTTGGAGCCAGAGAATGATAGTCAGCCTGGCTGTTATGGGGGTCCAACACAGGACAGACCTGAAAATAAATGCTATGAAAAAGGCCACAGGGCCGTAACAGAGTTGTTACTAGAGCCGAGCTGAGAGCTGCAAAACGACGGTACATCCACTATCCAGAGAGGAACAGAAATTTTAGAGACTGTGGGGGAAGACGACTCATGGCTAGTTCCAATTTCCATTTTGGCAACAGGCACACAGAATTTGACAAAAGCAGAATGTATATGCAAATGCCTTGTAAAAAAGAAATCCAAACTATGAGTGAGCCTGGTTTCCAATCAGCAAAGGGTGAAGACAAAATGATTTGCAATGCTTTTCTGTTGTGTCCTATCTTTCCTATGAAGAATTGAGAGTTTATACTCAGAAATCTGAGTTCCCAGTGAGGGAGGGATCTTGCCTCAGCTGCTCTGACAAAGAGAGGAAGAAATGGTGTGTGCCCCAAACTTTAGGACTCAGATCCTGCAAAAAAAAATCATCACTATATCTCTATTCTATTCTTTCTTTACAAGTGTTCATTTTGAAAGGAACGTGTGAGTTGAAGGATTTTTTTAAGATTGCTCTGTCGAATGATGCAAATGTTTGTAGCCAAAACATTTAGGGGACTCTTCCTAATAGCTTTCTGAATTCAGTGTCATTTGCCCTTGGGTTTTTCCCAAGACGGGTTTTTCTGCTGCTCCTATTTGTAATTCGGGATCCAGTTTTCAAAATAAGCTTCAGCCACATTTGTCATCACCGCACATGTTGCTAAATGTCTAATTGACCCCAAAGTTTTGAAAAGTTAATTTTCTATCACGCCAGTGTCATGCTTAATTCTGCCACCTTGACATTGTGTTCACTCCTTCAGCTAGCAGCGTTAAGGAGAGTGAAAACGTGTCAACAGGCAGTGTTGTGGGTGAAGGCATTAAATTTTTATGGATGTGTTTATGTATTATACATGGACAAGTCAGCAAGTCTGTATTAGAATAATCCGCAGAAGCAATAAATTAATGCTGTATTATTAATATTTGTTTACATGTTCAACAATGGCTCTGCATTTGTGGCCAAAATCCCCCTCATCACCAGCTACCAAACACCACTATGCCCTGGTGTCCAGCAGTCACCTGGCTGAAGCTGTGAGGTGCCATTTTCGGCTCTGAAAATCTCAATTTGCATAAAGCTTCTCAGCCTTCTAAATTATCTTTGTTTCTGCGTGGAATTGTAAAGGTTGAGTGGTGAGGGCTTAAAGAATCCTCTTAAATAATTAACTGGAGTAAACAAAGTAACATCTTGAAGAGTGAGGGATTTTTTCCCCTCCCTTTGGGGGAAAAATAGGAAATTCCTTAAGATAATACATTAGATAGAAAGGGGCAGCCATTTTTTTTTTCTTTTTTCTTTTTTTGGCTTAAACAACACAAATTTATTTTCTCATAGTTCTAGAGGGTAGAAGTCCAAGATCAAGGTGTCAGTAGGGTTGGTTCCTTCTGAGGTCCCTCTCCTTGGCTGGTAAATGGCCTCTTCTCCTTGTGTTTTTACATGGTCTTTCCCCTGTTTGTGTCTATGCCCTAATCTCTTCTACTAAGGACACCTCTTTTTAACTTGATTACTTCTTTAAAGACACTTTGTCCAAATACAGTCACATTCTGATACACTGGGCGTTAGAACTTCAGCCTATGAATTGTGGCGGGGGGACACACTTCAGCCCACACGATGCTGCAACACGCTGAATAATTTGTTCACATCTTGGCTCCCTCACTAGGCTAGGTTGTGACATCCGGAGGGGCAGAAATGCTAGTTCTTTTTCCCATCTCCATCACTCAGTGGAGCAGCACAGCTTAGCTGACTGGATGACTGAGAAGCACAGTGGAGCTCAGGAAGGAGGTGTGGTCCATGTGCCAAGCCTCTCGGTCTCCAAAGACTCCAGAAGGATCTCACAATCAACAGTGTTGGGGAGCATGGTGAGAGGGTGAGGACAGTTCTACCTCTAGCTGCGGTAGCTTGTGTTGGATTGCTTTATTCTTTTAGTTTAAATTGAGGGAAAATTGGCATCTCACATTATATTAGTTTCAGGTGTACAACATAATAATTCGATATTTGTACACACTACAAAGTGGTCACCACAATAAGTCTATGATCATCCATCACCATATCATTGACCCTCATTCACACATTTTCGCCCATCCCCCCAACCCCCTTCTCCTCTGGTAACCATCAATCTGTTCTACGTATCTGTGATTTTTGTTTTGTTTCATTTGTTCATTTGTTATGTTTTTAAGATTCCACATATAAGTGAAATCATATGGTATTTGTCTTTCTCCGTCTGATATATTGCACTTAGCATAATACCCTCAAGGTCCATCCATGCTGTTGCAAATGGCAAGACTACCTTTATACGGCTGAGTAGTATTTCATTGTATACCAAAATATACCACATCTTTATCCATTCAACCATTGATTGACACTTAGGTTGTTTCCGTATCTTGGTTACTGTAAATAATTCTGCAATGAGCATAGGGGTGCTTATATATTTTTGAATTAGGGTTTTCATTTTCTTCAGATAAATACCCAGAAGTAGAATAGTTGAAACATATGGTGGTTCTATTTTTAATTTTTTGAGGAACCTCCATACTGTTTTCTGTAGTGGCTGCATGAATTTACATTCCCACCAACAGTTTGTGATGATCGCCCTTTTCCACATCTTCTCCAATACTTGTCTTTTTGATAATATTCATTCTGACAGGTGTAAGGTGATGTTGTGGTTTTGATTTGCATTTCCCTGATAATTAGTGATGTTGAACATCTTTTCATGTACCTGTTGGCCATCTGTATGTCTTCTTTGGAAAAATGTCTATCTAGATCCTCTGCCCATTTTTTAATCTGATTGTTTTGTTTTTCTTGCTTTTGAGTTGTTTGAATTCTTTATATATTTTGGATATTAATCCCTTACCAGTATATGATTTACAAATATTTTCTCCCATTCAGTGGGTTGCCTTTTCATTTCGTTGGTGGTTTCCTTTGCTGTGCAGAAGCTTTTAAGTTTGAGGTAGTCTCACTTGGTTATTTTTGCTTTTGTTGCCCTTTTCTTTGGATTCCAGTCTAAAAATTCAAAGCCAAAGACCAACATCAAGGAGATTACTGCCTATGTTTTCTTCTAGGGGTTTTATGATTTCAGGTCTCACATTCAAGTCTTTAATTCATTTTAGTTAATTTTTGTGTATTATGTAAGATAGCAGTCTAGTTTCATTATTTTGCATGTGACTGTCCGGGTTTCCCAACACCATATATTGAAGAGACTGTCCTTTTCCCATTGCATATTCTTGGCTCCTTTGTGGCAAATTAATTGACCATATATGTATGAGTTTATTTCTGGGCTCTCTATTCTGTTCCATTGATCTGTGTGTCTGTTTTTATGCTCATACCGTAGTGTTTTAATTACTATAGCTTTGTAGTATAGTTTGAAATCAGGGTGTGTGATACCTCTAGCTTTGTTCTTCTTTTTCAAGGTTGTTTTGGCTATTTGTGGTCTTTTGTGGTTCCATTCAAATTTTAGAATTATTTTTCTGGTTCTGTGAAAAATGCTATTGGAATTCTGATAGGGATTTCATCGAATCTGTCAATATCTTTGGGTAGTATGGACATTTTACCAATATTAATTCTTCCAGTCCATGAACAGAAAATATCTTTTCATTTATTTGTGTCCTCTTGAATTTCTTTCATCAATATCTTAGAGATTTCAGTGTACAGGTCTTTCACTTTTTTGGTTACAATTAAATTTATTTCTAGGTATTTTGTTCCTTTTGATGCAATTGTAAATGGAATTGCTTTCTTAATTTTTCCTTCTGAAAGTTTGTTACTACTGTATAAAAACACAAAAGATTTCTGTATATGGATTTTGTATCCTGCAACTTTACTGAATTCATTTATTAGTTCTAACTTTTTTTTTTTTTTTTTTTTTTGGTGGAGTCTTTAGGGTTTTCTATATATAGTATCATGTCATCTGCAAATAGTAACAGTTTTACTTCTTCCTTTCCAATTTGGATGTTTTCTGTTTCTTTTTCTTGCCTAATTGCTCTGGCTAGGACTTCCAATACTATGTTGGATAAAAGTAGTGAGAGTGGGCATCTTCGTCTTATTCCTGATCTTAGAAAAAAATCTTTCAGCTTGTCCACTGAGTATGCTGTTAGCTGTGGGTTTGTTACATATGGCCTTCATTATGTTGAGGTGTGTTCCCTCTATGCCCACTTTGCTGAGTTATTTTAAATCATAATTAGATGTTGAATTTTGTCAAATGTTTTTTCTGCATTTATTAAGATGACCATAGATTTTTATTCTTCATTTTGTTAATATGGATATCACATTGATTGATTTGTGGACCTTGCATTCCTGGAATAAATCCCACTTTATCAATGTGTATGATCCTTTCAAGGTATTGTTGAATTCGGCTAGCTAATATTTTCTTGAGGATTTTTGCATCAATGTTCATCAGGATATTGGCCTGTAACTTTCTTTTTTCTTGTGTTATCCATGTCTGGTTTTAGTATCAGGGTAATGTTTGCCTCATAAAATGAGTTTGAAAGTGTTCCCTCTTCTTCAATTTTTTGAAATAGGTTGAGAAGGATAGGTATTATATCTTCTTTGAATATTCTTTGACTATTTGGTAGAGTTCACCAGTGAAGCTGTCTGATACTGGGCTTTTGTTTGTTGGGAAGTTTATTATTACTGATTCAATCTCCTTACTAGTAATCAGTGTATTCAGATACATTGATTCACTCTTGGAGATTGTACATTCCTAAGAATTTATCCATTTTTCTAGGTCGTCCAATTTGCTGGCATATAATGATTCATAGTAGTCTCATAATCTTTTGTATTTCTGTGGTATCAGTTGTAACTTCTCTTTCATTTCTCCTTTTGTTTATTTGAGCCCTCTCTCTTTTTTTCTTGGTGAGTCTATCTAGCCTCTCTAAAGGCTTATCAATTTTGTTTATTTTTTCAAAGAATCAGTTCTTAATTTATTGATCTTTTTTCATTTTTTTCTTTCTCCTTTCTTTCTTTCTTCTTTCTTTCTTTCTTTCTCTCTCTCTTTCTTTCTTTCCTTTTTCTTGGTCTCTATTTCATTTATTTCCACTCTGATCTTTATTATTTCCTTCCTTCTACTAACTTTGGGCTTTGTTTTTGTTTCTCTAGCTCCTTTAGGTGTAAATTTAGATCATCTATTGGAGAGTTTTCTTGTTTCTTGAGGTGGACCTGAATTGCTACCCCTCTTAGAACTGGTTTTACTGTATCTCATAGATTTTGGAATGTTGTATTTCCATTTTCATTTGTTTCCAGGTGTTTTCTGATTTCCCTTCTGACTTCTTCACTGGCCCATTGATTTTTCAGTAGCATGTTGTTTAATCTTCACATATTTGTGATTTTTCTGGTTTTCTTCTTGTAATTGAGTTGTCCCTGTGTGACAGTACTGGGGCTTTAGACGAGTGTATGAGATCTTTTTGGGGGGATACCCATGAGCTGTGGCAAGGCCAAGGGAGTGCACAAGGATGGTGTCTCCTGCCTACGTTCCCTGAGAGCACCTCCATAGCCTCTAGGCATGTGGCAAACCTGAAGCCTGTCCCTCAGGTTGAAGCCTCAGGACAAGAAAATGGGCCTCTCTCACAGGCAGACTGAAGGTGTATTTCAACCTGCTATTTGTGCAGTGCCCTAGGCTTGCTAGCTTGCCCAGAACGGTCTTTCTGATTGTTACAGTCCCATGGGTCAAGAAAGCAAGTGTCTGTGGCCACCAGGGCCAGGTGATTGAGGGTCATCCCCTGTGGGCTGTGCTGACCTGCTGGCTTTGGCAAGGCTGCAGGAGTGCTGAGGACAGGACACGCTTTGGGGAGGCATGGGGTGAGCACTAGGGGCAGGGCACACCTGTGGCCTTAGCAAGGCTGGAAAAGAGTGCTGGGGGCGGTAGCTATCACGATGCAGAAGCACACGGCGGGTGGGGCGTGCCCGTGGCTTTAGCAAGGAAGAGTGTCAGGAGCAGAGCAAGCCTGCAGCTCTAGTGAGGCTGTGTCCACGCCTCTGCCCGCACAAGCAAGTTACAGGAAGAATGCAAAAATGGCACTCACCGGGCGCCTCCATCCCCAGGAATGTCCTAACCCATCCCTGTCTCCCCAGCAGATGCTTTAAAATGAGCAAATAAACCTTCACATGTAGTCCAGGCAGTTCTCTAACTGTTGCCTTGACTCTGGGTGTCAGGATGAGTGAGATTACTCGCAAGTCCCTCAGAAGGAGTATCTGAGATCCCCACAGCCCTTGGGGTCCCTGGACGTAGGCCCCATTGGTTTCTAAAGCTGGATATTTTCGGGGCCTGTCTCTCCGGCGCAGGTCCCAAAGGTTGGAATGTCCGATGTGAGACCCAAACCCCAAGCTCCTCTGGAGTAACATCAGACCACGAAGTCCTTCCCTCCTGCGTGTCTCTGCCTCTCCTGCCCGTCTTGACGTGGCCCTTTTATCCCGGAGGGGCGGTTGTGGAGGAGCTGTTCGGCAAGTTGCCGGTTCTTTCTCAGCAGTAATTATGCCATTTGTAGATGTCGATTTGGTATGTCTGTGGAAGGGAGTTCAGGATCTACTTACACTGCCGTCTTGGACTGCCTCTGGTCCAAGAGGCATTCTTAAAGGACAGAGTAGGGAAAGAGGGTTGAAGAAGCAGTGCAGGTTTTTACTTAACTGCTTCCCATGCTAGAGATGATTTCTTGTGATCTTCTTTATCAACCTGGCAACAACAGTTATGAAGTGCAGATAAAAAAAAAAAAAAAAAAAAATACATGGCAAGCTTGCTGGTAGAAGGTGCTAAAGATCTAACGTTAATGACATAAGGGCATGGGAGCATGTGTGTGTGCGTGTGTGTGTGTGTCCTTGTATACGTAGGAGAAAATGCGGTAATCCTTCTCAAAAGTGTTTAATGAGAGAACAAAAAGTCTAAGACATAAGGGATTTTCTCAGGTATCGAGCAGTTCTGCCTACCAGCTGATGAAGAAACTACATGCCATTTTTATGAGAGATGAAATTTAACCATAACAAGTGAAAATGGAATATTTTCTGATGGCATTAATAATGGAGTGAAATTACTTCTGGGGAGCCGAATTTTATTTTCTGAGGGATGAAGGGGAAATGCGGATTTCCAGAGCAGGTTCACTGCTGCAGTCAGAAGTACAGCTGAATGAGGCAGCCCCGAATGAAACCTCGAATTTCCTTCATTCGTTTCTAGTGTGCCTTTAACACACTCAGGGGCTGTGACTTTGCGAGACAACCTAGTATGAATTTGAGTGTACAAGATGCACAGCATATCCAGATTCACTGTGGCATCAGTAGCTCCCAGTCATGGCCAAAGTCTTTTGCATAAAGGCTTCAAACTAACCGTTTACCAGTTGCCTCCCCTGTTATTTGGCTGCCCTTATTTCCTGTTTGTCAAACCGTAGCTAAATAAAATGAGACACCACTTTCCACATAGATCTCGTTTACCTCTTCATTTCTCCATGAAAACATATCTTCTTACTCCAAACAATGCATTCCTTAAAGTTCTGCGGAAAATTCCTCTCTTCTATAAACTCCATCTAGGTTCTTTGCGTTTATTGTAGCATCCCTTCGGGATTCATTCATTCACAAAAACGTTGGGGAGCACTTACTATAGACAAAGGAAAACATAGGATCAGGGGCCACAGAGTTGGACAAGTTGCCTTCTCTACTCTCGAGGAGCATACAGCCCAACTGGACAGATGGACAATATACTGTGGTAAGCGCAGTGAACAGAGGAGTGCCCCCTGGGGGTGGGGTGCCAGTGGAAAACTAACATGGATGTTTCCTGGAAGATATCATGTCTGGGATGAGTCTCAGAAGATCAGTAGAAGTTTACCAGGCTGGGCATCCAAGGCATGGAGGTCAGTGCCAAGCCTGGAAACAGGACAATAGGCACTTCACCTTGTATCCTCTGTAGCTATGTGTTCATAAGAGTCTGTCTTCTCCCCTGCTTCAGACTGACTCCCGCTTCAGACCACAAGCAGACCATGGGACATCCAAGTTAAATGAGAAAATGTACCTACCACAAAGTGCTAGGAGATGGCTTCTAGACTTCTTATTATCAGTATTTAAACCTGGTGTACTGTTTATTTTCCTTAAGTATCATTAAAGTGCTCTTTAAATGAATATTCAAATCTTGCTGTTTGCTACTCTACTCCTGCTGCCCCTCTGATAGCAGAGGCGGCTGAAGCTAGAACGAGGACTCTACGAAGAAGTGAGAGATCAAGGAATAAAACCAGGGTCCCCGATCTTCCTGTTAGGAGCCCTCTGTCCGAATGCTCACAGTAACTTCCAGTGGGGAGGAGGGCGCGGTGAGCGGGAGAAAAGCACAGCAGCTGCTTCTTCACTTCCTCCAGAATAGGGCATCTCTATAATCAGGAGGGAAGGGGAAGTTGGAGGTGGCTTTGGTAACTGGTTTGGAACTCAGTAGGGCTTTGCAATCTCCTGAGAGATCGTGCTCTACTGATTTAAGAACTCTAAACAAAATCTCTTAACTTCTTTTCTAAGCATTATCACAAGTAAAGATAGGATTTGTTTTCTGGTTAAAATGTGATTCAAGGGACACATGATATGATGTTTTAAGTGATATGCTCTCGAAGTCTTTATTTCCTTTTAAGCAACTGGATCATCAGCAAAATTGTAACATTAACATGGGTGGTAAAATGTGTGTATATCATTTTTCATATAAATCTCTGCCTCTCGATCAGTTTCCACATCGCCTGCACATTTATATCAGATCTCAGAAGCCCACTGAAAATTAGCAAGAGAAGAAGTGTGAAGAGACAGAAATAGTATGCAATCCTTGCAGAATATCTTACTTAGTAGAGTAGGAAAGCGGAGGAGAAGAAAGAATAGTACTACTTTTATTTTTTCTGTGTAGCCCCATGACTTTTTCAAATTATTTCCCACCTTTCATTTAGTTGTGACCTAGCAGCTGTTTTTGACAGGTGGAAAAACAGAGACAGGTAGCAGCCAATCAAGTGACACCCAAGCCAGGCTCCCTAGAGCTGCCGCATCTCAGGCGCAGTCCTTGCTGTTTGCTGCCAAATCATCCCGCTTTCTTCACAATGAACACACAAGTCTCTGTTGGCATCTCAAGAATAGCCAGCACATTCCTCACACTGGCTTTGGGAACGACGTCAGGAGCCCGGAAAAGCTCCAGGAAGAAGTCCTGAATTCCAGTGCCCGCCGGGATCTAGGGGGTGGGGAAGGGGCCCGTGAGCAGGGTGAGGATAAGATGCAGAGGTGGGAACCCAGGAGGGTGCGCCGGCTGAAGGACGGCGTCAGCTGGAGCCAGCTTGCAGGACCACCACGGCCCATTGCACGCATCTCTTTCCAAACCTGCAGTCAACATCCTCACCTGGGTAGCTTGAAATCAACAATTTACACCCCGGAAACTAGCGAACACTACTCCATAGCAGTGCTTTCACCCCTCCCCCACCCCAGAGGGGGTTATTAAACGTTGACTGGCACACTCCTGCCTAAGAACATCAAATTTGATTTTTTTTAAATTGAAATATGGTTGATTTACAATGTTGTGTTAGTTTCAGGTGTACAGCAAAGTGATGCAGTTATATATATATATATATATATATATATATTCAGATTCTTTTCCATTACAGAATATTACAAAATACTGAGTAGAGTTCCCTGTGCTATACAGTAGGACCTTGTTGGTTATCTATTTTATATATAGTAGTGTGTATATGTCAATCCCAAAGTCCTAATTTATCCCTGCCCCACTTCTTTCCCCTTTGGTAACCATAAATTTGTTTTCTATGTTTGTGAGTCTATTTCCGTTTTGTAAATAAGTTCATTTGTTTCTTCTTTTAGATTCCACATATAAGTGACATCATTTGATATTTGTTTTTCTCTGTCTGACTTACTTCACTTAGTATGATAACCTCTAGGTCCATCCATGTTGCTGCAAATGGCATTATTTCATTCCTTTTTATGGCTGAGTAATATTCCATTGTATATGTACCACATCTTCTTTATCCATTCATCTGTTGGTGGACTTTTAGGTTGCTCCCATGTCTTGCCTATTGTAAATAGTGCTATGAACATTGGGGTGCATGTACTCTTTTTGAAGTAGACTTTTCATCTTTTCCAGATATATGCCCAGGAGTAGAATTGCTGGATCATATGGTAACTCTAGTTTTAGTTTTTTAAGGAACCCCCATACTGTTCTCCATAGTGGCTGCACCAATTTACATTTCCACAAACAGTGTAGGAGGGTTCCCTTTTCTCCCCACCAAATTCAGTCTTTATTAATGGCAGATGAGCCAAACAAAACTCCTTTGCTCCTGTATCCAGCCCTGAGTTTGAGACCCCTGCTCTAGGGACTAGTCTGTCCTTGGCACTGTGCCAGATTTGATTCCTAGCTAGTTCTCTCCTACTTTCTTTTTTCTCTCTTCCTTCTCTCCCCTCCCCTCCCTCTCTGACTTCTGAGGAGGTGATCAATGAGGTGGCCATACAAAACTATTACAAAGGAAACAAGGTAGAGGAGATACTACAACTTGCTAACAGGTGTGTGAATAACTCCAGGCACGGAGTTGCCTTCTCTCCGTTGAAACTCCTCGGCCCACCTCTCTTGTTAACACCTGTGAAATTGTTCAATAAAACAATCCCACAAGCCCCGTTCGGTCTCTCGAATATGTAGTCTGCTACATTTCTTGTCAGCGAGGCAGCATTTAATTAATTTCGAAGGCCATGTGAAATGTTCTTGAGTAACAAATTAAGATTTAGTTCAAACATTCTTGATGGGGCCTTGGTGTGCTAACCAGGTTTATGGATCTGTTTCATGGGAATACACTTTACAAACTTGCATTTGTGAGTTGTTTATTCAGTGAGTTTAGGCATCCATTATATTTTTGTCACTGTTGTAGACGTGAATGGAAGGGAAGAAAATCATTGCTGGCAAGAGCTATTTCAGATTTCTGCAAGTTGAAGTACTGTGTTAAAAAATTGGAACAATATGTCCATCACTAGACACTATGTTTGATAAAGTAAAATAATCATAAGTATCACTGTTTTTTTTTCCTTTTAATGAAAGGATTTTCAGCCAACATTAGAGAAGCCTGATAAATAAAACCTGTCCAAAAACAGGTTCTTAAACTGGGGTTCACAGATTCCCAAGAGGGTCATGGGTAGAATGCAGGGTGGCTGCGAACTTAAACGTGAAAGTAATTACAACATTATCTGCACCCACTTCCAGCTGAAATTGAGCATATCCTTCAATTATGAAGATAAGCAACAACCTGTAGTACTATTAGCAGTACCTGTCTCTTCATCACCAAAAGAAATCACAGATATTTTCCTATCAAATTACAGTTGTTGCAGATATCTGAAAACATTGCTTATACTCATCACTTCTTCAAAATTATAATAATTATTTGATCTGCTAGATTTTGTGTTTTAAAAGCACATATATTATGACATCACACATTTGACTTTTATATATTTTGATAACTATAATTCCATATAATTGGTTTCCTTTGTAATCTCTACGCATCTTATTTTATGCATTTAAAAATATTAACCTGAGAGGGGATCCACAGTCCTTACCAGCTTGCCAAAGGGACAGGAAACATGGGACCAAAAAACTTAAGAACCCCTTTCCTAATATCAGTCTCATATTTCATTTTTTGTTCATTCAACAACCAAGAACATTAAAGTACCTTTAATATGCCCTGGAATGTTCTAAGCACTAGGGCTATAAACACAGACAAGACGAGTTGTTTGGCCTAAGGCGACCCAGCACTGGATCCTACCTGGCTCTTTGCTGGGGCTAATGGTGGACTCTGGGAGGGCTCACACCAAGGAGTACTTCCAGGAACTTCTGCTGCTTGTGTCCTTGTCCCCACGGTGAGCCACAGCCACCTTCCGCCTCTGGAGGAGACAATCCAAAACTAGCAGCCATGTAGCTGACAGGGTCTTTGTGCTCCGGCCAGGTTCCAAGCCTGTGTTTCTCAGGTGGGAGAGCCGAGTTCAGGACAGTGGTGCAGCTCCACGTAATATCAAATGGCAAAAGCTCTCCCAGAGATCTCCATCTCAACGCTAAGACCCAGCTCCACTCAACAACCAGCAAGCTACAGTGCTGGACACCCTATGCCAAACAACTAGCAAGACAGAAACACAACCCCACCCATTAGCAGAGAAGCTGCCTAAAATCATCATAAGGTAACAGACACCCCAAAACACACAACTGGATGAGGTCCTGTCCACCAGAAAGACAAGATCCAGCCTCATCCACCAGGACGCAGGCACTAGTCCCCTCCACCAGGAGGCCTACACAACCCACTGAACCAACCTTACCCACTGGGGGCAGACACCAAAAACAACGGGAACTATGAACCTGCAGCCTGCAAAAAGGAGACCCCAAACACAGTAAGTTAAGCAAAATGAGAAGACAGAGAAACACACAGCAGATGAAGGAGCAAGGTAAAAACCCACCAGACCAAACAAATGAAGAGGAAATAGGCAGTCTACCTGAAAAAGAATTCACAGTGATGATAGTAAAGATGATCCAAAATCTTGGAAATGAATGGAGAAAATACAAGAAACGTTTAACAAGGACTTGGAAGAACTACAGAGCAAACAAACAATGATGAACAACACAATAAATGAAATTAAAAATTCTCTAGAAGGAATCAATAGCAGAATAACTGAGGCAGAAGAACAGAAAAGTGACCTGGAAGATAAAATAATGGAAATAACTACCACAGAGCAGAATAAAGAAAAAGGAATGAAAAGAATTGAGGACAGTCTCAGAGACCTCTGGGACAACATTAAATGCACAAACATTCGAATTAAAGGGGTCCCAGAAGAAGAAGAGAAAAAGAAAGGGACTGAGAAAATATTGGAAGAGATTATAGTTGAAAACTTGCCTAATATGGGAAAGGAAATAGTCAATCAAGTCCAGGAAGTGCAGAGAGACCCATACAAGATAAATCCAAGGAAAAACAAGCCAAGACATATATTAATCAGACTGCCAAAAATTAAATACAAAGAAAAAATATTAAAAGCAGCAAGGGAAAAAAAACAAACAGCATACAAGGGAATCCCCATAAGGTTAACAGCTGATCTTTCAGCATAAACTCTACAAGCCAGAATGGAGTGGCAGGACATATTTAAAGTGAGGAAATGGAAAAGCCTACAACCAAGGTTACTCTATTCAGCAAGGATCTCATTCAGATTTGATGGAGAAATTAAAACCTTTACAAACAAGCAAAAGCTAAGAGAATTCAGCACCACCAAACCAGCTTTACAACAAATGCTAAAAGAACTTATCTAGGCAGGAAACACAAGAGAAGGAAAAGACCTACAATAACAAACCTAAAACAATTAAGAAGATGGTAATAGGAACATACATATCGATAATTACCTTAAATGTAAATGGATTAAATGCTCCAACCAAAAGACATAGACTGGCTGAATGGATACAAAACACAAGACCCATATATATGTTGTCTACAAGAGACCCACTTCAGACCTAGGGACACATACAAACTGAAAGTGAGGGGATGGAAAAAGATTCTCCATGCAAATGGAAATCAAAAGAAATCTGGAGTAGCAATTCTAATATCAGACAAAATAGACTTTAAAATAACGACTATTACAAGAGACAAAGAAGGACTAAAAAATGATCAGGGATCAATCCAAGAAGAAGATATAACAATTGTAAATATTTATGCACCCAACATAGTAGCACCTCAATACATAAGGCAAATGCTAACAGCCATAAAGGGGAAATCAACAGTAGCACAGTCATAGTAGGGGACTTTAACACCCCATTTTCACCAATGGACAGATCACACAAAATGAAAATAAATAAGGAAACACAAGCTTTAAATGACACACTAAACAAGATGGACTTAATTGATATTTACAGGACATTCCATCCAAAAACAACAGAATACACTTTCTTCTCAAGTGCTTATGGAACATTCTCCAGGATAGATCATAACTTGGTCACAAATCAAGACTTGGTTAATTTAAGAAAATTGAAATCATATCAAGTATCTTTTCTGACCACAATGCTATGAGACTAGATATCAATTACAGGAAAAAATCTGTAGAAAATACAAACACATGGAGGCTAAACAACACACTACTAAATAACGAAGAGATCACTGAAGAAATCAAAGAGGAAATCAAAAAATACCTAGAAACAAATGACAATGGAGACACAATGACCTACAACCTAGGGGATGCAGCAAAAGCAGTTTTAAGAGGGAAGTTTGTAGCAATACAATCCTACATCAAGAAACAAGAAACATCTCAAATAAACAACCTAACCTTACACCTAAAGCAATTAGAGAAAGAAGAACAAAAAAACCCCAAAGTTAGCAGAAGGAAAGAAATTGTAAAGATCAGACCAGAAATAAATGAAAAAAGAAATGAAGGAAAAAATAGCAAAATCAATAAAACTAAAAGCTGGTTCTTTGAGAAGATAAACAAAAGTGATAGACCATTAGCCAGACTCATCAAGAAAAAAAGGGAGAAGACTCAAATCAATAGAATTAGAAATGAAAAGGGAGAAGTAACAACTGACACTACAGAAATACAAAGGATCATGAAAGATTACTACAAGCAATTATATGCCAATAAAATGGACAACCTGTGAGAAATGGACAAATTCTTAAAAAATCACAACATTCCGAGACTGAAGCAGGAAGAAATAGAAAATACAAACAGACCAATCACATGCACTGAAATTGAAACTGAGATTAAAAACTTTCCAACAAACAAAAGTCCAGGACCAGATGGCTTCACAGGCGAATTCTATCAAACACGTAGAGAAGACATAACACCTATCCTTCTCAAACTCTTCCAAAGTATAGCAGAGGGAGGAACACTCCCCAACTCATTCTACGAGGCCACCATCACCCTGATACCAAAACCAGACAAAGATGTCACAAAGAAAGAAAACTACAGGCCAATATCACGGATGAACGTAGAGGCAAAAATCCTCAACAAAATACTAACAGACAGAATCCAACAGCACATTAAAGGGATCATACCACATGATCAAGTGGGGGTTTTCCCAGGAATGCAAGGATTCTTCAATATACACAAATCAATCAATGTGGTAAAGCATATTAAAAAATAGAAGGAGAAAAACCATATGATCATCTCAATAGATGCAGAAAAAGCTTTCGACAAAATTCAATACCCATTTATGACAAAAACCCTCCAGAAAGTAGGCATAGAGGGAACTTACCTCAACTTAATAAAGGCCATATATGATAAACTCACAGTCAACATCATTCCCAATGGTGAAAAACTGAAACCATTTCCTCTAATATGAGGAACAAAACAAGGTTGCCCACTCTTATGACTATTATTCAACATAGTTTTGGACGTTTTAGCCAAGCAATCAGAGAAGAAAAAGAAATAAAAGGAATCCAAATCAGAAAAGAATGACATGACACTAAACATAGAGAATCCTAAAGATGCTACCAGAAAACTACTAGAGCTAATCAATGTATTTGGTAAAGTAGCAGGATACAAAATTAATGCACAGAAATCTCTTGCATTCCTATACGCTAATGATGAAAAATCTGAAAGTGAAATTAAGGAAACACTCTCTTTTACCATTGCAACAAAAAGAATAAAACACCTAGGAATAAACCTACCTAAGGAGACAAAAGACCTGTATGCAGAAAATTATAAGACAATGATGAAAGAAATTGAAGATGATACAAACAGATGGAGAGATACACCATGTTCTTGCATTGGAAGAATCAACGTTGTGAAAATGACTATACTACCCAAAGCAATCTACAGATTCAATGCATTCCCTATCAAACTACCAATGGCATTTTTCAAAGAACTAGAACAAAATATTTCACAATTTGTATGGAAACACAAAAGACCCTAAATAGCCAAAGCAATCTTGAGAAAGAAAAACGGAGCTTGAGGAATCAGACTCCCGGACTTCAGACTATACTACAAAGCTACAGTAATCAAGACAGCATGGTACTGGCACAAAAACAGAAATATAGATCAATAGAATAGGATAGAAAGCCCAGAGATAAACCCACACACGTATGGTCACCTTATTTTTGATAAAGGAGGCAAGAATATACAATGGAGAAAAGACAGCCTCTTCATTAAGTGGTGCTGGGAAAACTGCACAGCTACATATAAAAGAATGAAATTAGAACACTCCCTAACACCATACGCAAAAAATAAACTTGAAATGGATTAAAGACCTAAATATAAGGCCAGACACTGTAAAACTCTTAGAGGAAAACATAGGCCGAACACTCTATGACATAAATCACAGCAAGATCCTTTTTGACCCACCTCCTAGAGAAATGGAAATAAAAACAACCATAAACTAATGGGACCTAATGAAACTTAAAAGCTTTTGCACAGCAAAGGAAACCATAAATAAGACAAAAAGAAAATCCTCAGAAAGGGAGAAAATATTTGCTAATGAAGCAACTGACAAAGGATTAATCTCCAAAATTTACAAGCAGCTCATGCAGCTCAACATCAAAAAAACAAACAACCCAATCCAAAAATGGGCAGAAGGCCTAAACAGACATTTCTCCAAAGAAGATATACAGATTGCCAACAAACACATGAAAGGATGCTCAACATCACTAATCATTAGAGAAATGCAAATTGAAACTACAATGAGGTATCACCTCACACCAGTCAGAATGGCCATCATCAAAAAACCTACAAACAGTAAATTCTGGCGAGGATGTGGAGAAAAGAGAACCCTCTTGCACTGTTGGTGGGAATGTAAATTGATACAGCCACTATGGAGAACAGTATGGAGGTTCCTTAAAAAACTACAAATAGAACTACCATATGACCCAGCAATCCCACTACTGGGCATATACCCTGAGAAAACCATAATTCAAAAGAGTCATGTACTACAATGTTCATTGCAGCACTATTTACAATAGCCAGGACATGGAAGCAATATAAGTGTCCATCGACAGATGAATGGATAAAGATGTGGCACATATATACAATGGAATATTACTCAGCCATAAAAGAAATGAAATTGAGTTATTTGTAGTGAGGTGGATGGGCCTAGAGTCTGTCATACAGAGTGAAGTTAAGTCAGAAAGAGAAAAACAAATACTGTATGCTAGCACATATATATGGACTCTAAAAAAAAAAAAAAAAAGGTTCTGAAGAACCTAGGGGCAGGATAGGAATAAAGACACAGACATAGAGAATGGACTTGAGGACACGGGGAGGGGGAAAGTTAAGCTGGGACGAAGTGAGAGAATGGCGTGGACATATATACACTACTAAGTGTAAAATAGATAGCTAGTGGGCAGCAGGTGCATAGCACAGGGAGATCAGCTCGGTTCTTTGTGACCACCTAGAGGAGTGGGATAGGGAGGATGGGAGGGAGACACGAGAGGGAGGATATATGGAGTTATATGTATATGTATTGCTGATTCACTTTGTTATAAAGGAGAAACTAACACAGCATTGTAAAGCAATTTTACCCCAATAAAGATGTTTAAAAAATCAAAGAACAAACAAGACAAAATTCCTACTCTCAATAATCTTAAATTCTAGAGAGGCAACCTAAATTATTTTTCCAAGTAGAGTAATTTCTTAAACACTCAGTCTCAAAAGCAACAATAGAAATTCACAAGTAGCATAGATCCTTGCTACTCAGAGTTTGGTGCACGAAATAGCAAACTTGGCATTACCTGGGAATTTGTTAGAAATGAAGAATTTCAGGTCCCATCCCAGAATCTGCATTTTAATAACATCCCAGGGAATTATAAAGTTTGAGAAGTACTGGCTTAGCTTTTAGACCCCTCACTACCATCCTTACTACTTCCTTCTTCCCATTTGGCCTGAACATCTGAAACAGTGATGAAAGTCACAAGGTATCAGGAGGCCTCTGATAAAGTTAAGTCTAGATCAAATTGATTTTTCCAAGGCTCATGAAAGAAAGAGGGGGTGGGTCTTGAGAATTCTATTTCTAACCACACAGAAGAGTAAAAATTCGGGCTGGAAAAAAAGTCATGACTGAAAATTTCCTCACATTTTCTCATGCTTAATTTGGTCATTCCTTTGTATGAAATAAGCTCATCTTGTTTAGTGGTACCTCAATGAAGTGAAATTGGCTACACCGTTCTTTCACTCAAAGTGCTATTCATAGATATCTATTCTCAACCGTGTTATTTATACTCTGTCTAAAAGTAGGTTTCACAGTTATTTAGAATCATGCAGTACCAACAGAGAACTTCTTTAATCTTGATCTGAAGAGCTGAACTCATTTGAATTTCCTAATATAATATCTGGGGAGAACCCCAACCTGTGAAGAATGAAAGGAGAAAAAATGATATGTAAGAAAAGATATCAGAACCCAGTGGCTATTTAAGAGCTGAAAATTGATTGAGTTCTATGTCTGGTGGAAGCTTCTCAAATTCTATGCAAACTGCAATAAAGTGGTTTGATAACTAAATCTTACTAATGGTCTGGGAGCAGTGTTCTCTGCTCACTGCAATCTCTGATCCTGTCTTTGCTTTAAATTCTGATTTTTTTCATCACAGATTTTGGCATTCATTTTTATTTTTAAAAATATTGCATGAAAATATGATTCATCTTGATTAATGAGTTTTGGGGGTTCTCTTAAATTGTGCACCCAAGGTCCTAGTCCCAACCCTTCTGGACATACAAGGTCAGAGGTGAGGAAATCATTAGAATAAGTTTCAGAAATAAAAAGTGTTCATTTCTCCCAAGTGATTGTCTTTAATCTTTCAATATTATCAATCATATTAGAATAATTTTTAAAGTAATCATGATACTTGTGTCATGTTGCATTCATACACCACTCATAAGTATAATTAAGATCTGTTGTTTTCGACACATGTTACAGTCAAGAAACTCTTCCTTTAATTAATAGGTAAACTGAGGCTTGGATCTTTAACTCGTAGATTTGTGGTTTCTCTAAACTGCTCCAGAGTAAAATGTTTACCAAAACATAACCCCACTCTAGTATAAGATGCAGAACATTATGTTTGAACATCGTGTGAAATGCTATTGTCATCAAAGTTAATCACCAAGAAAGCTAGGGCTAATAAATGGCTGAGACGCATTGGAAAATTAGATCTTTACTTGGATTTAAATTAATAAAATTATACAGTATCAGAGATAGCCCCTCGCTAGGACATTTAATGTTAACGATGTTAATAATAGTCTCAAAGGGTATTGTTAAGAGGAACTCTCTCAATTGCCAGATGGAAGCATTGTACCAGTATTTTTGCAAACATAAGGTAACATCAAATAGAAAAGGGTACATGATAGGAAGATAAAGGTAAACCCTATCATCCCATAAAGCACAAATAATCCCAAACATCTCCAATGGCACATGACTGAAGAAAAATAGTCTGGTGCCATACCAAATAATTCCTTAAGACACGAAATAAGCAATAAACACTGTGACCAAACACTCTACTGGCTGTTGTATTTGGCTTCATTTGAAGAAGCAGAGCCCAACCCAAGCTGGGTCAAGTTAAGGGAGGATTATTTTATGGATGAATAGGAAGCAATAAGAAGGCTAGGATACAAGAGAAATGTGACTAATTCTCATTGAGATGAGCTATATGTGTGAAATACACATTGGATTTCAGAAAGTCAGTATAAAAAAAAGAATGTAAAGTATTTCATTTTCATATTGATGACATGTTGATATGATAATATTTTAGATATATTGGCTTAAATAAAATGTATTATTCAAATGAATTTCACCTATTTCTTCTAACTTTTCTTAACGTGACTACTTGAAAATGTAAAATTACACATGGGGCTCCCATTTGTGACTCATGTTATATTTCTACTGGAGAGCGCCGCTCTAGAGACACTGGTGTTGAGATGTAGTTAGGGAAGGGGATAGTACAAAACAGGAAGGCAGCAGGAGTGAGAGTGGAGTAGTTTCCTTTCAAAGGAGGAGGGGCCTGACAAGATAAAATTTACTGCTGACTCACTGAAGAGTAAGAGAAACCAGAAAGGAAAGAGACCCTCTACATATGGCAAGTCTAGACTGGAAGGCACCTCCTTCTTTTTCCTCCCTCCACCTCCATCTCCATCTTCCTCCTTCTCCACCTCCACCTCCATCTCCATCACCATCTCCACCTCCATCTCCATCTCCACCTCCATCTCCACCTCCATCTCCATCCCCACCTCTATCTCCACCTCCATCTCTATCTCCATCTCCCTCCTTCCATCTCCATCTCCCTTCCTACCTCCTTTTGTACTCTTCCTTTCCTTCCCCTTTCTCCCCCTTCCTTCCTTCTTCCTTTCCTATCTTTTTTTTTTTTTTTTTTTTTTTAAGAAAAGATATCTTGATTATCCTGAATGGGTCAAACAGGAAAGCAAGTGATGATTAACCACTTACCGTATCATACTTTCCAGGAAAAATCTACAGGTGAAACAAACACAATTTTGAAACTGAACTTTGATTAAGATAAAACCTGAAGAGGAATTCCTAGTTGTCTCCTAGTGATGGCAATACCTTGCTTGCTCTGCAGTGCCTGCTGCCCATGACTTACCTAACTGTTCTTGCCGATCAGCTCCACAGAGAGGTGATTTTTTTTTCTTTTTTTTTTAAATTTTTTTTAAAATTTAATTAATTAATTTATTTATGGCTGTGTTTGGTCTTTGTTTCTGTGCGAGGGCTTTCTCTAGTTGCGGCAAGCGGGGGCCACTCTTCATCGCAGTGCGAGGGCCTCTCATTATCACGGCCTCTCTTGTTGCGGAGCACAGGCTCCAGACGCGCAGGCTCAGTAATTGTGACTCACGGGCCCAGTTGTTCTGCGGCATGTGCGATCTTCCCAGACCAGGGCTCAAACCCATGTCCCGTGCATTGGCAGAGAGATTCTCAACCACTGCGCCACCAGGGAAGCCCCTAGAGGTGATTCTTAAAGGTTTGTGGAGACCATCCTTTATGTGTATGTCAAACAGATTGCATTTGTAACATTTAATGCCCACAATAACAATAATAAAACATACTGGCGTGCGCTCTCTGTGTAAACACTTTCTTCTGAAGATAGAGCCAGCAGAATGTTTTAGGAACTTTGACATTTATGGCTGTATTTATAATCTTTTTTGGATCATTTCCTCACAGAGTCACATGTTCGTATATTTTAAATTCTCTGGAGAAATAAAAATGTTTAAACATAATATAATGATGTGATATGCATTTTATGAGCCCTTGCTCACCATCTAGGCATGGGAAAAGAGAATTGTATGGTGAATCCTGAGAAGGGTTTCTATAAGTGTCGAATTTTCTAGATCTGTGCCACAAAGCTAAGGTGATTAGAAAGAGAAAGAGGAGGTGTATGTGCAACTCTGACAGAGACTTCTTTTTTTGCTTGAAACTAGACTACCCTAAAAGTTGGAAACTAGACATTCACCCTGTTTGGAATATGCATTGTGGAGACTACTTTGGGCAGACACATGCACTTTTTGTGCTTTCAAAGAAAATGAAGAAGACCCAGGAATTTTTTTGCCACTCTATACTCATACATAATATGAATTTACCTACTGTTTATTTTTTGAAGTTTTCTGGTCTATGCATAACAGCCCAAGATATATCCATCTGGCCATAGAAACAAACCCTTTATTTTTAGCCAAAGCAACGCAGCTAAGTTTTACTAAACACTTAATTTGGTATATACCAAGTATCTTACATGTGTTAATTTATTAAACAGCCATAACAATTCTAACTAGCAAGTGACAAAGATGGTATTCAAACCCAGGGGATGTCTCATACCTGAAACTGTTCCTATACAAATATTCTATCCTGGAGGGAGAGGACACAGAAATTTTAAAACATATCTTCAAATTTTTTGACATTCCTCCTAAAGAGAGTATTCCCCTAAAATCTGACCAACCTTAGAGATTGGCTGACCAATAGAGGATGGCAGAAGAGACAGCTGTCTTCAGATGTTAGGTCAAGGTAGAAAGCCATTCAGTGTCCACCGGTTTAATTTGAGACACTCATCTCTGGGGTCCTGAACTGTTATGTAAGAAGCACAAGGCTGCCATGTTGTGAGGAAGCTCAGACTACAGTGTTTGCAGTGATTTCTTACACAGCTAGAACAGAAGATTTTAAGTTTAGCTGAGGGTTAGGGATCCAATGAATATGAAGCCTTATCTCTTATTACTGATAAATTTTAAAAAGACCAATTCTTATGCAGGTTCCATTTAAAAACTGTTATACTCAAGTAATAGTTATGCCTAATACAATATGTCCGACTTTGTTCTAAAGACTTTTATATGTATTGATGCACAAAATCTTCATAATAGTCATGAAGCAGATGTTGTAATCATCTCTAATTTTACATAGAAAGAAACAGAGAGGCTAAGTGTTTGCCCAAGGTCAGTCAGCTATTAAATGGAAGAGCTAGGATTTGAACTAGGGTCTTCTGGTTCCAGATTCTGTGTTTTTACCTCTTTTACTGCCATGAACAAATTCTCAAATTAAAGCGATGACTATTTAAAAAAAAAGATTAATAAAAAATAAGCATTTTCCCTCTCTGGTGATTCTTTACCACTCTTCCCACTGAAAGGTAGAGCTTGTATCTCCTCCCCTTGAGTTTGGGTGGACTTGTGAATGCTTCAACCAACAGAATACAGCAGAAGTGAGGCTGGGTGCCCGCGAAAGCTAGGTCATAAAAGGTCTTACACTTTCTACTTTGTTCATGGGAATATTTGCTCTTGGAGCCCTAAGTCATTACAGAAAAAGTCCAAAGTCCAAAAGTCTGAAGCCACCATGCTGTGCAGAAGCCCCAGCCCATGCAGAAGTCACTGCAGTTGACAGTCCCAGATGAGCAGCCTTTGAGCCATCCTAACCTGGACACTGACGTGTGAGTGAGAAGTCTCCAGACATCCAGCCTCTGTCTTTTGAAATACCCTCTGCCCTTTGAGTCTGCCCAGCTGAGGCTTCAGATATTGTAGCTCAGACACAAGCTATCGCTGTTGTGTTCTAAATTCGTGATCCACAGAATCAGAGAGAATGATAAAATGGTTGTTTTAGGCCCCTGATTTTGAGGGGTTTGTTACACAGAAAAGGACAATTGAGATGTTCTCCTTCACTGACAACTTCTAAACTTGACTCCTAGAAGTAAGTACTAAAAATGTTTGCTGTTACATTTTCAGTCCCTTTTCTATACTTTTAAACATTGTTCATATTCTGTTTTAAATATTAATAGGACCATTATATTTAAATTGTTCATACACTTGCTTTTTTTCACACTCATTTATTCAAGATATTTTTAATTGAGAACTTATGCCAAGCATTGTTTAAGATATTGAAGATTCAGGATGAACAAAGTCCTAAAGCAGATGGAGGTTATGTTTACGTAACAATGTCTTGCTTTATATGTCCATATATACAGGTCTATATAATTCTTTTTCTCTGCCCACATCGTATTCCTTTTTATCTTTGCATATAGATATATAGTACTTGAAGTGATTCATATTGTTGGATACATACAATGTTTCCAATATTTTGCTATTTCCAACAACGTATAAGTGCACATGTATACTTTCTCTTAATAGAAAGCGCAAGAAGTATAATTGGGGAGAACTGTATTTTTAATTCTAATACTGCCACATTGTCTTCAACAACTGACACTCCCATCAGTAGCACAGGAAAATGCCTGTCCCCTGACCCTCACTGACACTTGAGTCGATGTTCTGCGAGCAAAACTCTCTTATTTTAATTCACATTTCCCCCAATTATTAATGAGGTTAAACATCTTCAGGAACCAATTATAACTCCTTTTCAGTGAATTGTTTATTGTTATTCTTTGCGCATTTAAAAATTGGTTGTCTTCCTTAACTAAAGGTGTGACTACTTTAGTCTAATTATGAATCCTTTATCTCTTAAATATGGAGCAAAAACAGCTTTAGTTTAAACCTGCTTTTTTTAAAACATCTTTATTGGAGTATAATTGCTTTACAATGGTGTGTTAGTTTCTGCTGTATGACAAAGTGAATCAGCTATACATATACATCTATCCCCATATCCCCTCCCTCTTGCATCTCCCTCCCACCCTCCCTATCCCACCCCTCTAGGTGGTCACAAAGCACCAAACTGATTTCCCTGTGCTATGCGGCTGTTTCCCACTAGCTATCTATTTTACACTAAACCTGCTTTTAAGCTTCATATTGCTTTTTATTATACAGAAGATTTTGATTTTTATGTGGGCAAATCTGTCCATCTGTTACTTCATGTCTTTTGGATTTTATATCTTGCCTATGAAGGCCTCCATGCCAAAGTTATATAAACATTATCTTTGACCTCTATATTTAAAAATGTTTCTTTAAACATCAGTTATTTATTTTTTTAATGTATATGGACTTTTCTCTTAGTGACTTGGTGTGGTAGGCGTCTAGATTTCCTTTTCTTTTTGGTCTATTGATTGATTCTCAGTTCCCAACTAATATGTATTTAGTTACTATCGATTATAGTTTATTTTCATGTTTGGCAGGGCAAATTGCCCCTCTTGGTTCCTCTTTCTCAAAAACATCTTGGCTTTTCTTTTATTTTCTCTTCCAAAGTTTGGAAGTGTGGCTTATTGAGTTCCTTTCAAAAAACAATTCCTATGTGGTTTTTTTTTATTAAGATTTAATTGAATTTATAGAGAAGTGATATCTTTACAACCCAGAAACGTGGTCTCTTCTTCATTTACTCAAGTTTTCCATTAAGTTTTATAATACTTTTTCATCTAGGTCCTGGCATATTTCTCTCTGTTTCATTCCTAAAAACCTAATTATTTTGTTACAATTGTGAATGGGACGATTATCAAAGTTTTATTCAGTTATTGCTAGAATGTGGAAAAGCCACAGACTTCTGTGTGTTGACCTTGGAGACAATCTCTTTACTTACCAGTTGTCACTTGATCCTCTGGGTGTCTGAGCAAAAAATTATATCATCTACAAATAATAAATATTTTGTCTCTTTGTTCTCCCCCCCAATTCATCATTCTTATTTTTCTTATTAATTCATTAACTACGACTTCCAATAAAGTTTTGACAAGTCGAGGTGATAGTAAGCACACTTTTCTTGCTCCTAAACGTTTTATTATCAAGTATGACACTTGCTGTATGTTTCTAGTAGAAAACTTTAGCAAGATAAAAAAGCTCACTCTGTTTCTAACTCAGCATTTGATGAAAAGTGGATCTTGAATTTTATCAAATGCTTTTTTCAGACAACTGTTAAGACATTATGTAGATTTTCTCCTTTAATCCATTAATGTAACAAAACAAAAGATGACATAAGGTTCATTCAGCCAACACATATTTATTGAGCACCTATTATTTATGTGCCAAGAACTATGATAAATCCCAGGAATATAAACAAGAACAAGACCGGAAAGTTTTCTGCCCTGAAGTTGAGCAATCTTTGCATTCTTAGGATAAACCCTATTTACTCTAGGTGTGTTACTCTTTCAATATGCTGCAGGACTTGATTTGATATTGCTTTGCTTAGGATTTTTGCATCTACATTCCTGAGTGGGACCAGATTATGTTGCCCTGGCCCCCATTCAAAACTGACAGTTTTACAAGTTCTCAGTAAACAAACTGGAGCAAAGTACAGTGCTTCTCTCCATTTATTCAAGTCTTCTTTTAAATCTGTAATAAATTTTGCAGTTTTCTTCCTGTGGGTCTTAAACATTCCTTATTAAATATATTCCTAGATAATGTATTCATTTCATTATGAGTGAGATGTTTAAATCAACTCTTCTAATTATTTATTGCTTGTGTATATAAAACCAATTGATTTTTGTATATTTGGTTTATGATTGGTCGCTTAGACAGAAATTGTTCAATAAGGCTTTTCATTTGTTTTTTTTTTTTTGGTCAGCAGCTACATTTATTTTGACCAGACACAGGAGTCAGACGATACTCCCAACAATCAGACCATTAGGTCTTGTAAGCAAAACAGGCAGAAAGGGGGAACTAACCAGGACCAGCATCTACCATTTTCCATGTGTGTTCACAAGCCTTTTTTTTTTTTTTTTTTTGAGTTGGCCTTGAGAATGAATTTAGAGAAAGCTAGCGGAATACCAAGTACTAACGTGAAGAGACCCTATATGCACACACTGGACCTGTCATGTCCAGCTCCCCACACCTGCTACCTTTGACTGACAACAAGACAGGAAGGGATTATTAAACTATTAGATAGCATGAAGTTATCCAGCAAGAGGCACATCTCCAGCTCAGGTTTGAGACACCAGACCTCAGAGTAAAGGAACTTATGTTAGGTGGTCTGTAAAAAGTAATAGAAGACTAAGGCTTGGAAAGAGGATAAACAAGGAGACATTAAAAAATCTCGTCTCCTGGGACGACCTGTTTAAGATAGAAACAATACACCTTCCAATCTGACCCATTTCTGACAGACAGTCATGCCAAGGGTGAACCTTAAGGAAAACTAAGTTTAAACCTCTTACAGAATATCTCACCCCAACCTAGGGGTTGGGGCAAGAAAACAATTTTTAATGAATATTACAGAGGCATAACTTCAAACTTAAAAATGGCCTGAGACATCCCAGTGATATGCTGTAGAGAATCATGAGTCAAAGTGTTAGTCACATGTATACTGTGGGTCAAATGACTCATGAACATGCCAAGTAGGCCACGTTGCTTGGAAGTTTATCTAGTTTCTGGTCAGTCCTGCCTTTAGTAATCCTGCAATGGCACTTGGGCACACGGTGAGGCCTTTGGCACCACTTCCCTATAACCTAGCCCCCACCCCTCTGCTCATCCTTAGGTGATCGGTCTGTTTGCACCAGTACCCTTGGAAAGTGAGGGTTTGATGTGCCTCCTGCCAGTATCTTGGTCATGTGTGCTGCTGCTGGTGTGTTTCAAATACTACTGAAAACATGGTATTTTTTTTTTTCTGAGCATTTTCCTGGTACTGGGTCCAACAGGAAAATCCCCCGTGGTCACCTCTCCCCTGGATCCGGGGTTATTTTTCCTCATTTTTTTCTTTCTTTTCTCCTCAGACTTGTAGTAGGGGTTCCACAACATGAAAAGCAGAATTATAATAGGGATGAGAAATTAGGTGATGCAGACAGATATATGGAATAGTCGTTCATGGAAAGTCTTAGGTCCTTGTCCTCTGAAACAACTGGCTTTGGAGAAATCCTGGAGTAGAAACGTGGAGAGGATTGGAATCAGAGTTGTCATGCTGTGAACCAAGTAGATGATTGCAGGGGTGCAGATCCACCTGCAGCCTCCATGAACACTGGTATGGCCACCTTCTTTTTAAAAGCATCCGTCATGGGGACACTTTGAAGAAGACATATGTTGGGATGAGAAAGAAAGGCAGCTGAAACACAAGCTTGCAAAACAGGAAGGACTTAAACCACACCGGGGGGTTGTGTAGCAGGGGGTCTTTGAACTCCTCAGTATACCACTGCCGCAGGTTTCTCAGCTCCACCGGGTAGAGATCACGAGGCAGCCCCGCCTGCAGGTCCACGAGCAGGGTGATGGGGATGTGGGAGAGGAAGTAGAGGCCCAGCAGCCACTCCAGGCCATGCCGGGTGCCCAGAGACCCCATCATCCGTCAGCTGGGCAGAGCAGGATCCCAGACTACCAGGCTTTTCATTTTTAACTGATATTTTTCCTGGTTTTCAGACTTTAGGATAGACCATCATAATATGAGTAAATAGTACTATTTTCCTCTTCCTCATCAATCACTAATCCTTTTCCCTCTGTGCCTGATCTTCTTTCATAGGTTAGAAATTGCAGCACAATCTCGAGTAGTATTTATAATAAAGAACATCCTTGTATTTTTTTCTTCTTTTAAAGTCAATGTTCCTAGAGTTTTATTGTTAGATAATCACACATTGAGATAAATAATCTGCACCAACTTGAGAAAGAAGATTTCATTCCTATTCTGGTCCTAGTTATCAGGTGCTTTTACTAAAAATGGATGTTGCATTTTTTGCAAAATAGTTTTTGACATATTTTGGAATAATCGCTTTATTTTTCTTCCGTGACATATAGATTTGAAAATTATATTAATTAATTCATAATATTGAATTATCTTTGCATTCTTGAAAGAAAACCTGTTAGGGTTTGTTTCATTATTTCACAAACAGCTGGGTAAATGTAGTATTGCATTTTAGGTTTTGGCATCTAAATCTCAATATTTGTGAGGTTACTTTGTCATTTTCTCTTTTGTGTTAGTTTTATAAATATTCGGTGTTAGAATTTTGCCAGGTCTTGAACTGGGATTTTTTCCCACATATTTTAATGTCCTTGAAGAGTTAATAAGTCAGAAAATTATTTGTTCTTTAAATTTTGAAATAATTTTGCTTTAAATCCTCTGAATAGGTAAATATTTACTTCTGTTTTTCAGTTTCTTCTTAAGAATGTTTCCTGCTTCTTCAGCAGTTAATATTCATGTTTGATAAGCATGAGAATAATTCTTTAAATCAAGATTTTCAGTTGTTTTCATGTCTAAGATGACACTTCCTTTCTTATCCCTAATTTTTTCCTCTTCTCTTATTTTTCTTTGATTAGAATAGAGGTTTGTGTATTTTATTCTTTTTGTTCTATTTATTGTCTGCTTTTTTCTAAAGAACCACTCAGATTTATTTCTCTATTCTATTCCTTTTTGTTTACAAATTTTAATTTCTGCTTTCATCTGTAATCATTTTTTCTTTTTTTTCCCCTTAGTCATGCTTTGTTTTGCTCTTAGCTTCTCAAGTTAATGGCTTAATTCATTTGTTTCTTTTATTATTTAAAAATAGTAAAAGTATGTTTTTTGCCTGATTATAGCTTTGACTAAATACCACAGGTTTGAATATGTAGTGTGCTTATAATTATAATTTTCTAAGTATTTTGTAATTACACTTTGAATCTCCTATTTGACCCAGAAGAATATTGCTTTGTTTCTTTACATCAAAAGCTTGGGAAATTTTTTTTTAATTATTCTGGTTCAGCTATTAATTTTGTTGCATTTTGATCAAAGAATATGGTCTGTATAGATCTGCCTTTTAGAAAATTCTGAGGTTTTCTTTGTGATCAAATATATATAAAATTTTAAGTGTTTCCAAATATTTAAAAAGGGAATATATCTTATATTTGAGGTTATTACATTTCCATGTGTATTTTCAAATTGACTCAATTGATGATATTATCAGATACTCCATTTCTTTGTCTATTGCCTATTTTAACTCTTAACAACAGAAAAGTGCTTCCTTTTCTTACTATGCATCCATTGCAGTCAATTCCTCTTTCAAATTCTAACAGTTTTTGCTTTATGCTTATTATATACTCTGTTATTTGGCACATGGAAGTTGAATCCTGATACATTTTAATTTGGGATCTTCCTATCAACCCTGAAAAAAAAAAAGATTATCTATGAGACATTTAAATTTTTTTCCTTGAAAATCTACTTCATCTTATATGATTGTAATTCCAACTGTTAGTTGGGGAGAGTAGTTCTTTTATATCTTAATACAATCTTATACTTTCAATTTTCTTGTGTTTATCTTTCTTAGGTATCTTTGATAGACAACTGTTGCGGATTATGACCTGATTTTTGCCATTTAATATGATAAAGTTATCATATTTGTCATAAATTATATGTTTGTGCTTACTCAAATTGATTTACATTTTGTTTCAGTTTCTTTGCTCTTTCTTTTGATCTTTATCTTTGACTCTATCATTCAAGTTTTCTTTTCTCTTTTCTCTTTTCTGATGTACAAGTATACATCCTACTTTTACTTTTGCTCAAGTTTACCTCTAAAAAATAAGCAACTGTATTTCTCTGTCCACATCAAGGGGAAAGAATCAGTGTCTACCACTTTCCCTCCTTTGCACAGTAAAGACAATGGCCCGCCATTCCTTCCTCGAGGTCTCCTCCACTACCTAGGGATTTAGACCCAACTTCTTATTTGCTAAGTATTATTATTTACATGCTATATTTTCTCTTTCAAGGATTAAAGATGAAGTTTCCAATCTCTGTTGTAGCAACAGTGTATTTGCAACAATTTAGACTTGATCCCACATTAAAATATTTCAGTACTTACTGCCAGTCCTTTTAAGTCCTGTACATCTTCCTTGTACAGGATGTTTTTAAAACTGGACTCATTTTATGAAAATTGTCTGGAAAACTTTGATTTTTCTTTCATGAAGACGACTTCATTAATTTAGTTTTCGACACTTGGTATCAGAGAATGCTTTTTTATTGACTTCAAATGTGAATAATAATGTCTCCAGATTTAGCATTCTTAGATCTTAGTAAATTGGGCCTCTGAAGATGTTGCTTTATTAACTTCTGGTCCTGATTATTTTCTTTTGTTTTTTCCTGCCTTCCAGAATTCTTTTTATGAAAAATTAAAATTTCAAACTTCCATAGAAACTGGTCTCTTTAGATTAATTTTGTCTAGTATTCATCAAGCTCACTTGATCTGAATATTTACTAACTTAAGTTCAGGAAGTTATTTTCTTTAACCTTAAATATATGTGTATATATATATATATATATATATATATATATATATATATATATATATATATATATATATATATATATATATACATATATAACATTGCTATTTTTCTATTTGTTCAGGTGTCTCCTTTGGCAGGACTAGTTTTTTTCTTGTTGGATTTCCACTCTCTGCCCTCTGACTCTATCATCTCTTTTCATAATATTTTTTTATCTCAATTTCATTTTCTTTTAATTCTGGAAGAGTGCTTCAAATCTGTCCTCTATATTACTGATTTCACTATAAACATTGCCCATTAAGCACTTTATTGCTTCTAATGCATTTTCCATTTTGATATTTCATATTCAGTTTTATAACATTTTTCCTTCTTTCATCTTACTCTGTATTCTAGGTTCTTAACCAGCTTCCTTCTCACCTCAATATATTTTCTTCTCTCATTTTTCATCTCCTGCTTCTTGGGGGTCCTTGGATGTTACTTAGATTACAAAGCATATGCTGTTTAAAATTTATTCCCATTTCCTGTAGGAAATCTTTTTCAAAAGTACACTCTTCCTCTGCCTCCTGAGTCCTATATTTTCATTTCTTAAAGTTACAAAATTTTTCATATGCCTCATAATGAGGTTCTATTTTACCTGTTTATTCATCCTTGAATGATGACTATTTTATCTGGCCTGTTATTTCTCTGCAAAACACTGAATAGATTTTTCTTAGATCCCATCAAAGTTTACTTGGTTTTTGTTCTAATCCTCTTTTAGATCTTATGCTATATGACATTTTACCCATTCAGTGATTAAACATCCTGATGGGATATTTATTCTAACATTATGTGAGCCGAGGTCAAACTTCCTCTGTGGATGGCTAAGCCATTGTGCCAGGTGCCAGATCTGGAATGACCTGACCTAGTTCTTTTTGCTACCACAAAGTAGGCTGAAAAAGAAACTTTTGACTTTGTGGAGAATCCTCCATTGCATAGCTCAACTACTGGCCATATGGTGCAACCACAAGGGCATGGTCCCAAGCAGTAGCTGCCCTCAGGTTCTTAGGACCTGTAAGGGAGAAGTTCCCTGCTAGTTTCAAGCCTGTCATGCCCTCCCACCATGGACCCTATATTTCAGGGTATTATTAAAATGCCTGCAAGATCTCCTTCACTTTTTTCCTCTCAAGCCTGTACCACTTTCTCAATGAGTGAGTCCTAGTGTCTTTCATAGATAAGGTTCCATTGGCAAAAACGTACTTGACATTTCTACATGTGAAAAGTGTTCTTCTCTACCTCCCGGCAGTGATGCAGGAGTTCCCAATTCTTGTGTTCCCTTTGATGCTTTAATAGGAATTTGGAAGGTTCCTGTGCTTACATTGCCATCTTTACCTGGAAGTAAGTTAGGAATATCTAAACAAGCAAGACATGTCTCGGAGGCTGTGGTGACCTCTCAGTTGGGCTTAGATTTGGGTACCAATGCAGATCCATTTTCCACAGGGCCAGCCGTACCGATGGGCTTCCAAGTGGCTCTCAGAAGTGTTTTTCTGCCAATCCCAGCCAGTTTCCTGGATTACAGCTAAGTTCCAATGATTCTTTTTGCTGTTTCCAAGTTGGCCTGGTGCATACATATATCTGAATGTCTACCTTGGTTCTCACTTTTTTTTTAAGCCCAATTATATATGAATACCTATGAGGTGCCAGAAACGTCACCTGTATGATTTCGTTTAATCTTCACAAAATAGTTCAACATAGATACTACTATAGTCCCCAATTTACAAATGAAGGACTTGAAGCCTAGAAAAGGATTTAAACAACTTAAGGTCACTCAGATAGTGAGTGTCAGAATCACTACTTACTGGCCTGTCATCCCCTAAAACCCATGTTTTTAACCAGTATTTCAAAAGCCTCTAAGCTAGAGATTCCCCCCCCCCCAAAATAGATAGATTTCCCACATTAACCACGAGTGTTAGCAGCCATTTGGATTCCCTGCCATCATGTCGTACCTTTTCACCATGGACCAACAGTCTACTAGATGAATCCATGTTTATATCAAACTTACTCTTCCCTCCCGTCTTAGAATAAAAGACATCTTTCCTCTAGAGCAGCTCCCTCCCTGTGTGCCCAAGATTCCCTTCCCTTTCTTCTCCTTCCATGAATCTCTGTCCCTACTTGTTCTGTCATCTCACCATAAAAACACCAGTCACGTCTCTCCCATCTCTTCTCAACATCACATTGACCTCCAACCACTACTCTTTGTTTTTCTTTCTTTTACTGCCAAACTTCTTCCATTGTCATGGGAAACTAGTTTGCACTAGCTTTTTCCATTTCCTTTTTGTTCCTTAATCTCCCCAATTTTCATCCCTAGTGACCCCACTAAAACACCCCACCCAAGGTGACTGTGGCCTCCCAATTGTGAGAACACACTATGGTCTTCCACTTCCACTTCCCACTACACATGGAAACATTGATGCCTTACTTTATAAATTTATTTCCACCTTCTTTCCATGATTCCACTCTCTTCTGTCCTCCTCCTGTCTCCTTGGCCTTTATTTTTCCAACTACCTTCTATTTTTTTCTTTTTCCTTCTGCCCAAATGGTTGGGCAAAATGACCCAGCATTCCATCCTTGGGTCTCTCTTTTTTGAGTATAGTTCCCTGTGCTATACAGTAGGACCTTGTTTGTTATCTGTTTTATATATAGTAGTGTGTATCTGTTAATCCCAAACTCCTAATTTATCCCTCCCCCACCCCCTTTCCCCTTTGGTAACCATAAGTTTGTTTTCTATGTCTGTGAGTCTGTTTCTGTTTTGTAAATAAGTTTATTTGTGTCGTATTTTAGGTTCCACATATACGTGATATCTTATGGTATTTGTCTGTCTGACTTACTTAACTTAGTATGATCATCTCTAAGTCCATCCATGTTGCTGCAAATGACATTATCTCATTCTTTTCATGGCTGAGTAATATTTCATTGTGAGTGTGTGTGTGTGTGTGTATATATATATATATCACATCTTCTTTATCCATTCATCTGTCAATGGACAGTTCCATGTCTTGGTTATGCTGCTATATGCTGCTATGAACACTGGGGTGCATATATCTTTTCTTTTTTTAGCTTCTTTTTTTTTTTTTAACATCTTTATTGGAGTAAAATTGCTTTACAATGGTGTGTTAGTTTCTGCTGTATAACAAAGTGAGTCAGCTATATGTGTGCATGTATCCCCATATCTCCTCCCTCTTGCATCTCCCTCCCACCCTCCCTATCCTACCCCTCTAGGTGGACACAAAGCACCGAGCTGATCTCCCTGTGCTATGCAGCTGCTTCCCACCAGCTATCTATTTTACATTTGGTAGTGTATATATGTCCATGCCACTCTCTCACTTCGTCCCAGCTTACCCTTCCCCCTCCCCATGTCCTCAAGTCCATTCTCTACGTCTGTGTCTTTATTCCTGTCCTGCCCCTAGGTTCTTCAGAACTTTTTTTTTTTTAGATTCCATATATATGTGTCAGCATACAGTATTTGTTTTTTCTTTCTCTCTCTCTTTTTTTTTTTTTACAAAAAGAAGACCTTTATTGAGATAAAATTCACATAATATACAATGGAGCCCCTTAAAGGTGCAGTTCAATGGTTTTTAGTATATTTATGGTTGTGCAACCATTACCATAATTAATTTTAGAACATTTTTATCTCTGCAGAAAAAAAAAAGTTTATTTTTCCCCAATCCGCCCATCCATAGGCAACAACTAATTTATTTTTTGTCTCCTATAGAGACAAAAATTTGCCTATTCCAGATATTTCATATAAATTGAATCATACAATATGCAGTCTTTTGGGTCTGGCCTCTTTCACTTAACATAATTTTCTTTGATTCATCCATGCTGTAGTGTATACTAGAACTCAACAACTCGATTCCTTTTTTATGGCCATATGACACCTCATTGTGTGATATACCACATTTTATGTACCAATTCATCTTTTGATGGACATTTGAGTTGTTTCCAATTTGAGGCCATTATGAATAATGCTGCTATGAACAATCATATGCAAGTTTTTCTGTGGGTTATAATTTTATTTCTCTTGATTATATACCTAGGAATAAAATTTCTGGGACATATGGTATTCTATGTGTAAACTTCTGAGGAACTTTGGACTGTTTTTTAAAGTGTTTTCACAATTTACATTCCTATTAGCTGTGTATAAAGGTTACAATTTCTCTACATTCTGTCTATCTCTTGTTTTTATTCATCATTTTGCTGCTTGTTCTATCAATTACTAAGAGAAAGAGAAGTATGTTAAATTTCTCTCCATGATTGGGTTTGCAACTTTTTCTGATTTTAGTTCTTTCAATTTTTGTTTCACATATCTTGAGGCTATATTATTAGATCCATACAAATTTAGAATTGTTATACTTTTGGGTAGAATGGTACTTTTTGTCTCTCCTTATCATTAGTATTTCTTCCTACCTTAACATTTACTTTGTTTTATATTATTAAAATGATACTAGCCTGCTTTGGTTAGTGCATGTAAAGCTATCTTTTTCCATTCCTTTACATTAATCTTTACATAATCTACACCAAACAGCCTATAGCTAAGTTTTGTTGTTTTATCCAGACTATAATATCCAATATTATCTTTTATTTTTAATAGAAATATTTAGTCCTATTACTTTAAATATAATTACTGACATATGTGGCATTAAATCTACCATCTTGTTACTTATTTTCTGTTTGTTCCACTTGTGCTATGTCCCATTTTTTCTCTTTTCTTGCCTTCATTAGAATAATTAATTATTGTTGTGATTATTTCCTTCTATATAAGTTTTATTATTATATTTACTATTTTTTTCCATATGCATCGTTGACTTACTAAAGTCTAATATAACTTACAAGTTCCTAAACAATGGAAGGAACTTAGAACATTTTAACTCCATTTACCCATCTCCCATCTTTATGTTACAGTTTATATGTATTACTACATACATTTTTAATGGCCATTGACATAGTTTTTATTATTTTAATCAATCATTGTTCATCTAGACTTATCCGCATATTTACACATTTTATCATTCTTCATTCTTTATTTTTTAACATCTTTATTGGAATATAATTGCTTTACAATGTTGTGTTAGTTTCTGCTGTATAACGAAGTGAATCAGCTATATGTATACATATATTCCCATATCCCCTCCCTCTTGTGTCTCCCTCCCACCCTCCCTATCCCACCCCTTTAGGTGGTCACAAAGCACCGAGCTGATCTCCCTGTGCTATGTGGCTGCTTCCCACTAGCTATCTATTTTACATTTGGTAGTGTATATATGTCCATGCCACTCTCTCACTTCCTCCCAGCTTACCCTTCCCCCTCCCTGTGTCCTCAAGTCCATTCTCTACGTCTGCGTCTTTATTCCTGCCCTGTCCCTAGGTTCTTCAGAATCTCTTTTTTTTTTTTTTGATTCCATATATATGTGTTAGCATATGGTATTTGTTTTTCTCTTTCTTTGACTTACTTCACTCTGTATGAGAGACTCTAGGTCCATCCACCTCACTACAAATAACTCAGTTCCATTTCTTTCTATGGCTGAGTAATATTCCATTGTACATATGTGCCACATCTTCTTTAACTATTCATCTGTCAATGGACACTTAGGTTGCTTCCATGTCCTGGCTATTGTAAATAGAGCTGCAATGAACATTGTGGTACATGACTCTTTTTGAATTATGTATTTCTTGGGGGTGAATATATCTTTTCAAATTAGAGTTTTCTCTAGATATATGCCCAGGAGTGGGATTTCACCATGCTATTCTTTATTCCTGGAATTTGTCCTCCTTCCCTTGCAACCTTGTCTTTTTTGGGAAATTCTCAGTCATTCATCAAAACTCAACACAAACATTGCATCCATTTTGAATTTTGACCTTGCTTCACAGAAACATTTACTATATCACTTCTTCATGCTCCCACAGAACCTGATGCATACATCCCTATGTTGGTATTCAGCATGTGGCTTTATCTTGGGTTTGTTCACTTCTTGGTCTTCCATCAGAGGCTATAAGCTCTTTGAAGACAAGGACACTAGCTTTTAATGACCCACCTGACTCTCCAAGGTTCATCATTACCGCTGGGCCAGGTATCCCAGCTATCTTGCCTGGTTGTGCAGATCTGGGGCCGTGTCCTAGCTTCTTCCTCTGCCCAGTGCTGCTGTGAATAACCCACGATGAGCTATAACTGTGTCCAAGTGATGTCACAGGTAACTATTGCAGGTAGAGAAGAGAAACCCTGCTATCATGTAGGACTCAACCACTAACTCATAAAAGGGATGACTTCTTCTTTCTCAAAATTATAGACCCTCATATTACACATAAGACAGAACATAAGAATATATAGCGTCATTGGAAACCAGAGTACTGTAATAGCAACACTTTTCAGGGCATAAAAAATTGATTTTCCAATTTGTTTCTATCCATAAGTAGGAGTATGGGCCAAACACAACCCATAAGAGTGCTGTCAGAAGATGTTAACAAATAAGTTTATCTCATGCCAATGAAGTATTTACATTTGATTGAATCTGGAGACTTCCATGAGGACCTTGCTGTGGGACTGAGTTTTCTCCACATTCTAATTCTGCAGTGGAGAGCTGTCGTTTGTCCTGTCGTTATGTATTTGCCTTCCTGTTTATATACACTCTGTTTGTATTAGCCTCCTTGGTTATCATTTATCTCTCTGGGTTCTGGATTTCAATATTTAATCATTTCTATGACAAGCTTTTGCTCACATTTTAACATCTCTGAAATGGGAATGTGTCATACTTGCCTAGGACCATTCATGATATCACTGCTCTTGTCTGTGCAAATTTGCTTGTTATTCCTGGGAGCCTGACTGAACAACAGCAAGCCCTCAGCCCAGAGGGGAGTATTTGTGGCAGCTCCCACTAGATTGATTGCAGGACAGGGCTTTCTCCACCCTGTACCTTCCCACAGTAATCTGAATTCTCTATTTCTTTCACTGGTTGTCAGGAAGCTTCTTTACCAGGGACTATAATGTGTTGCTCACCATTATCTCAGTGTAAAGATGGCTGTCTTTCCATGTGAGAGGAAGGACAGCTCACCTAGGAGTTCGTCCTCTATACCACAGAGATGAGGAGCAAACACCTTTATTTCATCAATGCTATATAAGTGTTAGCCTCCCCACATTTGAGCAGTACCAGGTGTGTTAGGAGGAAAATAATGTTATCTCATGGTGGCCTCCCAAACAAACCACTTGGTGGCTTCTGTTCTCCTCTGGCAACTTCTGCCCGTTCCTCTCAGCAAACCTGTAGGTATAAGTGTCAGAGTTCATTCAAGAAAATAGATGCCATGCAGGATATTCCAATGGAGGGTATTTAATACAAGCAATTGGTTAGACAGGTTTTGAAGACTAAAAGAGCAAAAAGAAGGCCTGAAAATCATCATAACTATAGGAAGCAACTACAACTCTTAGGGTTGAGGAAACCAAAGGAAAAATTTGTGCTCACAGGATCCAGGAGTCGAGAGAAAGGTCCCCATGTTACTAGTGTTTAGGGATGGGGGGTGTCACATGGGTGGTAGTCAGGTCTCTGAAGTGGGTGAGGCACAGCTGGTGCTCTCATCAAAAAGGGGTACAGTAGTGGGCTGATGATGTAATCCCTTTATAAAGGGGTGCCACAAGGCTGGGTCTAGAAGTGTTTTAAAAACCTGGAGGTTGGAGCAGTAGTTGCCTTCTCCTGCTAGAGAGATAAGCCAGGACTGAAGACCAGAGGGAAGATTTTCCTTCCACCTCCTCAGCTTCCAGCCTCTTGTCAGGGTCTCCCACTGACAAGGGGAACCTAACGGAAATCTATCCAGCAAGGGAATCTGGGAAAAATAGTTGTCAGACACCTAGTGGAATATAGAGAAAAGGCGGGTTTGGGTCTCAGAGACAATAAGGAAACCAATGGCACAGTGGGTAACCGAGCTCTCTGCAGATGGTTACTTTTTGGAACCATGGACTTTTCCCCTTCTAGATGTGATGTTTCTACCAGTGCGTAGACCTCAAGGAGGGGCCATGTGAGGAAGACCACGTGTACCCATGCTGCCCTCTCCTGATCTCCTCCCATAGCGCTATAAGTACAAGACAATATATGCAGAACACACTTTACAGATGGGTTGAGAATGAAACCATAAGGAAAAATACTTAAATTAGGATGCATACTGTGGTTATTCTGAATGTAAGGTAAGGTTTCTCATCCTCAGTGCTATGAACATTGTGGGCTGGATAATCCTTTGCTTTAAGGGATGGTCCTGAGCACCATGATGTGCTGAGCTGCATCCCTGGCCTTGGACCACTAGACACCAGCAGCACCTGGCACCAAGTTGTGACAATTAAAAGGTACCCACACATTGTCAAATGATCCCTAAGGGGCAAAATCACCTCTGGTTGAGAACCACTGGTATAAGGGTGAAGAACAGAAGCTTAATCCCTTCATGGAGGTTCCCTGAGGGTAGTCCCAAATTTCTAGATTTGCTTTTCCTCAAAGAGAGAGAGAATGCCCTCTAATGCCTTCCCATTACAAGTCTTTACCCCCTTTCTGGAACACTTCCTATCTTTTCCACAGGGCTTGCTTCTATCATGGGTAGGTGATGTGCACCCTTCTTCTCATAAGAAAGGGGGGCAGATATTATAATCTACAAATTGTATTTCCCAGAGTCGTAATTATTTGGCCTAAAATAACCCCAAGATTATTCATCAGGCCATCCCAGTGTGCACTATGGTATCTGCGCCTACCCCTCTCAAGGTCTCTTCAGCCATGTGTGGTGGCAATTTCTCTTCATCTTCTGTAATATTCAGGAGGATAATCTCTCTCACCTAACACAGATACCACCCAATATAAAACTATAATTCTCAGAAACAGTGCATTTCACACCGGTATTACAAAAGAGGGAGAAACCCCATATATGCCATGTGATCTTCCTCTTGCCCCAGCAGAAATGATGTTTCACTTTGTGGTATGAGGCAACATCAAGTTTTCTTTATTCATTCTTGGCCTTCCTGGTCATAGCTACAGGCTTGCTGGTGTACAAGGGTCTCTTCAAGCAACAAAGCTACTTAGCCCTTTGTAGTCACATACAAACACTTGAGGTGAAACCTTTTCTTTACAAGGTAAAAAATTATATTTTTAGCTACTGTAGCCACTACAACCTTAAATGGAAAGCAATAAGGATAAAGTATGTTTTAATTTTATCCAGAGTTGGAAATTAGAGTGGGAGAATGGAAGATTGTTCTTTTAGTTACAATGTCCATTAGATTAATGATTTCTCTTGTAGGTTAGGCTTCCAGATGTCTATACAGACATTCTAGGGCACCAGCTCACGGTGATACTCATGGATAACTACAAAGAGCAAAGACTCGTTTACAAGCATCATTGGTTTGGTTCACCATTACCACAGTGTGGGTGAGATTATCAATATAATAGAAAGAATTCTTGGTCAAATATCAAGTGAAAACTGAAAGCTGAACTCCTTTCCCATTTGGGAAATGAAAAAAGTCCCATGTTTCACTTATAACTTGAACACTCCCGCATACTTTAACCAGCTCGGGTCTATTTCAGAGAGCAATGTTGTAATGCCTCCTTAGGCTGATAGAACTAACTGGTATTATTCTTCCCTGCGTGGTGCTGTGGGAAGGATGTTAGATTTGGAATTAGAAGACTTGAGCTCTAGACAGTCCTTTGCCATTAGCCCAGTGCATCTCTTTAATCTCTCTGGCTTCCACCTTCTCATGATAAGAAGGGGATGGGTGAGATGATCTCTAAGTTTACTTTCCACTTCCATAATTCTGGGAACCAAAAATTGCCTTCCATAAAACATGGATAAGATTTAAAAAACGCTTCCTCTAATGCAAGGACAGCGTTAGTCACTGTTGTCATTCAAAGTGGGGTAGACTTATTGTGGTGAAGCCATATAAATCTTTGTCAGCAGCTTTGGTGCGAGAGTTACCCAAATCAACTTTCATTTCAGAAAATGCGTTAACATGAATAGCCAGATAGTAAACAGAACCTGGACAATTCTCTCCTTTTTAGGCTTCTTCATTCATAAAGAGATTTATACAGTACAATATTTTTCTTCCCACAAAGCAGATTTTGTTGTGGTGGTAAAAATAAGAGATGATGAGATGAGGCAGTAATCTAACACTTTAGTGGAATACACTTTCCTCCAAATCAGTGAGAAATCTTTATTACAAAGTATTCTCTTCTGGTATGAATAAAAGTTGATCAATATATAAACATTGAGATTTCTTGCCATAAATTGTGGATTTTGCAGAAATAATTGGTATTTGCCTAAGTAGTATTTGTTACTCTAGCTCATAATTACTCCATTTATTTCCCCATTCTCTCTTCATCAGTTGGATCATTTTTTCCCTCTTTTGAGGCCCCCAAATACAAAAAGAGTTATAGCGAGTTTGTGAAAACAGCTTTACATGAGGGAATGATTATATTTTTAATCACCAACAAAGAACTAAACAGACTTGAGACTAGAAGAGCCACTTACACATCCCTAATTCAGCGTTCCTTTGCCCATCAATTATTTCCTAAAAGAGGGTGATCTTTAGTTAAGTTTTGCCATCTTTTTGACACTTCTTTGAACATCAGGAACTCTCCATCTTTATACTTATTCCAAATAGACCACAAAGTCAACTACAATCAAACAATTCTATACCAATGATCAGATCTTAGAGGCTCAGAGCACTCATAAGGCTGCTGTCCTTTGTATACGTATACCAATAATATTAAGTTGTAACTACTTTTAATAAGGTTCCAAAACAATAGAAATCACCTTCCAAATCAAAGCATGAGACATCTATATAGGATCTGGAAAGGAAGTGTTTGATAACCAAATTTGCAATTCTTAGTTGATCATCCACCTTTATCCCATGAAAAGACTGGAGACGATAAGGGGGAAAAAAAGATCAGATGAAAAAATAATATTTTGGAGAGAGTAGTGGGTATGCTATGAATCCCACCGTGCCCTCAAAGTGGAAGCTGTGAGGGGCAGGGGGCAGGGTTTTAGGGAAAACCTTTGGAGACCTCATTGTGTATCCTTTGAGCCTGGGTGCCATCATGGCTTCATGTTTCCCTCACTCCTGAGAAATCTAATATATAAAAGGCTGGCTGGTGGTAGAAGAAAGAAAGATGGGTATGTTGGGATCAGCCTGCATGGCCAGTTTTTTGTTGTGTTTTTTGTTTGTTTGTTTGTTTGTCCTTATGATTTGTGAGTTTTCTATGAACCAGAAACAGGCTCCTTTGCAAAGACAGAGAGCTGAGATAGGGGTCCTCTTAGATACTGGTCAGGAAGATTCTGCCAAAGGTGCAAAAAGATGTTAGCAGAAAGAAGTCAAAAATACACCTGGTATGCCAGGAAGCCCCAGAGGCAGTTAGGGTTGCATTTGCTCATGTCAAGGGAGCTGGAAGTGGGAGCTCCCTAATGATGGAGGAGGGGTCTTTGTATGGTACAAGTTACCCCGAGAAACAGAGCCTGAGACAACTTTGGAAAGTGGATGAAAAGAAGAGTGAGGAACAGGCAAGAAAGAACAAGGAGGGAGAAAAGCCTGGACAGGTGTGTGTCACTGAGCTGGACTGTGGGCAACTCAAGACCACCACGACCTCCCGTGGTAGAAGGTGCTGCAGAATTGTCCACATGAGTGAAGTCTACTAAGGGGACTTCTGAGAAAGGTTTTATTGTTCTTAAAGATGGACTCAGGGAGAAGCCGAGCTCTCTTCCCCTCTTCTAGCCTTTGACATTGTTGCCTATCATGGAAGCAACCATCTTGTGCCACATGAAGTGTAGCTGATACACTGAGGATGAAGGTCTGAAAAGAGGGAGGGGAGGTAGGTCCTTGATGACATGATTGAGCCATTGAATTATCCAGCCTGGAACTTTCTTGACTCTCAATTTCTTACTAATTGAGAGAATATGTGTTCCTTGTTGTTCAGGTCATTTTGGGCTGGATCTTCAGTCCCATGCAGCTGAGAGCACTCTGACTGATACAACCTCTATCAACACCCTCCGTCACTCAGCAATTTCAGCTTCTCCCAAAGCCTCACTGTCGAGTGAAGGCATTTAAAGAAAACAATGTTTTATTAATTTTAATGGGAAAAATTCTAATGCACTCCATCACAACTCAAGGTATCTGAGTCATAGCCCAGATTGAAAAAAAAATCTATCAATCGAACAATAAAAACAAGTTTATATAAGTAATAAATGAGATAATAAGTATAGCTTGTCACAACATGTAAGATAATGAAAGTTTATTGTACTCATCATAGGTGATGATTATTGGTGGTGGCTGGAAAAAAGATGAAACAGTGCTGCAGGTAGAGTCTTTCCAGGGAAGGAGATTCTGAAACAGAGGTTAGTATGACAAAATTTTAAGGAGAGATCTCAGGATCAATACACTGTGGAAGGGAAGGAAAGAAAGTAAGATTGGCAGAGTGGCTCCAGCAAGTTCTTCAGCCAACTCCAGTGGGAGCTCTGGAGCTGGGTTGGACCTTCCAAATTGTCCTGAATTGCTATGAAGTGGCCCAGATTTTACACCCCCACTTTGACCAGTCATTGGGGTGAGGCTGCACCTGGGAATGTATCAATACCTCAATCAAGGTAATTCTCTTCACTTTACGTTGACACCCAGAGTGGATTGTGAGTTGAGCCCAGACACTGGGTGGTAATCCTGTAGGACTAAAGGCCTACCTAGGCTGTGCCTCACAGCATTCACTACAGAGCAGAGCTTTTTTTGGAAGGTGGTAGAAGGTCAGGAGACTGATTTTCATGCACACCTTCAATGTCAGAATCACACAGCCTTGTCTTAAGGATATTTTTTTTTTTTGAAAATGTGAACCCAAAAAGGTAGAGTTGAGCTTTGAAACACATTGAAAAAGCATCATAGAAAATGCCACATCTTCTTCCCTTTTATCTGGTTTGCATACACAATGCAAAACTTGGGGGTTCATCCAAATAGGGCATGAAATTAAAATTCTACATCCTATTCTCTGACTAGATACTTATGTTGAGTCAATTAGTATATCTTTGCCTGAAACAATAATGTCAAAACATCACTTCTCATAGCATGTCTATCTAGTGGGCTTGGGGGATTAAAAGTTGTTATATAAAAAAAGGAGGAGTTGTTTGATAAATAGTATAACTTTTCAAGCATTGTTGTAGTGAAAACCCATTAACTGGACAATTGTTATGTGCAATAAGTCTGTATAGAATATATCCTAACCACACATCCACAAAATACACCTTCCAATTTAAAGATTATTAAATTTTCTTAAATTTTTTATAGTTGTCCATAAATCATCATTTACTTCCATGCTGATGGGGCTGAAAGTACAGAGCAGAACGAGCCCTTGGAAATGGTCATTTTAGTTGACCATTTAGAAAGTTGTCATTCTGTGGGATTTTTAGGCAGCAAAGTTACCATCAAATATAACATAATTAGGTTTAATCTGTGACAAATCCAGTATCTTTAGATTATGTTATCTTGATATTGGACATTGTAAATCCCCAAATAAACCCAAAAGAAGACCAGGCAAAGCCAACAAAAGGATAGAATTCTTTTTTTTAATGTCACCCATCTAGGACCTAGAGATGATCATACTAAGTGAAGGAAGTCAGACAGAGAAAGACAAATATCATATGATATCGCTTATATGTGGAATCTAAAAAAATGATACAAATGAACTTATTTATAGAACAGAAATAGACTCACAGACACAGAAGACAAACTTCTGATTACCAAAAGGGAAAGGGGGGGGAGGGATAAATTAGAAGTTTGGGATTAACAGATACACACTACTATATATAAAATAGATAACCAACAAGGTCCTACTGTAGAGCACAGGGAACTATATTTAAAACATGTGACCATCTAACCACAAACATTGGTCTTCTGGTGTCATACACTCAAGCTCTGGGTGGCCCACTGTACCCAGAATGCCTCCCAGAAGCAGAGCCTGCTGCTGAGCCCCTTTCCTTGACATAGATCCAATGGTCACCATCCTGTGGAAAGGGCTGACTGAGCCAAGAATAGGAAGACCAGAGTCTACACACCAAGATTATAAAGCGAGAATGTTGGAAAGAAAGAGTTTAAACAACTGCCCTGTACCCAAAAGGTCCTGTCTCCCTTTCACAAGATGTAGTCCAGCTGGTTATGGAAGCACCCCCCCCACCCCCAGCAGCTAATTGGTATTGCAGTGCTTCTGAGCTGTGACCTAAAAAAGGGGGAGAATATCAGCCTTTCGTTGAATCTCTTTGCTTAATGTTTTCTGGAGGTCAAAAAGAATGGTTAACTATCTATATTGACTTCGGAGAAAGCTACCGTTCATTCTAACCTACATTTGTAGGTTTTTAGGAAGGTATTCCTGGCAATTGCTGCCGTTGTCTTCTTCAAATTTAAATGGGAACCAAGATTCAGAACTGGTTTTGAGAGACCAGTGGGAAGAGTCTGGAAAATAGCCATTGTTTAAGCTGAACCTGGCCCAGATACTTTAAAGCCTTGGGGACATATTTAGATAAGGATTATTTCTTAACTTATCAAGTCACTGTCAGAGGAGGAGGTCAGAATCAAAGAGGAGATGAGGATCAGAAAGGTCAGAGCAAATCAAGCACAGAGAATTGCTAGGTGTCAGGCAATAAGCTGGGCATAAGAACAAGAATGAGGTTTGAGGAGTGCATAAGTACCATTTATTGAGGCATTTTCCTAAGTCCTGAACACATCACTTCGTTTATTTTCACTTTGCCTTATTTTTAAAAAAAATTTACTAGTGATAAATTGAGTTAGAGTGGTTAAATAATTTGCCCAAATTCCATAACTAATAATTGGTGTCAGTGAGATTCAAACCTAAATCTGTCTGACACCAGAACCATTGCTCTTAACCAAGAATTCTGAACTGTCAAAAAGTTGAACGTGTGATCTGGAACACAGTAGATTGTAATGACCTATATGGGAATAGAATCTAAAAAAGAGTGGGTATTTGTATATATGTATAACTGATTCACTTTGCTGTATAGCAGAAACTAACACAACATTGTAAATCAACTATACTCCAATAAAAATTAATTTAAAAAATAAAACAGAAAAAAAAAAAAAGGGGGCAATGTAAAAGTCAAATCAAGTGACATAAAGAAATCCCCACCCTGGTCCTCGGGTTGTCTGGCGAGCTATTTCTATACTGTATGTACATCAACAGTTCTTCTTGGGTGGTGGTTTAATGTCGCTCCACCTTGGCTTGCAATTACCCTGAATGGAGCTGCAACAAATCTTCGTAATGCCAATCTCATCTTTCCACCTCATTGACAGCTCAGGAAATGCATCTGAAATTCATAGTAGCCTCATAGCCTATGGCAAGAGAAATCCATGCTGCTAAAATTTTATTTTAGAATTCAAGCTGGTTTTTCTCAGTTTCGGATGCTCCATTTTTTTTAAATCTTGTGCTGCCTACCACACTGTATCAAAATAACCAGGCAATATTGTTCAACTGTCAGGGGCCTCAGCTGCCTCTGAATTTTATTAGTACAAATAAATACTGGAACATGTTAAAAAAAATTATCCCGATAGATAGAAGCTCACATTAATAGAATTAAAATCAGAGGGGAAATGTCTATAAACTTGGACTTGACTGCCCCCCCAACTTTCCTTTACTGACTTAAAAAAAAAAGGTTGAATAGATATTCAGACTGATTTAATGTTTAGCCTGAGAGGGATGCTAGGCTGGGTCCCAAATTTGTGCAATGTTCAAAGGGAGAGAGATTTTAAAATCCCAACAAAAAGAGATATTTCCAAATTAATGGCATTGCCCGAATGCCTTGGCTCCCTGCACCCCACCAGGAAGGTTTATTATTTTCTGGTAAAATGTTGCTTGGATGGGGAGTGGTAGTCAGCGATGCGTCAGAGCTGCTCTTTGAACACATTAAAAAGCTGAATGCACAACAAAGAACAGATGTTCCAGCATGCCTTATTTATGCACCCATCAGCAATCTTCCAGTGACCACAAAACACAGCCTTTTTTCCCCCTCCTCCTCTTCACAATATTATTTCCTGATAAGCTCACCCTTTCGATCAATTTATTTATTTTTGACCCCCACTGAACTCCTAGGTAATCGTCTATGTGTGTGTGAGCAAGTGTGCCTGTGTGTGTGCGTGTGTTATCTGCGTCTGCCTCCATCGGAGCTGAATTCTATTGAACTGTGGAACAGGTGTGGATTCTGCAATTAGATCACATTTCAGAGAGAGAGACACTGAGAGTTATAATGGCGGTGAATTCTTCACAGTCGAATGCAGCACCATAGCGACCAGCAACAATGAAGGAGACGAGGTGTTAGTATTAGGGGTGATCATTTTTAGTTTATGGGATCATCCGATTGAATGTGGCCAGAAGGCATATGAACGTGTGTCTGGGGCTCAGCAGCTGTAAGGCAAACTTGTTTTACTGGCACTTATCTGAAATGCCTCACTCGCCCACCCTCTCTGCTTACAATTGGAATGGAAGTAGCGATTAGGAAGTGAGATATAATGCAGATTAAACGTTATGATGGACCAAGATCCTGTTGGGTTATTAAAACCCATTTGCTTTCACTGGTTTTAAAGGCATAGCACCTTATTGAAACCTCTAGCTCTCGATCTCCGAGCTTTAAAAGGTGGCAGGTAGAGGAGTGAAGGGAAGGGTTATGTGAAGAAATATAATTTAGAATCTAAAGAGAAGCAAGAATATTTCCTCTTCCGACACCAGAAATCTGCACTTTTTTTTCAGTGAGTGAATCTAATCTGTGACCTCAATTTGAGCTTCAGAAAAACATGATACATTAATACAGAAAATACTCACCCCCACAAATTGATTTAATAGGCGGCAAATAAATAGGGCAAGCAATTCTCACAATAATATTTGGTCACTTTTGGAACTTCCGATGCTAAGTGGTATTTCCTTAACATATTTTCCATATTTTCTATGAAGTGGAGAGTATTTGGTACCAGATTTGGTGGTATAAAATCAGCCCTTGGGAGAGTTCCAGCTGTTCCCTGAGGCATCTCAGAACGGTGCTGTGGGCTGGCTGGCAGCAGCAGCTATCCCTGAAAGAATAGAGGAAGCCAGACAACAGAGGGAAGGGCTTTGCACAAAGTGAAGCCAAGGGCATCTTATGCACACATCAGGAATCTGGGCTTAGAAGAAAGAGATGTGGGTAGCTTGATAGGATACAGATTCCCCCATCCCGTGGGCCTGGGAGCTCAGCATGAGGACCACTGTTCTTTGCCCAGCACCTTGAACTCTGGATGGCCAAGGTCAGGGATCAGCACCACAGGATACTAGATCACGGCCAACATATCACCAAGGGCAGAGTTCCTTTTCTGGCACCAACATGTGCTCTTGGGACGAAACACCTGAGGGATGGGAAATGGTTCTATTGTCCACAATGCCTCCTCATCTTGAGAAATTTGTTACCAGCACAGGAATTTTCTATTTTGTATATGTGGCCTAACTAAGATTCTTAACAGAAAACCACATTTTCTGGCTAAGAAACAATAAAGCAAGAGTGACAGCAGACATAAATACCAGTGCTTTTCTGTTGCATTCTAATTTATTCATTTTCCAGCCACCAGATTTTGTCCAACATTTATCATTTTTCTCTTGACTTGGCAAAATAGTTCCCATATTATTATCATAATATCAATCACTTGAATTTAGCCCCATGAGCCTTGATGTTGGATCAATCACTTCTCTTTGGTCTAGGTTTCTGTGAAATAAGGGGTGAAATTGGAGATGTAGTTTACAAATGCTTGCAGTAGAACCCATTTTATGAACAAAATATTAGCTAAAAATTGGAGTTGTTATATTCAAAACTGGGATTGGGGTTCCCACTCAGCTCTCACTCTTCTTTATGGGGCTTGCGCTGCCTTGACTAAATTCCAAGACTGCTCAGAACTGGGTAGAAAACTCTAAACTAGATGTTGAACTTGCCTTCCAAGAGAAAGTGTGATTGAATGTCTAGGTCTTCCCCAAAGTGTCCCCAGATGGGGGCTGAGTGGGTTAGTGGTACGGAGGTACTGTGCCAGCATCTCACACAGCAACACTGGAGATGATGCCGTGGGTTCTACAAGCACCAGTTCATGGTCTCAGCTATGAAGGGATTTTGACCTCCATGCGGTCAGGCACTCAGTTTGACAGTCCCTTTTCACAATATTGTTTGAGGAGACTGACTGGTCCAGTTGTCCTGAAGACACAGATCTTTGTTTCATTTCTTTCACTCCAACTGGTAGTGGGACAGAAGTTTTCAGTGAGATCTGACCTTTTCATTTGTCTTCATTATCACTTATCATCACTTATTTCAATAACCATATTGAGAACCTAAAGATTAAGTGGGGTTTTTATATAGTGTTAATTTTATAATTTTTCTCATCCAAGCTCCAGACAGCTTCTTCAGTTCTACTCTGGGTCTTGCCCCATCGCCATATTGGGTGTTTACTTTTAAATATTTGAATATAACTTCTTAGACTTTCTTTTGTTTTGCAATTATTTGAATATACCTTCTTAGACTTTCTTTCGTTTTGCAAATATTTGAATATACCTTCTTATACTTTCCTTTGTTTTGCAAACTACCTTTTACAAAAACCGGAATGAAACATAGACAAATCTTTCTCATCTTGGCCCATAACAGTGTCTTTCTTCACTGAAACAATGGGAAAGAAATGGCATTATTACTTATTGTTATTGACATGGTGATGACTCCTTTGCAGATGTTACAATGTCAATGTTTTGCTGCAAGTTTGCATTGTCGCTTTAACATGAATTGATACACCTTGCATTTAGTCATCTGAGCGAACGCTGACAAGATGCATGGGAGCCCTGTGTTGGCAGAATGTAGGAGATACTGCCTGCAAGCTGTGAAAATAAAGAAGTCAGACCGTAGAATTCTGACTGAAGGCTTGACATCACGGGACCAAGTGATCCAAACAAGATGTAAATCATAGCCTCTGAAACAGAAGAATTCATTAGCTCTCTGGTATTCAGTGTAGCAGCAAATCAGTAACGGAATTACTTGGAACCATATATTCTTTGTCAATTAAAGAAAATTGGATTCCTAAAAGAGTAAGTGCTTTCTTTGAAAAGCAAAGAAACATTTTTTTGTTTGTTTCTTCTAAATTTTACTAAGCCTAAATTTTACTAAGCATGAGGGTCACCCTTCCAAAAGACCAAATACATAATGATAAAATAACATTCAAATTCTGCTTCTAGTGCCAACTTAATGGATAACAAAGTAAATGGCTGGTTATTGGCAAACATTTTCCAAATGGATCCAAACTGGAATTTTTGAATGTCGTTCTTACCACTATCCTTCACTCCCCCAAGCCTGGGAGAGAGCCTCAGCTTCACGCTTTGCATTAGGCCAAATACAATAAATCCCAATCTAAATAGGTGGTATTGATTAAATACAAGGTATCAATAACATGTAATTAAGCTCTGACTCCAAATTCTTAAATTTGAGTAAGACTTTTTATGCATACACATCAAGATGAAATCAACAAATCAAGTGGCTAAGGCATTTGGTCAAAAGGTAAATTTTTTCTCTGGCTTATAGCCTGTTTAATAAATTATATTGGTGACCCTCATGGCAGAATGCTGACCACATGGGTCATGAGTGCTGACAGCCATCACTCCAACCCTCATTTCCAATCACTGACAATGTAGTTGCTAAGGAGCTCTTTTTCTCTTAAAATATATGTAGAGGAAAAGATGGGAAATTTCTATATTAATGACATGATAATGACATTGTGAAAAGAAAATGGTGATGATGTATCTACTGTGGGAATAATATGCCCTCAGGCTAACAAAAGCAGCTTACCTGTTTAACTTATTAGAGTATTTTATAAACATATTTGAAATGAGCAGCTCAGTTCATCCTGAAGTAAAACAATGCTACATTTTCTTTTATGCACATGAAGAGAGAAGTTGCTAATTGCTCATTGACAACCCACCTAAGAAACTGATGGAAATACATCTACAATAAAATCGGAAAAATATAATTTCCCGTACCTGCATGATACTCATTCTGGTGAGTCATCCCCAAAGACTTTTTAAAAGAAAATAGAGTTCTGATTCTATGTTTGCCATTAATTTGCTACAGAGTTGGGCAACCATTTGGTTCCTCAGCTCTGTTCCATCAAAAAGAGTCAAGACCAATTATCTGAGTGAGTGTAACGTGGATAGGTGTGAGTTAAAGAACTTTGGAATCGTGGAGATAAAAGGTTTTCTCTCATGGAATGCCATTATTATTAATATTATTGCCATCATCATTATTTATGCTCTCAGCACACGTATTGTGAAAACGTGTTATTCGCGTAACTGCTATGCCCTCACCATGTCATTTGCAAAATCACCATGTTCTCCTCACAGAAATGTCACTTAAATGTCATTTTTACAATAGCTGCATTATGAATCTGCTATAACTTGAATTGCTTTACAATGAAAATGCAATTTCTTAGCAATTAAAATTATTCCACCCACCCCAGTCAAATAATAGAAAATCTCCTCCCTGTCTAATGTTGCTTATAGTGCAGTGCAGAATGCTGTAAATTGAACTGTATGTGGCTTCTCCCATGGCCAGGAAGGTCTACGTCTTAGCCACCCCAGTGGTTGCATTATACCACATGTGATTATCCACTAAACCTGATCCGAACTAGTGTAGCATATTACTAAAACTCTCATAAGACTGGAAAATTGCACTCACTCAGTCATTCTTTTTAAGTTCACCCAGGACCTTAACCATATCTAAACTTGCAGGTATAACAACACTAGATCAAGACACGTAAAAAACTAATGTCAGTTTTCACTTTGGAGAAGAAATGCTCCTCATAAATTCAACTCATTATCATTAGGTGTACTTAAACCCCCTGTTGTATTAATTGAAAGTTTCCTTCTTAATAACTGCCCCTCAGAACCTGTTGACTTGACATGCATTAGTATCATCATTAATAAGAAAGTAGCAATATACAAAGCATAATACAAGTTATCAGAAGGCTGCCCATAGGGTAAAATTATTAATGGATATAAGGTAATGTTTAGAGAGATTTTTAAAGGCTCATTTACTAATTCACTTGTTTTCAAATGAAATCTTACATGGAAACCCAAGATGTAAAAAGTTAAAATGTAAGGCAATGAAGATTGTTCAAGATGAGAGTCTGGGCCCAGAACACTAGAAATAAGAAAAAGATATGTATTTACAAATATACCTAACCAGACTGAAAAATGAAGAGCGGGAGGGGCCACAGGATAAATCTAAGTGTAAATAGACAAGAAAATGTATATGGGGCAACATGGCATTTTGGCTTCTCTCTCTGACCCTCACTTGAGCTAAGCAGTGTGTTTCATGTTTACCTCCAGACTAAAGCAGATGGTATGGGTGTTTGGGCCAAAGAGACAGGACAATGCTTCAAACAGCTGAAGAATCAGGAAAAGTGGGGAAGCATCCACACATGAAACACAAGTTATAGTTGTAACCTATCTGGAAATACATCCAACCCATACCCAAAGACCATAGAAAATGTGCCTCTGTCAAAGCCAGAATCTTCCCAGAAGCAAAGATGTATTTTCAAACATGAACATGAGCAGGCAATAAAAAATTCACAAACATTTAGGGAAATCCAACATCATAGAAGAAATGAATGAATGGAAGAACTAACTCTTGAGGAAATAAAGCTAATAAAAGGAGTAAAAAGTTTTAAAAGTCTTAAAATAAATATGTTGAATATCCTTACAGAGATTCCCAAAGATATCACAAACATGAAAAATAAACAACTCTAAAAGCCAAAAGCATTAATATAAAAATCATATGCTTAGTACATGAACTGAATAGCAGAATCAATTCAGATAAAAGGCAAATGAGTGAGCAGTAAGATTAGAACTACACAAAGAATTGAGACTTCATATTTAAAAAGCTCACCAAATACCAAGCAGGATAAATAACAATAATTTTTAGAAATACCTCAAAGCAGAGAGGAAAACTTTAGAATACAGGAGTAAAGCTTCTAGAGGGGATATGGGAAGATAAAAATGAAAACAAAAATCAGATTAGAGTCTGAGTTCTCAATGGCAAAAACAGATGTTAGAAGAGGATATATGATTAAAATTATGAGACAGTTTGTTTTGTGCTTAAGTCCTATATCTAGAAAAACTAGCACTTATTAATTATATCATCTACAGACCACCTCAGAAAAAATGTATTCTAGCAAAATGAAAAATGAGTCCAAAAAAGAATATGATGCCAGACATAAGAAATGGTAATGAGCAAAGAGACCAACCACAGTCCTACTTAAATTAAAAGCTGTTTTAATATACATGGAAAAGAAAATTGTTAACAATCTGGAACTAAAGTCCAAAATGATCTCAGCATGGGAGGCATTATGATAATGAATCTGACTCTGTTTTTGATATTTGGCTGCTGGCAAACCCATCACTTTCCACTTTCCCCTCTGCCCCATCTGAACAAGCTGATAAGAAAGCTCAGATTACCCCTCCTTTGGTACTGGCAGGAATTTAAACCATACAAGCCCCTGCCATGTGTAAGAACCCTCACTCAAGCTCCAGCTCCTAACCAAAATAAAAGCCAAACCAGTCTCCTCTCCCTGCTTTCTCAAGCCATGTTTGGACCAGGTTGAGGATCTATCCATCTCTCCCCAGAAGTCTTATTATGTATTAAACATTTTCATGTCATCTTGGTGGGTGTGTGGTGCCATCAGCCTTGACATTCAAACCTAATTTTGGGTGGGAGATTCATACTACCTCTACAAAGTGACCAAAATAAGTGTGGAGAGAAAGATAGGAATAAATAAGGTGAGGGAAAATATATAAATACTGCTTAACTCTAAGGATTTATTTTTAAAATCAATGTGACAATATTAATATTAAATGAAATGCAAAGTCATTAAAAGGGATAAAGAGGATATGTTGTTTTGATGTATGTATCATACACCAAAAATCACTTGATATTCAAATGACAACAAAGTCTCTCATGTTAGAAAGTTCAATCATAACTATATTTTGAACAACAAAGTGCAGTTTGTGAAAGGACATCATCCAGAAAATAAGTAAATTTAGGGAGCAGCATTAATGTAAGGGGCAGTAATTTCCTTGGAGATGTCTGCTAATCTCTCATGGCCCATACCTGGGACTTAAGGGGCCAAACACATGACAGGCAAAAGACAAAGTCTGTGAGGTTATTATCAGAGAGCACCTCTTATAGTCCAGACTCCTGAATGTTGCACTAGGAAAAACCTATCCCATAATAGGAGGCAGGGGGATAATTACCAGTCTTAGTTTTGGATTTTTGTTAAATCAAAAAAGAAAAATGTTTGCCTTGAGAATTGTCAACTACAATACTATACTTATGTATGTTCAGGGCAATTCCAGAAACTTCAAGCTGGTAATTTATCTTAAACTTGTCCCTGATAAGTTTGTAATGTCTACAGGTTCCAAGCATAGGCAAACACAAATACCCCATGAAAAATATTTAACACCTAGAGGTCCAAAAAATCCCATGTTCTAAGAAACATGAATTGATATACAAAAATTACTTGACATATGGGGAGGCAAAAACACATTAAGCAGACACCAGATATGGCATAATCAGACACCCAAAGACCATAGATATTGGGGTTATCATATACACAATATAAAATAAGTTTATATGTTTAAAGAAATATTTAAAAGGTAATAAAAGTATAATAAAATAATAACAGTTCCTAAAAAAAAATCAAGCAGATTTTTAAAAAAAAACCAAATATAAATTCTTGAAGTTAAAAACATCATAATTGAAATTAGAAACTCAGGGAAACAGTTAAACAGTGGATTAGGTACAGCTGAGAAGAGAATTAATTAATTGTATGGCAGTTAAAAAGATATTGTCTGGAATGTTGCAGAGACAAAGTGGAGAATATAGTAAGAGAGTATTATGATACCTAACTAGAGTTAATATTGAAAAAAGGGTGAGACATTCTTCCAAGAAGTAATGGCTAAGCATTTTCTAGAATGGATGAGAGATCCCAGAATCAGATTTGGAAAGCCCAAAGACCCTCAGAAGAATAAATAAAAAGAAATCTAGATCCATCTACTTTGAAAGTACAAAGCACTAATGATAAAGAGAAGGTAATAAAAGCAGCCAAATAAATACTACAGAAGCACCATAGCTAGAATAACAGATGACTTCTCAAGAATAACAATGGGAGTCCAAGGACAGTAGGAAAATATCTTCAAAGTACTCGATGTAAACCAACTGTTAACTCAAAATTGTATACCTACTTAAATTGACCTTCAAAAGCAATAGCAAAATAAAGATATTTCAGACATTAAAAAAGTACAAATCTTAAGTGTACAATTTAATGAATTTTTATAATTGTAATTCAAACCCTTAGCAAGATATAGAACATTACCACCCCCCTAGAAAATCCTATCACTTCCCAGTCAATCCTCACTTCCCCCAGTGCCACTCCAAGACAACCATGTTCTATGCTTGTTTCCACTGTAGACTAGTTTTTCCAGTTCTAGAATTTCATATAAAAGGAATCCTACTCTTTTGCACTTTTTATGTGCTCTTGTGTAAGGCTTCTTTCAACATATTTTTTTGAGATTCATTCATGTTTTTCATTCTCTTTTTATTGTTGAGTGTTGTTGAGTAATATTCTATTCTATGAGTATTCTACTCTTTATCCATTTTCCTATTGCTGGATATCCGGGCTGTTTCCATTTTGAGTATCATGAGCAAACTGACATAAACATTCTTACACATGTCTTTTTGTGGATGCTTACTCCTTATTCCTTGTATGCAAAAAAAAAAAAAAAAAAAAGATTCTGTGCTTTGCTACATATCAAGGTTCAACAAAATTCAATAAATCAATATTCTCTGGGTAATGCAACATATAAACCAAAGAAAAAGAATTTCAAAGCACATATGTCTATACATTTAAATGCACTTCCAAATAATACATGGATTAAAGGAGAAACTACAGTGGCAATTAGAAAAAACTAAATTTATTTTAAAAATGCATATTTTAATGTGGGGTTCAGCTAAAATGGCACTTAGAGCAAAATTTATAGGCTTAAATGCGTGTATTAGCAAAGAAGAAAGGCTGAAAGGACAAGGCATCCAACTTAAGAAGTAAGAAAAAATAACAGAATTAATTAAAGAAAGTAAAAGGAAGGAAAATGTAACAATAAGCACAAAAATTAATGAAATGGAAGGTAGAGATATACTAGAGAGAAAAAACCCATACAAAATTGGTGTTTGGGGAAGATGAATAAAATTGAAAGACTTCTAGCAAGATTGATTAAGAAAAAGGAAGAGAAAGCACAAATAATTATTATTAGCAGAAAAAAATGATTATAACCATTGTGGAGATTACATTTTTAATGAAAAAGTACAAAGAAAATTTTATAAAAATAAATGTAAAATTTAAATGAATTGAGTAAATTGCATACACACACACACACACACACACACACATAAAACATCATAACTGACTTAAATGTTCTTTCTGGAGACATGCTTTGTCTCAGAACTTTTCTGCCCAAGTCACAAGTTTATTAGGCTATTTTCTGCTTTTCAAGTTATTGCAGAGGTAAGGTGGAAAATGAGAATCCAGAAATTCCAGGAGTTGAAGGGTTGAAAGCTGCAGCTGTTACTCATTTCCCGGTGGCAAATCTTTTTCAAATTTGCACACATTCACAGGGCTAAGATTGTGGGCATTAAAATATAGACTAGGAGTAAAGACCAAATCAAAAATCTTGGCTGTCATATCTTCATTAAATCCTCTGATTGGATTAAGATGGCTCCCTGTAAACACTCTTCAATTGGGCAGAATGGTTCAGGGATGAAGACTACGGTAAGAATCCTGATAAGATCAAAGGACCCATAATGATGTTTAGAGTAGGGTCTCACAAAGAAAATAGTGTCCATCATTTTGCACAGGGAAAAGAATCATGTTTAAAAGTGTTTAAGAGAATTTCATTTCCAAAAATGCCCACAGCCTGGTTTAAAAGGGACTGACTATTCAACACAGCTGGGCTGCACACATTTCATTTGGCAGGAAGTAGATTGAGAAAGTCCTCTATAGATGTGACTGAAGAAAATTATGAAACAGGAATGATGACCCAAAGAGTAGTTAAGAGCCAAGGAGGACTGGGGAACTGCTCCCAGGCACCATGACCAGAGTCTAATCAAGAAATACTTCCTGGGAATTCCCTGGTGGTCCAGGGGTTGGACTTGGAGCTTTCACTGCCAGGGCTCATGTTCAATCCCTGGTTGGCCAAAAAAAAAAAAAAAAAAAAAAGGAAGAAAGGAATACTTCCTGCCTTCAGAGAAAGGGGCCTCACCACACTTTCCCAGAGGAATTTCAGAACTGCTATACACTAGTAACAATGATGCAATTCCCATTCTTCCTCTTTCCAATGGGGGTGCTTATTTAAGTTGAACTAACTCTGCTCCACTATTAGAGATGGTGTAGGGTGGGGGAGGGCGGATTACACATAAGATTACTTTTTTGTACTTAGGTCCCAGAAGTAAAAGAAATTGAATACAGTCAAGATCCTAGATCTTAATGCCATAATTAAATGAGATTTTTGGATGTCTTGGTGAGCAGGTGAGTGATTTAACTTGTAGAAGAAAGAAAGTTTTTATGATCAAGAGGGATGACTATGGGAGGCTGTTATTTATTCACAATTACTCATTCCCATTTTGTCATTGTCAAGCTTCTCTAAGAGACAGAGTGTAATGTCTCACCTCATTGACTTTGAGCTTGTCCATGTGACTTGCCAATGAATAATGAGAAAATGTGATGTTTGCCACATTTGGTTTGGCTCACACCTCTTATGTTTCTACCTTCAGTCATGAAAAACAGCATGTGCCAAATACAAGTTGCTTTTTTAGCCTGGGTTCTAGAATGAAAAGGCACATAAAGCAGAGCCCAGCTTAGCCCACCAAAGATAACCAGAATTACAATATAACATGTAACATGAGAAAAAATAAGTGATGTTGCAAACCATTGAGATAGTGGAGTTATTACTATAGTAATAGCTGAATAAAATATTCTTCAATTTATGAGACTAGTACGAACTTATTAACAAAACCAAGAAAGAAAAAATTTAAAAAATAGGAAAATATATAGATCATCTCCCTCATAAATATATATTAAAAATTCTAAATAAAATATTATCAAACTGAGTCTAGCATTGCATAAAGAGATAACACCTGATGACTAACTGGGTTTATTCCAGGAATGCAAGGTTGGTGCAGCAATAGAAAATGTGTTAGTATAACTTATTACATTAAAAGAATACAGGAAAAAAATCATAAATCACCACAGATGTAAAAAATAAAAGGAAGCCTTTAATAAAAATCAACCTTTATTTATAATAATAATTTTCAAAAACCTCTCAGGAAAGAGGGCTATCCTTAATCTGATAATGGTTATCTATGATGAACCTACAGCAAACATCCACTCAATAGTGAAATATTAAAATATTTTCTTTTGATATCAGGAAAAACCCATTTATTGGATTTTTTGATAGGTGTAGACAAATTTTTTAAATAAAAAGAATAAAGATTACAAATCAAGAAACAAAATATCTGTTTCATAGGTGATATGACAAACAGCCATCTGAGAAAAATGAAAAATATTGTGTTCCTCTCTAATCCTTGCCTATTTTGTCCTTATGTTTGTATGATAAAAATGTAAATATAAAAAATGTAAGGTTTTGCGGGCGGGCAAGGTGATGGTGGTGGGATGAACTGGGAGATTGGGATTGACATATATACACTAATATGTATAAAATAGGTAACTAATAAGAACCTGCTATATAAAAAATAAATAAAATATTCAAAAATTCAAAAAAACAGTAAGGTTTCTTCAAATAATATATTAGATTTTAAAAGAATATTAAGCAAGGTTGTCAAACATAAGATTAACAAAAACCAATTGCAGTTTATATACCAGGAGCAAACAGAAAATATAATTTAAAAGAGATACAATTTAAAATATCAATGAAAATATGAGATATTTAGAAAGATCTAACACAACTTGTAAGGTCTTTATGTGAACAATTTTTAAATTTGACAGTCAAATAAATGGAAGAACCAGTTTTATTCATAGATAAGAAGACAATATTTTAAAATATTTTTAAAATGACAATTCTCCCCAAGATAATCTCTAGATAAAGTGGAGTCCCAATTGGAATTCCAAGAGGATTTTTGTGGAACTTGTAAGTAATTCTAAAGTGTATAAAGAATGGCAACTGGCCAAGAATAATCAAAACACTACTAAAGAAACTAGCCCTACCAAATATCAAGATTTTTACTTCATTACTATTACTATTACTGCTATGAAGACAGGTAGTGTTGGTGAAGGGATAGACGGAGAATTGAACAGAATAATACAAAGCCCAGGCAATAAATCCTTCTATATTAAAATTAGGAATTTCTGTTTATTAAAAAAAATAGAATGTTTAAAGGCAACTCACAAACTCAATGAAATATTGCAACACAAAAAAGCTGATAAAGAATTCAATTCCAAAATATATAATGTTTTCATATGAACATGCTTTTACAGAAGAAAAACCATCCTTTCCCATAAATATGCAAAAACTGATCAATATCCTTAATATTAGTCAGGAAAATCCAATTTAAAATCTCAATGAGATACCATTTCACACCCAACAGATTAGTAATAATAATAGTCTCACAATACCATATTTGAGCTGCAACATGAAGCAATGCTATATCTTGTACACTACTGGTTGGATTATTAAATGGTGCAGCTATTTTAGAAACCTGCTTGGAATTACCTCTAAAGGTGAAGATACTCTTTTTCTTTGACCCAGTTATTGGTACCTCTAAGGTGTATACACCAGAGAAACTTACTCATGTGCCCCAGGTGACTTGTTTATAATAGCAACCATCTAACTGTCCATCATCAGAATTGCATAAGTAAATTGTTGCATATTCATAGCATGGTTTAGTATATAGTAGTGGAGATGAATGAACTTCACCTATACATATCAGTGTGAATGAGTCTCAAAATTCAATGTTGAACAACAAAAGCAAGTAGTAGACGAATCAGTTTTGCATGAGTCTATTTATATAAATGTTAAAATTGGCAAATGAAAAACCACATCACTCAGGAAGGCATACATGTACACAGAGTAACATTTTAAAGAAAAATGGGAGCATGATTAACAGAAAACTCAGGATAGTGGTTAGTTTTGGAGGGGAGGAAGAGAGATGCATGCATAGAGGAGCCCAGAGGAGGGTCAAAGGCACAGGGATTGTTCAAGTTCTTAATGCTAGATCAGTGCAAGATTGGCTCATTTTATTATTACCTATCACTCTTCTTTACATTGTACTTATATATTTTACATGTATACGTTATACGTATGCTATATCTCACAAATTTTTAAAAAGCAAAGAGAAAAGAGATCGCAAAATACATTCTAACTGGACACATGAGCAAAGCCAACTCTTACAATGTGATATGAAGTAGATATTTGTGGTTTGGGAATAAAAAAAAAAACACCAGTAGTAACATTTTACATGGATTTTAAAAATGCTTATCAGATCCCATGGAGAGCTCTGGGTGTGCTATGGTTTCTCAAAGTAAGATTATTATTGCACTATTTAGGATTCTTTTGGTTGTCAAAGATAGAAACTTACATATCTTAAGCAAAAGAGAGAAATGTATTGAGAGGATCATGAGACCCCGAGAAGGGTAGGGGTCCAACCAGCCTCAGAGATTAGGCTTCTACCAGGGAACAAAAGAGTTATATTTCATTTTTTGGTTAAGATAGTTAGGTTTTTTGGTTTCTAGTGCTTAAAACCGAAAGAATCCTAAATAATATAATCAGTAACTCTACTTCAAACAGAAGACTCCTGCTGTCTTTTGTCTCTGTTTAACTATATGTGCCAGCTTTCCTTTTTTATATCAATGCCCTCTACAGGGCAAGAAACATGGATGGCTACTCTAGGTGTTCATATTTCCAAGCTTCAGCACGGAGAGGACTGGAGCACTTTTCCTGGCAACTAAGCTTAAAAATCTCAGAGAAGGGCTCAATGGGCCAAGCCTAAGTCAGATGCCTATGCCTGAATTAATCAACTGATAGCTGGGTGGTGGGGCTTAGGATCTGTCAGATGCTCACACCAAGTCAACCTCCATTGATTGAACGAGGGGAGGTTCCTTCTCACCCTTCAGTCCTCAGCTTAAATATCACCTCACAAACACCTCTCCTAACTACAATGAAGTGGGTGCCCTACTCTTATTCTCTCTCTCACATTACCCTCTCTGTTTCTTTCGCAACACTCACCAAAATATTCAACTCCTTTTTAAATAACATTAATAATTTTTACTGCTTCACATCAAAGACAGTCTTTTTGTGGGGTTTTTTTTTTTTTTGAAGTATAATTGATTTACAATGTTGTGTTAGTTTCAGGCGTAGAGCAAAGTGATTCACTTATACACACACACACACACACACACACACACACACATATATTCTTTTTCAGATTCTTTTCCTTTATAGGTTATTATGAAATATTGAGTATAGTTCCCTGTGCTATACAGTAGGTCCTTTTTGGTTATCTATTTTATATATAGTAGTGTGTATATGTTAATCCCAGACTCCTCATTTATTCTTCCCCCGCCACTTCCCCTTTGGTAACCATAAGTTTGTTTTCTATGTCTGTGGGTCTATTTCTGTTGTGTAAATAAGTTCATTTGCATCTTTTTTTCAGATTCCACATATAAGTGATATTATATGATATTTGTCTTTCTCTGTCTGGCTTACTTTACTTAGTATGATAATCTCCAGGTCCATCCATGTTGCTCCAAATGGCATTATTTCGTTCTTTTTAGGGCTGAGTAGTATTACATTGTGTGTGTATATCTAGATATAGATATAGATATAGATGTGTCTGTGATGACAAAAGAAGAGTCAAAGCAATGTGACATGGGAAGGACTTACTGTGACATTGCTGGCTTTGATGACAGAGAAAGGGGGCCGCAAGTCAAGAAATATAGGTGGCCTGTAGAAATTGGAAAAGGTAAGGAAATGAACTCTCCCCTGGAGCCTCAAGAAAGAAACTTTTGATCCAGTGAGACCCATGTCAAACTTCTGCCCTGCAGAATTGTTAAGATAATAAACTTGTACAGTTTTAAGCCATTAAATTTGTGGTAATTTGTTACAACAGCAGTAGGAAACTAATATCCCAGGTTATTATCTTTTACTAGAATGTAATCTTCGAGAGAGAGGGATTTTGTCTATCATTTTCCTTGTATCTCCAGTTTATATCACTGTGCCTAGCATACATTTTTGAATGAATAAGTAGATGAATAAATGAATGAACTAAGAAATCTGTCATTCACCTCCAAAAGTGCAACTTGCAGGCTTCATTTGAAGTGTTGGTCTTCCCTCTATGGGAGTCACAAATGTGGAGGATCAAGTAGAAAATGCAGCCGATGATTTCGAGTTTCTCTCTGTGGGTCAGAAGGGAAAACACTGGCTGAGAAAAAGTGAAAAATAAGCCCTCTTCTGCAAAGAGAGAAGGATTATGCCAAGCCAAGAGAACAATCAAAGATGCTAGCAAATCGTGATCTGGGACAGCACTTACTCTCTATTTGAGCTTTCATGTGGGATGTGTTTTCAGTCAGCTGATATTTCCTATTCAGTTTCCAGAAAGATCCCACTGTCACCAGCTTGGTAAAATACTGGGTCACCCACATCAACTCCAAAATGGTCTCTCTTCCGGTGCAGCTAGACTTTATGATTTACACCCATTAATGGGAACCAGTAACTCTTCCAGAAGAAAAATGATGGCATCTTCTGAAGAATGTTTCCTTTTCCAGGCAATTTGTTTCTGAAGAGAGAGTTCATATTACTCACCAGATGATTCACTCTGTCTCTATGGGTTCAGCAATAGAATACTTTTAGTGCTCAGAACCAACGAGTTATAACTGGCAGCTTTCTTCACCAGGAATAAAGAGTTGTGCCAGAAAATGAGCAAGCCACTGTAAGGAAAGTATTAAGGCAACGTCATCTGAGCTGAGCTCAGACTCATTGAAATACTATGAAATATAGGCAGCAAAACACATTGTCTGAGAGATAAAAGAATGGTCCTTGACTATTTTCACACACAAATTTCATTTGCACAACATATCCTTAACCAAAGCATATGTGTATATATGTATATATCAGCAGTAGCTAACATATAATTTCATAATGTGGACGTATGGAATAGCTTTGCAGGGTGGTCCAGCCAACCAGTCAAGCTCTGGGCAGAGAAAATTCCTTACTTCAGATCCAGGAACGCCCACTGGGAATGAACCAGTATTCTGATCTGCACCTTACTCTCGCTTTTTTCCTCCCTGATTCCCCACCAAATATTCTTAAATCTTCGAATCTCTGTCTTTCTTCATGGTAACTGTGGAGGAAATGATTTTGGATGGAATTAAGCAGGTGCAGGTGGTGCCATAGCACGTACTAGCTCCCAGCATAACATCTGCTTCCGATTCTTCAAAGCTTCTTATTTTTACAACAGTCCTCTTTGTCTTTTCTCTCTTTTTTGTAGGTCTGTGGGGTTGTTTTTTTTCTTCCTATTTCAAGTCCCTGGAAGAAAGAGGAGATGGTGGTGGAGGACGGCAGAATTTCCATATGCTTCATCAGATGATAGCACGTAGTTACGTCTGTTGAATACGACGCTGAAGTGCTCACGCTTTCTGGACCAGGACTATCCAGCTGAGCTTTCTACAATGATGGAAATGTTCTATATCCACACTAGGTCTGTCCACTAACTTCACATATCTGCTGAATGCTTCAGATGTGGCTGGTCTAATGACTAACTGATTTTTTAATTTTGATTCATTATAACTAACTTAAATTTAGCCATCTGTGGATAGTAGTTGCCCTGTGAGGCAGCACAGTTCTAAAGGCTTGATGAGCATTAGAATTCCAGTTCACGTTTTTCTATACTTTGCCTCATCCTCGATTTATTTAAGATAAAATCCTTTCATGTTAAAGTTTGCATCTCAAAACATTGTTTTCCTAAGTATAACCATTCTTTCTTTCTTTCTCTCTCTCAAGTTTATTCCACCTTGCTTCCTCTGTAACTCTTATCCTTTTCCCACAGTCATATCCAATCACTTACACACACACACACACACACACACACACACACAGACACAGAACACTAGATAACATGAAGAAAGAGGTGTCAGTCATCCTCATGTATATTGCTTCTGAAAAACAATTCCATTCTGAAAAACAATTCCATCTAACATTTCCAAATGTAAATATAAGGGAAAGTTTATAAATACAGTGCAATGTGGTTATACAGGGCCATGAGTTGCTGCTCATTACAGAGTATTTACACAATGACAACGTGAACCGTGTGATGAAGTGTTACCATTAACCAGGAGAGGAAAAGCAAAACAGAATTGGAGAGTTTTGAAAGGTTTAGACCTTTAAGAACCTTGGAGTTTCATGAAACTTTTTTTTTTTTTTTTCCCCTCAAGGGATGTTTTTCTTCTCTTAAGCCATTGTTGGTCAAGGGAATGTTTAATAAATTACTTGTTTTTATTCCTCAGTGGTACGCTGGACTGTGTAACTAATAAAGCCTGTTGTTTAACATTCCTGCCCACTGTCTATAGCAGAAATAAAGATGGGGACATGCCATTCTGAATCTGACCAGATCCCAAACCTCCCATCAGAAGTTAAAGTTTGGTTTCTAAATTTGGTATCCATAGTTTCTCAAATGGGCCCACTAGCAAGAAGAACAATTTCATTACAACAAACTCTTTCTTAAAAAGACATGAAAACTAGCATGCTGTTTCAGCAGTCCTTTCCTATCGAAAGCTGTCTACACTGGCAGATATCCACATGCAGGAACAACCTACAAGGAAGCATGGCAGGTTTCACCATGATCCTTCAAATTTGGGACATAAAGTCAGTACCCTTGTTGGTAATGTTCTGTTTCCCCAGGGAAACAGATCTGAAATAAGGTTTGGTTTATCTGAGGGGTGCAGTACACTGGTGTGCCAATAATCAGGTGATACAGGGAAGGAAAGACAGCCAACGGGAGTGCTTTATTAAGCCAGTTACTATGGTGAGTGACTGAAGCTTAATCCCAGGGATTAGGTGGGATACTGTGTAAAATATCAGTTAAGGGTCAGGGAATTAGGTCACTTGTACCCCCATAGCTGTTAGTCATTGGTTAAGTAATGCCTCAGAGGGTAGTTAATTCCCAGACACATCACTAGGGTAAAGTGGGTTATTTCCATCGAGGGTAGTCCACTGACAAAGGTGCTGGTACGCACTGTTAGAAGTCAGGCTGGCGTCCACAGGTAGGGTGAGAGGTCCTGAAGGCTTACAGTCAGAACACTGACAGAACCTGCTACATAAATATTACATGTGATGGAGTCCTTCTTAGGGTAAAGAATGTTAATTTTATAGAGTTCCCTTTTGTTTGTCCAAATATTGCATTTACTAGCTGCAAAAGGTGGTTGTCTAGAATTTGGTGAGTTCTTCCACTTTCGTTCAAGATTAAATAAACTTCAATAATGACCTTCCCATGTTTCTAAGATGAGGGAAGACTAGTCTCTTATTTTGTTCAGAAGCTACTCTGTATCATCGATTGTTTGAACCATGGGATTTTTCCTCATTTGCTTAAATTTTTCTTCATATGGAATAATCTGATTTTTTAACAACGATCCCAGCTTTGGATCCATAAATGGGTGTGTCCCATATACAAAAGGCACAGAACTCCATGAAACTCCAATTGTGGGTCTCCCTGGTTGCTGAGACATATTAGCATGAAGGGCATGAACCTTTCATCTAAGTTATGTGTATATGTTGTTTTCATGTACTTAAAACATGACATGATTAAACAGTAAAACCCCACATGGCTTCACTCAGGCACATGCAAATTTATCATAGAATCCACCTGTCATAGATCATACTCAAGAGAAAGTCAGGACTTTGTATAACATCCAAGGTACATGGTATGACTCAGACCACCCAATCCCTCCCCACGAGGATGATACAGACTTGGTGGAGGGTGGCCCATGATGTTGAAGTATGGAAGGAGGGGGGATGGGGACTGGCCTGAACTCAGGGGAGTGACCATGAAGGACCTCACAGAAACACAGAGCAGAAGAGACACGCGTGATCAGGAGTCAGGAAGCAGAACCAAGATGGAGGACCACGAGACAAATCCAAGCATCCAATTGGGCACAGGCATGGCGGAGGCAGGGTCAGGAGAGGAAGAAGCCAGAGTGAGGATCTTACTGAGGAACCAAAAAGGCAGAGAGGGCTAGAAAAGGGGAAAAGAACTAGAAGGGGTGTGATCTGAGGAAAATGGCGCAAAATGGTTCAAGGTCTCATCTGAGAATGCCAGCAACCCTCTGGGGCTCGTGTGGCCTTGGCACACCCTTCCAGCCAGAAACATTTCTTTGTAGAGTTCTACTGAGAAAATGAACACATTGACAGATGTATAAACAGCACCCCAAATGGCAAGGCTCATTCAGCTCTGTATTCCTTACAACTGGCACGTAAGACTTAATATATGTTTGGAATTCTGCTCAACTGGTTAATAATTTTTACTTATTTTTTGACAAAACCAGCACATATTTATTGTAGAAAGTTTGAAACATGCAGAAAAAAATCAAGGAAGAAAATTAAATTCTCCAACAATCCACCTTCTCAGAAATGTTTACATGTGTTCAGTAGTTTTAACAAAGCATTGGTATAATATAATGTAGTATACACTAGTGTAGCATAGTACAGTATAATATAATATAATTAATATAATGTCATGTAATCAATATAATTAATATAATCTAATGCATGCAATATAATATAATTAATATAACTACAGTAATATAATATAATATGTGCTGTTTCATAACTTTTTAACTTAATACTTCAAAGTATCATTCCATTCAATTGCACTTTGTCCATTTGTGAGAAATACTTCTTGGCACATAGTATTTTTGGAGGTAAAAATGTCACCACCACCACCACATCATACACAAAACATATGAAAGAGCAAAACCTTGGTTTGTGTCACTCCCTAACGTGACAGGGTTATCACGGTAGTGTCCCAGCAGGAAATAGATTGCATGTTCAGATGAGTTTGAGGGGGGGGTTGGTAAAGGGGGTAGGGAAACTGCCAGGACCCAGGAAGCAGTGACAACAGGGCTACCACCAGCCCTAGACCTGAGGAGCAGAGGAGAGGGAACAGTGACCAGAACATAGAGGGAGGGCCATGAACAGGTGGTCCCCTTGGCAGGAACAGTGGTCTGGTCCAGGGGGATAGCCGACCTGAGATAACCCTGATGGGAGGGAGATGGGAAGGGATATTCCCCAACCCTAGACCGCTCTTCGTTTGACATTCTGCCAGTGTCCCCTCCCCATGCTGAACCCACCCAGAAATCAGCTATCAAGGAAGCCTTTAGATGTGGTCCAAAGAGGCCAACTTTCTGTGGCTGGAAAGGGGGTGCTGTCAAGCACTAGTGCCCATGAAGGGTCACTTCTCTCATCTCTACATTCTGAGTAGCAGAACCTGTCTATCTTTCATTCATTCATTTAATTCTTCACTTACTCAACAAAGATATTCAAACATCATATTAATACTAGCAAAAAATTGGGGGTGAGCAGAGAGTAGAAGATAGCCTAAAATACCCAGCGATAGGGCATTGTTAAATGTTGGTACATCAAAGGATGCAGTTCTGTGCAGGTAATAATAATATATATTATTCAAATAACAATGTCAATTTTCTTTTTCATTGGAGTATGCTGGCAGAGCCACATTTGGAAGGAATTTAGATTGTAAGGAATTGAACCATGGGTCTTAAGGTGGCATTTTATTCAAACAAGTGTGGGTAATTTTGTAAGTGCTGTGCCATTTCCTTTCTATCTCTTATTTTGAAAAAAATAAAATTCTCTGCAGTTTGGTTCAGAGTTATGGTTTCATTTTGATTTCCTTCTTTTCTTCCTGGCAGTTAATATACGAATTTGATATGAGAGAAGAATGAGAAACATATCAGACAAAGGCTGAAGCCATTACAGAATAAAGATAAAAACCCAACTTGCCCTGCTTTACTGACGCTGTTGCCTAGTTATTTTCTTCCTCCTACTTTATAGCATTTTATCAAGTTTTCTTTGTAGTCAACAGCTGACATAAGGTGTCAAATTATCAGCCAAATCTTAATACAATAGCAGAGTGTACACAACACATGCAAAACAATATCTCTGCAGTTGCACAAATAAGAATAATTTTGACCCTACTTAACCAGACCACTTTTCAGGGAAAATAAAAAGTATCTCCTTGTGGTCTAGGCCACAATGACCTTCATAAGTCCCCAAGCCCAAATGGCTTCCAACCTGAATCGACCAGCCATGTTACTTTTCCAACTAGAAACATTTTCTGGAAAGGCCACAAAGATTAAACTCCTTATCCAAATCATGAGACTTTTCGATTGCTGTCATTTTATGTTGCAAAAAGATAAAGTCTAAATATTCTGCTGGATTAAATAACCCACATCGCCCTATGACAAAATATTGATATATGAGTTAGCATGTTTGGCCTGACATAAATGCCCATCTTCTATACTAGCATATTTTATTCAGGGTCATATAAATGAGAAGAGATAATTTCAAGAAAAATAAACATGATATTCAACACTGTTAACAATCTCAGAAAAATTGGCATTCGCTTTTAACAGCATTTGTTCAATACTCCTTCAACTGACAGAGGGTTTTACTCTCCCCAGAGGAGAGAGAGGTGGAATCTTCCTCTGGAAATGGTGTGTTTATTGCAGGTAGGTGCCTCTGTTTTCTCAGTCTAGTGATATGCTGTGACATGTTTCCTTCCGCAAGCGAAAATTGACATTATGTGTACAAAACCCAGGTAACTGTGACTGTAAATCATCCCTCTTCGATATTAAGGTGCTATTTGTGGGTTTTTCAAAAAGTGAGTTGACAGAGTTATTTTTAAGAAACTCATTTTCTTACAAGGTAAGGAATCATTGTAAGTATTGAAACAACGAATTGATACTTCTTATCATGATCCCTTAACCGATTCAAGCATCTCTCTTAGTTTGGGACAACGTTTTTGCCGGTGATTGAATAACACCATGGCTCTTGAGAAAGCACTTACAAGCTTCTGTTTATGTAGCATCAGAGCCACCTGAAAACTTTGCCCCCTGTAATGCTACCCTTTGCACACCTTCTAAAGAGTGCAATAAATTGTCGATAAGCTTTTTTTTTTTTGAGTTAATTTTTTTTATAGCACACACTTTGTCCATAGAGGTGGGGGTATGGGGGAAACACATGTTTAGGATTGTGGCCATTTCAAACTAAGGGGACGCCAAATCACAAACAATCGTGCAGCTGATCTACTTTGCAATGTTGTCACACATGCCTAACAAAATATTGTGCTACCGACACAATCTTTGTATTCTGCACTGGTAATTAACCTTGTCAAGTTATTTTCAATAAGCCTCATGCATATGTCATAAAGCAAATGACAAATTAAATGTTCAGATATGATTACGAAAGCTATTTTCCTTTTGGATTTAATTTTGTTCCAGGCGAAGCCTCTGTTAAGTAGCATTTTACGGATCCACAATGCTGGAAAGAACTTGAAAGACTTCACATAGCCTTTATGTTTTTGTTTTTGTTTTCTTGTGAGGCCCAGAGTAGTGATCTAATTGGCTCAAGGTCACACAGCTATTTGGTGACAAAATCAACAATAAATTCTCCTGAACTTGAGGTTAATCCTTGTTGCTCTGGTCTTTGTCTTGGTGGATTAAGGATATGGCCCAACATGAGGAGAGGAAATATTTGACCTTATGGATTAAAACCAAGCCTATATATTTGTCTCTGAAAAATGTCCAAGATTCACTCCTGTTCTATTTCTTCTTTGCTTTTCCATTTACTTCCATGTCAACCAAAGCTTGTCTAGGAAACCTCTCAACTTTCCAGATTCATTCAGCCTCAAAATTCCTTTTATCTGAACTAAGACAATTTGAAGTCTGTGTACTTCAATGCTACTCCTTGTGCTACCTCAATTTTATTCTCCATCCCACTAGGCTGAGATGATTTAAAAAAGTTTCCTCTTGGAAAAGAGCACATAAAGATGCATTCCAGACAGGCAGAATATGAGACAGTAGTATTTCCAATCAACGGGCTGAATATCATTTTCACATAGACGTGCAGGGAATAGCTAAATGAAAGCAAACCGGAAAAACAGAGATTTTGTTTTCATTAAGCTTGGTACCTATTGATTTTTAGGACCTAGAACTATATTTATCAAGGTTGACATATTTATCCACATCATTTTCCCTTTGACCCTAATACGAAGTGGAAACATTATAATTATTGATTTGTGGTAAATGTGATTTAATACCACCCAAATAGTCACCTGTGACTCTCGACCGGGAACCCTTTTCAGGTCAGGGAGCCACGTCAGCCCATTTTCAGGTCAAACCTGAAGTGCCAGAGAGTTAGTAGCCTTCGAAACAGCCTTCAACCAATCACAGATAAGGTTTTAGAGGATAAATATTCCAGCTTCCTCACCCCTCAGCTGAGATAACTCTGCAGCAAGTTCTGTGCCGTCTCCCTTGGTTTCCCAGCAGGACTGAGTTCCAGTTGATAAACAGTGGTGAACTTACTTAATAACCCATCCTTACTGGCTTCCTTCTCTTCCCTGTTTCACTTTTGTACAGCCCTACTGGTGTTTACTGTGATCAGCTTCCAAATAAACTACTTGCACTTGAATCATTGTCTCAGAGCTGGCTTTTGGAAGAATCCAGACTGAAACAATCAGAGTAGTTGAAAGTATACGCCCTGTAGTAACCTTGACCTCATTTCCAGCCCTGGAAGCACTTTTCAGACTGTGGTGCAGGCAGGAGAGATCCAGGCAAGGAACTGAAGTCTCATTTAACTGAGCCAAAAAGATCAGAATTACGGCTACTGAGGCAAGTGGAATATGTAGGGCAAAGTACCAGAGAGGAATAATTACACAGAGAAGTAGCTCTAGGATTTGCATAGAGGTTCCCTTGAGCTTTCTGTCAAATACTAAGTTGTACATACACACAGGGTGAAACTCCAAGAGACTGGGCAAAGAACAACTGTTGAGACAAGAGCAATTCCCTAGAAGATTCTGGAGATCACACAGGGCTGGGAATTGTTTTGATTTCAACCAATGAGGGTGGGGAGATTCAAATGAACACCCTAGGAATTCAGTAAGGATCCTAGAAAGACCACACATTGGGAATAAAGTTAGTCTAACTCTAGAGGAAAGTCCACTCTAACTCCTCTCTCACAAAATTTTAGAACAAGCCTTGAATGGATCAAGGTGATCTGCAAGTAAATTAACTGCCTTCCAGAAAAAAACTCAAGACTCTTTAAAGAAAGATGACAAAATCCGACACTCAAGAATGTTGGACTGACAATGTCTAGCATACCACCAAAAATCACTAACCATGTGAAGTAACAAGAACATGTGACTCATAAGAAGAAAAATTGGCCAATAGAGGGACTAAAATGAAAAAAATAATGAAATTATCAGAGGACTTTCAAATAGCTAGTATAAATATGTTCAAGGGTTTAAAGGAAAATATAAACACAATGAGGAAACAAGTGGAGGACCTCAGTAGAGACTGTAAACTATAAAAACAACCAGAGAGAAAAGACTAATATTTCTGAAGAAACCACATATTTCTTGTCTACAATAATATAGGTAAAAGATAATAAAATAGCAATTCCAAAGTGCTGAGGGAAAATAACCATCAATGTAGAATTCTGTACCCATATAAAGTATGGTTAAAGCTTGAGAGCAAAATAAATACATTTCTAGACAAGAAATGATGAGAAATTTTATATCATAAAAATACCGACTAAAGACCTCAGACCCTCACTATAAGCACAACTGAAGTATCTCTTCAGCATGAAAATAAACTGAACTCAGAAGAAGCAGTGGAATACAAGAAGTAATGGAGAGCAAATAAATTAAATCATTAAATGTGGGTAAATATAAGTAAGCATTGGTTGTAAGAAGAACAAAAATAAAGTAAAAAATAATTATAGCAATAGCAATAATAATAGTTTAAGTGTGGAACTAAAAAACTAGAGGACAAGATAATATTAGAGAACAATATTTTGGAAGGAGAGAATGAGACATCCTGCTACTACTAACAATAGTGGTTAACAATGTTATAAGTACTTTACATATTAATCCTCAAATCAACTGTATGAGGTAAGTATTATTTTTATCTCCATGCTACAGATGAGTAAATTCACCTAACAATGAAGACTCTCTTCGTTCAACTCGTCCAAAGTTTTTGCTGCTGTCTTTCTAGTAGCATCACCTTTTTGTTTGGCTACTCTTCCGCAGCTCATTTGTTTTATCTTTCCTGATAGACTTGAAGCTATTTAAGAGAACAGGACATTCTTTTTGCAGCTTTGTAACTCCCATACCCCAGACTCTGTTCCCCATTGTCTAGCAAGGATCTTCACCCACAATAGGTGCCTAAAAATATATTTTGAATGTATTATTGTTTTGCCTTGTTGGAATCAATTTGCTATGGTTTCCCAAGGAAAGGTAAATACTGGCATGGGGTTGGCTATAAACCTATTAAACTTAAGCCTAAATAAACCTATTTTACAGAAAGAGTACCTGTGGAAAGTAAATAATCTTTACTTGTATTAGTCACTATATCATGTTAGGCCACTTACCAAATACAATGATTTACTGGAAAATTCACACAGAATGTAAAGTAGGCATGGCTCCTGCCCCCTGGAAATTTATATTTCAGAAACAATATGGTGGATAAAAGATGGAAGACTTGAGTGGTTACATATTACCCTGGCTGAAGATGACAATTCATTTTTTAAGCTAATACTTACAAACACTAACTTCTTTGATCCTTGAAACAACCCTATGATTTAGGGATTATTCTTTCTCACAGATGAAGAGAACAAAGAACAAAGCAATTAAGTAACTTGCTCAAAGTCACAAAGTCAGCAATTGTTGGAGGTGGGGTTTTGACCCTGGCATTCTAGCACCAGAAACTGCACTCTTACACTACCATCTCAAACAGGATTATATGTTTATGTTGATATCAAATCAGTAACTTAACATTTAATCCATGCAAGATTCCTTCCCCCTTACCACCACAAACAGCTGCAGTTGTCACTGGCAGCTTTCCTCCAAAGAGAATCACAGGCATTTTCCAGAGGGAAATATATTATGGGTCATTTTGTGGTTTGCATTATTGTTATTGATGCAATTCTTCCTATTAGAGGCAGAATATATTTCCCTTACAGACCCAAGTATGACTGAGCCCAGCCTAGATCAGCCAAATCCTAGCTGACCCACAGACACTGGAATAAATGATTCTAGGCAACAGAGCTAGAGTGGTTTGTTACACAGCATTATTACAGCAATAGCTAACTGATACAGGCTGACACCAGGGGTTGTATCACTTACTTTAGCACCAATGACTATTTGCCTTCTTCTTTCTTTCAGATAATAGAAATTCCTGGGGCAAGTGGGTGTGGGGTCCAAATTAGAAGAATAAATGTCAAAATCAGAAAAGATACATTTGGGAGTTTTCATGTTCTGCCATGGTGACATTTTACTCACATCTTAAAAGTCCTTGAAATATCGCTTGTTGGCTGTGCTGTCACGATCCGTTCTATAGACATTTTGATGCACTTTATTACAAACCTAAAAATCATATTAGCAGCTGTTATTTTATATCACAATGGATTAATAAGATGCATTTTCACAAATAAGACACATTTTAGATAGTTCTGAAAAAATTTCAGTGTGAAAATCTTGTGCCAGGATTCCACATTTTAAATGACACATTTCCAAATAGCCTAAAGTGAAAATGCTCAAGTAATATGCCTATTTGTACTGTGCTTGAAGCTATCAGCCCCCCAACAACCCAGGAAACACGTAACCTTCCTACATGTGTTTTTTCTATTATAGTATACGAAATTCAGGGAAAATATATCTCTCAGTTCTTGTTTCAGTGTAATTCAGTTAGTCGTACTGAAAAATATAATGAAAGCAAAATAAATACCTTTTCAGGTTTCCATTGCAATACTTGAATAATATACATGAGAATTATCACAAAAGCATTGATTCTCCTTCAAATATTACAATAATGGAATGTTCTATTGCCTTTTCATGTGGAATAATTAGGAAAGATAAAGATTTTTTTTTTTTTTTCCCCCCTTGGAGGCAATCCCGCTTCCTATGGTGTTGCTAAGGAATAAGGAATTTTCCTTCCAACTGATCTTAAAAGAGATATCTAAGATCTATATTGCCTGTTTATGGATTATAGCTAACTTTACAGTCATGTATAAACTGTACATTTGAGTGCAGTAAGACACGTCCCCTGTCTCACAATAAAAATATTATGGAACATTATATTTCCATATAGTAATGGTACTCTTATATTACTAGTAGAAAGGTACAGTCCTCATTTAACTTACTAACATAAAAGTCTCTCAAGTAAGATCACTACTTTATCTTCTCAACAGTTTTCATAAATGAAGATTTAATTCAACTTGTATTCCTTAGCCCCCAAGACGATAAGGGTCAGGTCTGCTGACCACTCTACTCTCTGTGGCAGAGACGTGAAATCTTTGGAGCAGCCTCATAATGTGAGCAGTGGTTCTCAACCTGGCTGCACCTTAGAATCACCAAGGAAGCTTTAAAAGACACTGATGTCCAAGCTCCTCCTCAGATCAATTCAACCAGTATCTCTGGGGATGGGTTTGGGGTATTGTTTTTTTTTTTTTTAACATCTTTATTGAAGTATAATTGCCTTACAATGGTGTGTTAGCTTCTGCTTTATAACAAAGTGAATCAGTTATACATATACAATATGTTCCCATTTCTCTTCCCTCTTGCATCTCCCTCCCTCCCGCCCTCCCCATCCCACCCCTCTAGGTGGTCACAAAGCACCGAGCTGATCTCCCTGTGCTATGCGGCTGCTTCCCACTAGCTATCTATTTTACATTTGGTAGTGTATATATGTCCATGCCACTCTCTTACCCTGTCACATCTCACCCCACCCCCTCCCCATATCCTCAAGTCCATTCTCTAGTAGGTCTGTGTCTTTATTCCCGTCTTGCCACTAGGTTCTTCATGGCCTTTTTTTTTTTTTTCCCTTAGATTCCGTATATATGTGTTAGCATACTGTATTTGTTTTTCTCTTTCTGACTTACTTCACTCTGTATGACAGACTCTAACTCCATCCACCTCATTACAAATACCTCCATTTCATTTCTTTTTATGGCTGAGTAATATTCCATTGTATATATGTGCCACATCTTCTTTATCCATTCATCTGTCCATAGACACTTAGGTTGCTTCCATGTCCTGGCTATTGTAAATAGAGCTGCAATGAACATTTTGGTACATGACTCTTTTTGACCTATGGTTTTCTCAGGGTATATGCCCAGTAGTGGGATTGCTGGGTCGTATGGTAGTTCTATTTGTAGTTTTTTCAGGAACCTCCATACTGTTCTCCATAGTGGCTGTATCAATTTACATTCCCACCAACAGTGCAAGAGTGTTCCCTTTCCTCCACACCCCCTCCAGCATTTATTGTTTCTAGATTTTTTGATGATGGCCATTCTGACTGGTGTGAGATGATATCTCATTGTAGTTTTGATTTGCATTTCTCTAATGATTAATGATGTTGAACATTCTTTCATGTGTCTGTAGGCCATCTGTATATCTTCTTTGGAGAAATGTCTATTTAGGTCTTCTGCCCATTTTTGGATTGGGTTGTTGGTTTTTTTGTTATTGAGCTGCATGAGCTGCTTGTAAATCTTGGAGATTAATCCTTTGTCAGTTGCTTCATTTGCAAATATTTTCTCCCATTCTGAGGGTTGTCTTTTGGTCTTGTTTATGGTTTCCTTTGCTGTGCAAAAGCTTTTAAGTTTCATTAGGTCCCATTTGTTTATTTGTGTTCTTATTTCCATTTCTCTGGGAGCTGGGTCAAAAAGAATCTTGCTGTGATGTATGTCATAGAGTGTTCTGCCTATGTTTTCCTCTAAGAGTTTGATAGTGTCTGCCCTTACACTTAGGTCTTTAATCCATTTTGAGTTTATTTTTGTGCATGGTGTCAGGGAGTGTTCTAATTTCATACTTTTACATGTACCTGTCCAATTTTCCCAGCACCACTTATTGAAGAGGTTGTCTTTTCTCCACTGTATATGCTTGCCTCCTTTATCAAAGATAAGGTGACCATATGTGTGTGGGTTTATCTCTGGGCTTTCTATCCTGTTCCATTGATCTATATTTCTGTTTTTGTGCCAGTACCAAACTGTCTTGATTACTGAAGCTTTGTAATATAGTCTGAAGTCAGGGAGCCTGATTCCCCCAGCTCCATTTTTCGTTCTCAAGATTGCTTTGGCTATTCGGGGTCTTTTGTGTTTCCATACAAATTGTGAAATTTTTTGTTCTAGTTCTGTGAAAAATGCCAGTGGTAGTTTGATAGGGATTGCATTGAATCTGTAGATTGCTTTGGGTAGTAGAGTCATTTTCACAATGTTGATTCTTCCAATCCAGGAACATGGTATATCTCTCCATCTATTTGTATCATCTTTAATTTCTTTCATCAGTGTCTTATAATTTTCTGCATACAGGTCTTTTGTCTCCTTAGGCAGGTTTATTCCTAGATATTTTATTCTTTTTGTTGCAATGGTAAATGGGAGTGTTTTCTTAATTTCACTTTCAGATTTTTCGTCATTAGTGTATAGAAATGCAAGAGATTTCTGTGCATTAATTTTGTATCCTGCTACTTTACCAAATTCATTGATTAGCTCTAGGAGTTTTCTGGTAGCATCTTTAGGATTCTCTATGTATAGTATCATGTCATCTGCAAATAGTGACAGCTTTACTTCTTCTTTTCCGATTTGGATTCCTTTTATTTCTTTGTCTTCTCTGATTGCTGTGGCTAACACTTCCAAAACTATGTTGAATAATAGTGGTGAGAGTGGGCAACCTTGTCTTGTTCCTGATCTTAGTGGAAATGGTTTCAGTTTTTCACCATTGAGGACAATGTTGGCTGTGGGTTTGTCATATATGGCCTTTATTATGTTGAGGAAAGTTCCCTCTATGCCTACTTTCTGCAGGGCTTTTATCATAAATGGGTGTTGAATTTTGTCGAAAGCTTTCTCTGCATCTATTGAGATGATCATATGGTTTTTCTCCTTCAATTTGTTAATATGGTGTATCACATTGATTGATTTGCGTATATTGAAGAATCCTTGCATTCCTGGGATAAACCCCACTTGATCATGGTGTATGATCCTTTTAATGTGCTGATGGATTCTGTTTGCTAGTATTTTGTTGAGGATTTTTGCATCTATGTTCATCAGTGATATTGGCCTGTAGTTTTCTTTCTTTGTGACATCTTTGTCTGGTTTTGGTATCAGGGTGATGGTGGCCTCGTAGAATGAGTTTGGGAGTGTTCCTCCCTCTGCAATATTTTGGAAGAGTTTGAGAAGGATAGGTGTTAGCTCGTCTCTAAATGTTTGATAGAATTCACCTGTGAAGCCATCTGGTCCTGGGCTTTTGTTTGTTGGAAGGTTTTTAATCACAGTTTCAATTTCAGTGCTTGTGATTGGTCTGTTCATATTTTCTATTTCTTCCTGGTTCGGTCTCGGCAGTTTGTGCATTTCTAAGAATCTGTCCATTTCTTCCAGGTTGTCCATTTTATTGGCATAGAGTTGCTTGTAGTAATCTCTCATGATCGTTTGTATTTCTGCAGTGTCAGTGGTTACTTCTCCTTTTTCATTTCTAATTCTATTGATCTGAGTCTTCTCCCTTTTTCTCTTGATGAGTCTTGCTAATGGTTTATCAATTTTGTTTATCTTCTCAAAGAACCAGCTTTTAGTTTCATTGATTTTTGCTATTGTTTCCTTCATTTCTTTTTCATTTATTTCTGACCTGATCTTTATAATTTCTTTCCTTCTGCTGGCTTTGGGGTTTTTTGTTCTTCTTTCTCTAATTGCTTCAGGTGCAAGGTTAGGTTGTTTATTCGAGATGTTTCCTGTTTCTTGAGGTAGGCTTGTATTGCTATAAACTTCCCTCTTAGCACTGCTTTTGCTGCGTCCCATAGGTTTTGGGTCGTCGTATCTCCATTGTCATTTGTTTCTAGGTATTTTTTGATTTCCCCTTTGATTTCTTCAGTAATCACTTCGTTATTAAGTAGTGTATTGTGTAGCCTCCATGTGTTTGTATTTTTTACAGATCTTTTCCTGTAATTGATATCTAGTCTCATAGCGTTGTGGCCGGAAAAGATACTTGATACGATTTCAATTTTCTTAAATTGACCAAGGCTTGATTTGTGACCCAAGATATGATCTATCCTGGAGAATGTTCCATGAGCACTTGAGAAAAATGTGTATTCTGTTGTTTTTGGGTGGAATGTCCTATAAACATCAATTAAGTCCATCTTTTTTAATGTATCATTTAAAGCTTGTGTTTCCTTATTTATTTTCATTTTGGATGATCTGTCCATTGGTGAAAGTGGGGTGTTAAAGTCCCCTACTATGATTGTGTTGCTGTCGATTTCCCCTTTTATGGCTGTTACTATTTGCCTTAGGTATTGAGGTGCTCCTATGTTGGGTGCATAAATATTTACAATTGTAATACCTTCCTCTTGGATCGATCCCTTGATCATTATATAGTGTCCTTCTTTGTCTCTTGTAATAGTCTTTATTTTAAAGTCTATTTTGTCTGATATGAGAATTGCTACTCCAGCTTTCTTTTGATTTCCATTTGCATGGAATATCTTTTTCCATCCCCTCACTTTCAGTCTGTATGTGTCTCTAGGTCTGAAGTGGGTCTCTTGTAGACAGCATATATATGGGTCTTGTTTTTGTATCCATTCAGCCAGCCTGTGTCTTTTGGTGGGAGCATTTAATCCATTTACATTCAAGGTAATTATCGATATGTATGTTCCTATTCCCATTTTCTTAAATGTTTTGGGTTTGTTATTGTAGGTGTTTTCCTTCTCTTGTGTTTCTTGCCTAGAGAAGTTCCTTTAGCATTTGTTGTAAAGCTGGTTTGGTGGTGCTGAACTCTCTCAGCTTTTGCTTGTCTGTAAAGGTTTTAATTTCTCCATCGGATCTGAATGAGATCCTTGCTGGGTAGAGTAATCTTGGTTGTAGGTTTTTCTCCTTCATCACTTTAAGTATATCCTGCCACTCCCTTCTGGCTTGCAGAGTTTCTGCTGAAAGATCAGATGTTAACCTTATGGGGATTCCCTTGTGTGTTATTTGTTTTTTTTCCCTTGCTGCCTTTAATATGTTTTCCTTATATTTAATTTTTGACAGTTTGATTAATATGTGTCTTGGCGTGTTTCTCCTTGGGTTTATCCTGTATGGGACTCTCTGTGCTTCCAGGACTTGATTAACTATTTCCTTTCCCATATTAGGGAAGTTTTCAACTATAATCTCTTCAAATAGTTTCTCAGTCCCTTTCTTTTTCTCTTCTTCTTCTGGGACCCCTATAATTCGAATGTTGGTGCGTTTAATGTTGTCCCAGAGGTCTCTGAGACTGTCCTCAGTTCTTTTCATTCTTTTTTCTTTATCCTGCTCTGTAGTAGTTATTTCCACCATTTTATCTTCCAGGTCACTTATCCTTTCTTCTGCCTCAGTTATTCTGCTATTGATCCCATCTAGAGTATTTTTAATTTCATTTATTGTGTTTTTCATCATTGCTTGGTTCCTCTTTAGATCTTCTACCTCCTTGTTAAATGTTTCTTGCATTTTGTCTATTCTATTTCCAAGATTTTGGATCATCCTTACTATCATTATTCTGAATTCTTTTTCAGGTAGACTACCTATTTCCTCTTCATTTGTTAAGTCTGGTGTGTTTTGACCCTGCTCCTTCATCTGCTGTGTGTTTTTCTGTTGTCTCATTTTGCTTATCTTACGGTGTTTGGGGTCTCCTTTTCACAGGCTGCAGGTTTGTAGTTCCCGTTGTTTTTGGTATCTGTCCCCAGTGGCTAAGGTTGGTTCAGTGGGTTGTGTAGGCTTCCTGGTGGAGGGAACTAGTGCCTGAGCTCTGGTGGATGAGGCTGGATCTTGTCTTTCTGGTGGGCACGTCCACGTCTGGTGGTGTATTTTGGGGTGTCTGTGGCCTTATTATGATTTTAGGCAGCCTCTCTGCTAATGGATGTGGCTGTGTTCCTGTCTTGCTAGTTGTTTGGCATAGGGTGTTCAGCACTGTAGCTTGCTGGTCATTGAGTGATGCTGGGTCTTGATGTTGAGATGGAGATCTCTGAGAGATTTTTGCCGTTTGGTATTACGTGGAGCTGGGAGGTCTCTTGTGGACCAGTGTCCTGAAGTTGGCTCTCCCACCTCAGAGGCACGGCCCTGATGCCTGGCTGGAGCACCAAGAGCCTTTCGTCCACACGGCTCAGAGTAAAAGGGAGAAAAAATAGAAAGAAAAAAAGAAAGAGGCTATAATATAGTGAAGTAAAATAAAGCTATTGTAAAGCAAAGCTATACAGACAAAATCTCACCCAGAAGCATATACATATACACTCACAAAAAAAAAGGAACAGGGGAAAAATTAGTATATCCTGCTCCCAAAGTCCACCTCCTGAATTTGGGATGTTTCGTTGTCTATTCAGGTATTCAACAGATGCAGGCACATCAAGTTGTTTGTGGAGTTTTAATCCGCTGCTTCTGAGGCTGCTGGGAGAGATTTCCCCTTCTCTTCCCTGTTCACACAGCTCCTGGGGTTCAGCTTTGGATTTGGACCCGCCTCTGCGTGTAGGTCGCCTGAGGGCGTCTATTCCCCGCCCAGACAGAACGGGGTTAAAGGAGCAGCTGCTTCGGGGGCACTGGCTCACTCAGGCCACGGGGAGGGAGGGGTATGGAGGAGGCGGGGCGAGCCTGCGGCAGCAGAGGCCGGCGTGACTTTGCACCAGCCTGAGGCGCGCAGTGCGTTCTCCCGGGGAATTTGTCCGGGGATCACGGGACCCTGGCAGTGGCGGGCTGCACCGGCTCCCGGGAGGGGCGGTGTGGAGAGTGACTTGTGCTCACACACAGGCTTTTTGGAGGCGGCAGCAGCAGCCCCAGCGTCTCACGCCCGTCTCTGGGGTCCGCGCTGATCGCCGCGGCTCGCGCCCTTCTCTGGAGTTCGTTTAGGCGGCGCTCTGAATCCCCTCTCCTTGCGCGCAGCGAAACAAAGAGGCAAGAAAAAGTCTCTTGCCTCTTCGGCAGCTGCAGACCTTTTCCCGGTCTCCCTCCCAGCCAGCTGTGGTGCGCCAACCCCTTCAGGCTGTGTTCACGCCGCCAGCCCCAGTCCTCTCCCTGCGATCCGACCGAAGCCGAGCCTCAGCTCCCAGCCCCGCCCGCCCCGGCGGATGAGCAGACAAGCCTCTCGGGCTGGTGAGCGCTGCTCGGCGCCGAGCCTCTGTGCGGGATTCTCTCCGTTTTTTCCTCTGCGCCCCTGTTGCTGTGGGGTCTGCGCTGATAGCCGCGGCTTGCGCCCTTCTCTGCAGTTCGTTTAGGCGGCGCTCTGAATCCCCTCTCCTCGCGCACCAGGAAACAAAGAGGGAAGAAAAAGTCTCTTGCCTCTTTGGCAGCTGCAGACTTTTTCTCGGACTCCCTCCCGGCTAGCTGTGGTGCGCTAACCCCTTCAGGCTGTGTTCACGCCGCCAATCCCAGTCCTCTCCCTGCGATCCGACCGAAGCCAGAGCCTCAGCTCCCAGCCCCCGCCCGCCCCGGCGGGGGAGCAGACAAGCCTCTCGGGCTGGAGAGTGCTGGTCGGCACCGCTCCTCCGTGCGGGAGCCTCTCCGCTTTGCCCTCCGCACCCCTGTGGCTGCGCTCTCCTCCGTGGCTCCGAAGCTTCCCCCCTCTGCCACCCGCAGCCTCTGCCCGCGAAGGGGCTTCCTAGTGTGTGGAAATCTTTCCTCCTTCACAGCTCCCTCCCACTGGTGCAGGTGCCGTCCCTATTGTTTTGTCTCTGTTATTTCTTTTTTCTTTTGCCCTACCCAAGTACGGGGGGAGTTTCTTGCCTTTTTGGAGGTCGGACGTTTTCTGCCAGCGTTCAGTGGGTGTTCTGTAGGAGCAGTTCCACGTGTAGAAGTATTTCTACTGTATCTGTGGGAAGGAAGGGGATCTCCGCGTCTTACTCTTCCGCCATCTTCTCTCCTCCCCATCGGGGTATTGTTATGTTTTTAAAACTCCCCAGGTGACTCAAATGTGCCACCAGATTTTCCATCCATTGATTCAGGCTCTAACTTTTAGGGATTCAGGACACAAGGTAAGATCTAGGTAGATGGGCTCCCTTGGGGCCTGCCCTGTGATCCTGTTGGTGGTGGTGGTGGTTTTTTCTTTTTTTTCTTTGTACACTGTGGATCTTTATTGCCATTGCTTCACTGCTTTTGAGTGCAGATCTCTCATTGACATGGGTGGGAGTGCTGCTCCTGAGAGGGTTTGGAATGCACAGTTGAGAACTCCTTGGTGCTATTGGAGAGGGAATTTTGCCCTGAGCTTGTTACACGCACCAGGGTTTAGGATTCTTTCTTTCTCCCTTTACTTCCTTTCTTCTGATCTTGCATCTCATATATATGCCTTGATTGTGAATTTTAACTTTGGAGTCTCCTCTTTACTTTCTCTGAACCTGGCACACGTTGTCCTGTTCTCTTTCGTTCTCAGTGAGGTCTGCCCTGGGGTGGTTTTTCCTCTGAGTCAGCAGGTAAGAAGATGGAGATAAGTTCAATTTCACCCCTGACCAGAGTCAGATCTTGGACTGAGGTTAACCCTTTAGGCCTCACAGTCCTTCTCAGTGTAACGAATATACTCAGTGAGGGAAACTTTTCAGTCCTTTTGATAAAGAGATTTTATAAATCTGGGTCGGACCCTGAGTCTGGTGACATTGGACATAAGACTGTCTTGTAGTCTATGGGGAAAACTATGTTTCATGATGTTTATAGCAAGCGAGGGGGGAGGGGGGCTTCCAGGCAAGGACACCCATGCAAGTCAGCTCCACAAGAGCCACGGTTCTGCCTTCTCCCAGCCCAACAACAGTGACACTACACTATCCACCAAGGCGGCCACGTTAGTGATGGGGCTCTCTCCCTAGGAGCACCGCCAGAATTCTATCACGTTTTAATGGACAATATGAACACACATGGCTGACAATATTCAGTGCAAATCTGGCAATCTTTGGGTGGGGGAGGGGCATCCAATCCAGCTACACAAATGGCTTTGAGTGTGAAAGATTCTGCAGCCCCTCCATTGGTCTGTAAAATACATTATAACGGCACTAGGCTATGTAACATGGCACCACTCCAGTCATTTCCCCAGGAAAAGGAGACTTTTTTTTTTTTTGATGGAGAATATTTGATTGTCATCACCTCCACTTACCTTGGATAACTATTCTTCAAGTCCTCTAATCCAGAAAAACACAGGAATTCGTGATAGTTCTCATTATGACAAATCCAAATTGCTGATTTTTTCCTTAGAGGAAAATGGATGTTTTCATTTATAGTCATACTGTCCGGTTGACACTTTGCTCCAAACTCTTGTCATCAAAACTGATGGCAGAGCTCTCACTGGTACAGCATCCACTCCAGTGGTTGGATTCCAAAAACCCTGCCAGGAAACTCCACTGTGCTGAACGATTTCTTTTTCTTTAATCAGTCATTTGGGTGAGCTGTTTACAAATAAGATCTTTGAAGAAATGGGGAAGGTGGAATTCAGAACTTAGTTGAATACCTTTGTCTTTATTATCTTCAGAAAGGAATCATATGTCAACAATACATAGTGTATTTCCTCTAAAAGAAACCTTGGAAAGATGTACTCAGCATTAAAAAATTAATGCAAAACCCTCCATATTTCTTTCTTTTTTTTTTTTTTCCCCCTGCCTGCAACTAACAGGGGAGCAGGCTGTGACCAATTTATTTGGGCTGGTAAATGGGAACTTAGACACAAGGTTGGTCAAGAATATTTCTGATAATTTAAAAAAAAAAAAAAGGAGCCAAATTGCTAATGTTTTCTTATTTGTTATTCTTTAGTTCAGTGCTCTTTGAAATAGAGACAGATCTTCGAAAAATCATGGATTTTTGCTATGAATTATTTAACAAAACAAAGCAAAAAGACAGGTCCATTTCCTTTCATAAATCTGACTGCTCTCACAGCAAAAATGATCAAGCATTGCTGGAAACCCAAAATGGGACGTTTTCAAATTCACATTTACATTTGGCTCTAAGATTTCCTTACTGTCTCATTAGTTTTTGAAAGTGGAAAGTCTGTAATAAAAGGCATGGAGAAAGGACCAACTTAAAAGAAATGTGTGGGGAATTTACCTCCAGGGTTACATTTTCAAAAGGGCTCCAAAGCAAGTATAGAAATGGGCGTGAATACGCGACTCCACATCCGCCATCATTCTTGTGTAAGAGAAACAGACAGGCATGCACCTCAGCAGCCAGCTCCTCGTTCAGTACACAGAGCTTTGCGCAAACAGGGAGTAAGAGGTTATGAAAGGGGAGAATTCAGAGCAAGGAGTTCACTGGAGGGGGTGGAGGGTGTAAGCTTGCAGCAGTTCCCAAGATCTGCCCAGCTTGGCGGAGGTTTCAGCCAAGTGGTGAGTGGTGAACCTACACGTACATTTATATTAAAATAAATCAGATCCACTGCTTAGCTGATGAGAACACTAATGCAAAAACGAGTCTGTAAGAGGTCCTCCAGATATGGATCCACACATTGGCTTAATCAGTGGCTTTCTTATAAACACGGCCTATGGGTTTAGAAGACACAGGATGAAAGCTAGGGAAACAGGGAGGGAAAAAAATGAATGTGAAGGAAGAAGAATTCAATATAGATAATACATAATTAAGAATACAAAATATATGGATGAAAGGTGAATATTTGAGTAACAGAATAAAGAGGCTACCTGGAGCAGTTCCTCATTTATGAACAGGCTAAGTGCCCAGACTAAGTCTTCAAGTCATATTCTGCCCACCCCTTGGGTTGCTTACACTAGGACCCCTCAAACATTTCCACTGGCAAAGGAGAGTGGATACCCTCCCTGGGGGTTCTGGTGGCACAGCCTGAAGCAATTCTAGAAATTTGTTGTGTTATCTTTAAAGTAAATGCAAATTTTATATTCCAACCCCAGTTTTACCCATACTTACCCATATAGGTTTCCCTCAACTCTAGATAGGGCAATGTCCCCCATTAATGATACAGCTTTGCCCAGCCCTAAGTGCACACTCTAACCTGAGCACATGTAGTCCAGTTTGGAAAGGCAGTGATAAGGGCAGAGGAAATGAATTCTCAGCTACTAGTAATGGCCTTGACCTACTCAGAGGACTGAATAAAAGAGGCACCTACTTCTTAAAGGAACAAAGAGCCTTGGGCTTCTATGAACATTTTGTCCACCACAGGTTCTGGGGCACAGTGGGCATGACCCTGACGTGTTAAAGCAAATCGGTGCACGAGAAAGAAGAAATATAAGAGTAGATATAAACACAGCAATGATGAGAGTGAAACACTGACAGATTACATTAACAGATTGCATTGCAGATCTGATGCTTTCTTCCAATCTTCATTCCCAGCACCACTCATTCTCATCCAAGGCTTACCAAACTCTAGCCCGCATCAGAATTGCTGGAAGATCTTATCAGAACACAGGTTGCTGGGTCCCATCCCCAGGACTTCTGATTCAGTGGATGTGGGATGAGGCCTGAGAACCTGCATTTGTAACACATCCCCAGGGGACGCTGCCATCCTGTGGTCCACACTTTGAGAATCGCTGATCTAAGCCATTCTTCGTTCACTGCCTTAGGGAGGGGATGCACCGTGGAAATTTGAGGAACAATTTTGAGATGTGAATTTTAAACCCTAAACTTTGGGGGAAATAAAGGGACACTTGGCGTGGACAGAGATTTGGAAAAATATCTGAAGAACTGGAACGAGGTTTTCCTTCCCTGTGGGAGCTGATTAGAGCTCAGATACTGGTGAGGTCCCTGAGACATAAGCCTGGATACTGACACCTCCATTTGAGTCTGTGGGTGGAGATGGGGGAAAAAATGACAGTCGATGGGATGTGAAAACGTCCCCAAGAAGAGCCCTGGGAAAGTGGGAAGACCAAGAAGATATGGGTCCATGGTATATCTGAGCCAGGAGTTGGTCGATTTTTTCTTAAAGGTTCAGATAGTAAATATCTTAGCCTTTGCATGCCATATGGACTCTGTCACAACTACTCGATTCTGCCATCAGCACAAAAGTAGCCACAGACAACATGTAAATGAATGAATGTGGGATGTTTCAATGAAACTTTATTTACATAAACAGGCAGCAGGCTGGATCTGGCCTATGGGCTGTCGTTTGCCTGCCCACCCCTGGTCTAAGATGACTGAGCTTCAGATAGCCTGCAAGGGCTCCCTATATCCCAGCGTGTTCCAGGAGACCCAGAATTACACCATGTGCTGGAGAGCAGTGTGGAAGATGGAAAGGACCTTGGACAACTTCTCTGAGATTCCAAAATCCAGCATGCTACCGGAAGTGGCCAAGGTGACCCCTTGCCCCTACCAGACCTTGCCAAGGTGGCGGGATGCTAGGTTCCTCTTCCTCACAGTGTTGCAGGACCAGGTAACCCCCCAGGACAGTTACGACCCTCAGCAAAAGAGAGAAGGGGAGGTTGACCCCAGTTTATTGTTTCCCTACCCTTGCAGAATGGAGGCACAAATAGAAATTGACTTTTTTGGGGGGGGACGTCCCTGGTGGTCCAGTGGTTAAGACTCTGCACTTCCATTGCAGGGGGCATGAGTTCGATCCCTGGTCAGGGAACTAAGATCCCACATGCCATGCAATGCAGCCAAAAAAAAAAAACCCAAAAAAAGCTCTGGTGTAAAGTATTACTAATTATTAGAGAAATGCAAATCAAAACTACAATGAGGTATCTCACACCAGTCAAAACGGCCATCAACAAAAAATCTACAAACAGTAAATGCTGGAATTCAACAATACTTCAATAAAAAAAAATTTTTTTTAAAAAGAAATTGACTTTTTTTTTAAAGCCAGGTTTGTGTCCTATTCCTATGTTTGCAGGAATGAGCAATTTTACTTTGTTAATTTGAGATTTTTTTTTTCTTTGAAATCTGGTGCATATTTTTTTTCTTTGAGATCTGGTGCTTACAGCATGTCAACAGCCTCATGCCATATCAGACCACACAGATTTGGACACTGAGATCTCCCCTTTTTGGAGCAGTCAGACCAGCTCCACCAGCCCTCCATGGACAGACTTTAGAATGAGTTAAGAAGGCAGTTGTTGTGTAGGGAGAATACAGGCTCCCAGGTGCTGGAGGTCTGGGAGGAGGATGAGGATAGGAATTCAAAAAAAGCCTCTGTCACAGGCAGTGGTGAGACCAGGAGGACAAAAGACCTCATGGGACAACCATTTGAAGGGAATTTGAATATTTCAGATTAATATCAAGGTCAGGGTCTATGACCATTCTAGGAAAACCTGCACCATGCGTTAATTAAAAAATCTAAATGTAGCAACACCCCCCAGCCATGACTCACTTTTAATAATTTTCAAGTAAAAGATGAATAGAGTAGTAAATCAATTGTCATTCAAATAACACAATTCGTCAAGAATAACAAACAAATAGAATAACTTGATGTTCACCCAGTTCTAGGAGAAACGCCCATAATTTATAGAGACATCACGGTACATAGTTTATAATTCAATTACCATCTACGGATAGAAATTGGAGTTTGGATGGTTCACCCAGACGCTAGTGTCTTAGGGTCAATAAAGGGAGGTCTTATCATTTCAGATGAATGGAGAGTCCTGCTGCACGTTGAATGATTTCACAAGATCTGCGTGCTGCATCTCTAGGCCAGGGGGTTGGAAGTTTAAGTTGGATACTGGATCCCTAGAATTTTAACAAGCCAGGCCAAACCAGGAGAGGGAGACTCTGAGGGAGAGTGAAGAGCCCCTTTGGTGGGTCTGTAGAATTTCAAAGGCACTGCTGATTAACACTGCATCTACGAAGGTAGCAAAACACTGCATTTCCAAGGACTAGAACAGCTAATGAAGATCACTTCCTTTCACCTTGTAGCAAAACAGGGAGCCAGTTGTTCATAGATTTCTGGATAAATATGAAAAGGATATTTTAAAGATCGGGCAAAAACATGTAGTTTAATGTTTTAAGAAATTAATTTTGTGACGGTAGATTATCATGGACTTCTGTTTTGCAATAGCTTTCCTGTCTTCCTAGATCAGCATGCATGGTTCCCTAGAAAAATACTGTGAGCTATATACATCATTGTAAGTTTTCCAGGAGCCACATTTATGAAAGTCAAAACAAATATGTGAAAATAATTGAAATAATATTATTTCATCCAGCATATCCAAAATATTATTTCAACATGTAATCAATATAAAACACTACTAATGTGATATTTTATATTTTTTACTAAGTCTTTGAAACCTGGTTTGTAGTTGACACTTAGAACACATTACACATGGGCCACATTTCAAGGGCTCAATAGCCACAAGTGGCTAGCGGCTGCCATATTGGACTACGTTGCCACAGACACCCTGTGATCAATAGGGAATGGTGAGAAAAAAGACCTGCTTTCCCCCAGACGTGGCCAAAGCTCTCTTCCGCTGCAACCAGCTCAAAACTGCTTCACAAACTGAGTTCAGTGCCGTCAGCAAATTTCCCTGAATGGAGACTCTTACTCTCACTGATTTAAACACGTGATATGTGTGGAGACCCTGATTATTTCTACCCACAGAATAGGAATAACGCTTAGCTGTTAATGACAGCTAAGTATCAAACAGCAAATACTCAGCATGACACCCTGAGCTGAGCACATGTCCCTTCTCTCTTCTTTTTTTGAAGGAAATTGAAATCTTTAAAAGCTTTCTTGAAATTGCATTCTTTTTATTCTTAGATTTGATAAATAACATATATATTGGGAGGTGGGAAGCAGGGGAGGAAAGATTCATATTTTTACAGTTGACATGCTCCTGGTAAAAAGGCCCAGGGAAAAATAGTTGGAGTGGAGAAGAAAGAGAAGAATCTTCCTGCTGCCCCAGCTTCCCTAACTGGCTAGAGCCTCCTGCTGCACGGATATTCTGGCCAAAGGGGCAGGGAGCATCTCAGGTCATAAACTGCCAAATAAGAGGAAGACACTGACAAAGGTGATTGAAATCTGCATTGAAAAATGTAAAAGAAAAATACAGATTATCATGTTCAAGGGGCTGCTTTCTCGTCCTTTGGGGAAGGGAAGGCTACTTTCCTGAGCCAGCAATCAGCCGGGCTTTAAAGGTATTGACCCTTAGAATCACCCCCATCAGTGTTTTCACAGCAAATCAGTGACTTGCCAGGTTTTCTGGGGATTTTAGGAGGGTCAGTGAATCCTCATCTTCCACCACAAAGGAACAAAAGGGGCAGGCCATTTGGGCTAGCTTGTCTGGTGCTGAACCATACTGATGGATAATCTCACAAAACATCCCCAGAGGAAGTCAAATGCATGGGTGTGTCTATTCAACACAAGCCAAAATGGACCCGGTCGAAAATGCTTTGCCACCTGAACGAGCTGCAGGGCTGCCAAATTGGCTCAAGAAGGCACAGCCAGGACCAGTGGGCAGAAGCTGCTGGAAGTAATTTCCAATTCACTATTTGGAAAGGCCTTCTAAAAAACAAGAGTGGATTCTGGGAGGAGAGAGCTTCAAATCACTGGGCTCATCCAAGCAGGGGTCAGTGGTCATTTCTCAGGCAAGCTGCATGGGGACACCCCAAACTCTGCAAGGTCCCTTCACTCCATCAATATTCATGAAAATATCCATGTGCCCAGCACTGGGTTCACAGAAATGAAAAAGGCATGGTCTTAGCTCTTCAATAACTCTGAGGTTCATAATTCTATCCCTGGTTGGTGTCTAAAAGCACAGAGTTAAGTCTCAACTTGGGTGGGTTGGAAGGAGTATGGTCCATTCTGGACTCTGCATTCATATAAGCAGCCTACCACACTAAGGCAGAGAAATTCAGTCAAACCACTGGCAATGGTACACACCTCAGCTCATGGCAGCCTGCCTGCCCGGAATCTTTCCTTCCTTCCCCTCAGTTTATCTATTATCTTTCAAGTGCCAGGCAGGGCCCCACCTTCCCCCAGAGTCTCTTTTGTGACGTCCTCAACTAAGCTTTCCTGGAAATCCCATCATGCAACCATCAACACCATCATGCTCTAATCACTTAGGCATTTTTGTTTTCTCAATAAGACAATAAAGTTCTCAAAGTTCAGGGGCAAACATAGTCTGCATTTTCTGTATGTATCTTTAACTCATGACAGTTCTAGGTTTCTGTATGAATGGTGAAAAAAATATTTACTGAATGAATTGAAAATTCAAGAGTATTAAGGATATTGGCAAATCAAGAATATTAAAAATAAATGACATCAAACAAGAAAATCAGTGAGAAAATTACTTCCTGGTGCTTAGGAAACTAGATTTCGTATGGGTAAGCACAGGAGAAGACACAGAAATGCAGAGATCCATGTTAGATGAATTCAAATATTCATTGAACTGCTAAATTAATTAATATTTGAGACTCAATTCACACATAAATTAATTAACATTAGGAAGTCTATATATACCTGGTTTGGGCTTGCATATGCTCAATACAAAAGGCTTTATTGTATGATTTGATTTTTTAAAAAATCATGGCCCTATCGTGTTCTCTTTCCTTAACAGAGTTTTTCCTGTTGTTGCTTACCAATTTAGATATAAAATTAACCCAAAGCTCTCTCCGCCTTGTCTAAGTGTTTCTTTAGGGTACTCAAACATTCCTCAATAACACAGGCCAATCAAACACGTGTGCAAAGGTCTACCAAACCTTTTCCCTCTGGAAAAGTCTTACCTGAACCCCCGTCAAAGCAGAGCGTCACCTTCAACTAGTATATTCCAATCTTCCCCACCTTTCTACAAATTTAACTTATGGTATAATTGCCATTAAACAAGAAAAGTCATAAAAAATGTTATGTTTCACTTGATATGTGCAGGAAAGATACTAAGAGTCCATTGCTACTGCATTCTAGCTCCTAGAGAAATACCATATGATTCATCTAGAGATGTTTTAAAAGAATTAAAGATTTTTAAACATTCTTATTATTTAAAAATATAATGATTGGCTTCAAGTTATTTGTTTGTGCTGGCAAAAGAGATAAAGAAATGCAGTCAACTAAAATTTCCAAGCCTAAGTATAGTCAGTAATTCTGTCTTACCTGTGCAGATTGGTTCAGAGCACATTTCAAGTAACATAGTGAATATGTTCTTCCTTATATGTATCTTTTTACCTTCCAGAGCTATTCATGTCAATGACAGAGAACAAATAGGGAAAACCCCCCGATGAGTAGGTCCTGAATACTCAGGTATAACAGCCTTCCTATCACAGCTGAGAGGGAGATGGATGAACGCATGTGCTCACAGCCAGACACCCGCACTCCCCGACCCCGCTCAAGGAGGAAGAAATGTGAACAATAGAGCCAGCCTTGCCAGCTTGGAACATTAAGGTTATGCTTATTTAATATTCACATTACAAGGCTTCTGGGTCTCAGAGTGCCTATCATGAGAATATTTCTTCCACTCCAGGCTACTCCACCCTGGATCTCTCTGAGCCCTCCAGGAATATTTACACAGCCCAGTGGTCTATGTCCTGATCTCTATCTTCCTAGAAGAGGAAGCTAAAATCCTTCCAAAGTCACCCCCAAGGAGTCCGATCCCCTTTAGCTCTTGCTCCGTGTCACACCCGGTGCCTATCTTGCCCCCCAGGTAGACAATCTGACTCCGTAAAGCCCCACCTCTGACATCTGGAGACCCACAGCCACAGAAGAAAAAGGACTTAGTGACCTGGCATCTTCATTTCCATCACCAGCCTAGCATCACTTACCCCAGGTCCAAGGAAGGAGGAAAATCTCTGTCCCATGGAGTTACATCTTTCTATCACAGCTTCCTGCCACCCAGCGCTTAGGCTCCTTTGTTAAAGCCTTAGTCACATACCTCTTTCTGTTCACACGCACACACACGCATGTGCATACACATACACATGGACACCTCTTTCTGTGTATACACACACATGAACATGGCATGGCCCCTTTTGCTGAGGCATCATCTTTGTCATATTTATTGAAGGGTTACTCTGTTAAAGGCTTCTTTGCCAACAATTCATTTAATCTTCATAGCAACATTTGACGTGGATTCTACTATTCACCCCATTTCATAGACAACAAAACTGAGGCGCACAAAGGAGAAGCAACTTTCCCCATGTCCTGCAGCCAGGAAGTGCAGAACAGGATCTGAACCTAGTCTGATCCTAGAAGCCACACTCTGTTCTGTGCCTGGTACAACCCACCACCTCCCACCCCAACCAGAGAGAGGGAGAAGCCACCAGAAAGCCCACGGAGACCTAGTGACCTGCTCCAGGTCAAGGAGAGGTGGTAAGAAGTCAGTTTCTGCGGTGCTCAGGTGAATTACTTCTGTAACAGGCAACATATGGTGAGTTGGTCTGGGTTTTGGGCAGAGGTCTGGCAGAGAATACTCAGAGGATTCTGTATCTCCGGAATCTGTCTGGTTGAGCTCCGCTGAGTTCGGTGTTCCAAGTCACAGAGAGATCTTTTTCATCTATTCTCCGCATTAGCCATCAGCCCTGCTTCTTTCCTAAGCCTTAAATTCCCTTTATTATGGATCCGGCTCCTCTGGCTTTATCTTCCTGGGAAAGAGCCCGCTCTCATTTTCGCCTGATGTCCCAATGTCTTCTATGTCTAGTGTTTACTTATCAGATAGAAGGATTGTTGAAACCATTCTAGATGAACTGCTGGGAGTCTGGAAAGAGTCGGAGACCATATTGCATAGAACAGCGAATCACTCCTCCAATATCTACCGGATACAGAGAGTGTATTTTTGGGCTGAGGCTTATGTATTTGCTGTGCCATCTTGTAATTAAAGTGGAAAGTATTTATCCAGTTCCAAAGTGTGGATGGACTAAAAATCATTGTAATATTCCCCCTTAAGACAAAGGGCACGAGAACTACCCTGATTCCATTTCTTTTTAACACACCCCAACACCCTCACCCCGCCAAAGAGGGCAGGGTTTGCCATTGTGTAGGAAACCCTCTGATTCAGCTTGAAACTCAGTGAATCCAAAGTTTAATTCTATGTGACATTTCTGGTGGTGCGTTATATTTCTGCAAAAATAAAATCCCTTTGATTAAAATTTCACACCTAGCTGAGGACCATGAAACGCTGATTACCTGGTCCAGTCCTAGCCCAGCATTGCCAAAAGGTTTACAAACCTCAGTACAACTTGAGGGGAACTTGGCCTAGGCTTCAAGTTAGTGGAATCTGTCAAAGCCCAAGGCATTCGTCAGGTGGCCTGTTCCCTGGCCTGTGTCAGCAGCTCTAAATTAGGCACATTCTCTTTAAACCAGCTGTGAAAACGACTGGCCAGCAGAACCAGAGCCCAAAGGAAACCTGAGCAGGATGGCCGTGACTGAGGCCAAGGGCATACCAGAAGTTCAGCATTCCTCTCCTCTGTCATCCTCCGTGGGTTCCAGGGCAGAAAGCAAAGTTTATTCTTTGAAAGCAGATGCTCAAGTTCCAGTGACACTGAAAGAAACAGAAAGAATTACAAAAGCCCAGATTTGTAAACGTTGGTGTTATGAAATCGAGGCAGGGGCACTCTTCAAGCTAATGATATTAGTGTTTGTAAAGCCTCCGGCTTAAACATCTCTAGTGCCATAACTAGCTACTGTTTTAAAAAGGACATTAGGTTTACATTTGCATCTTTGAGATCAAGATTTTATGTCAGCAGTTCAGCCCTCTGGACAGCAAAAAATTATAAGAAATGTCATCTGGGTTATCCCAGTTGTCCCTGAATCCAGTGTTTGGTCTTTGATAACAGTTGGTGGCTCAGGCCCTGTGTGACCTCACCCTCCAAAGGTTAGGGGATGGATGTGTGTCTGCAGTATCATCTGTAAATTTAAACCCTTCTCAAAGTTGCTCATGTTCTCAACTTGTGTAACATTCCATATGCTATCTGAATGCTATATAAAATCGTATTTTCTCATGGGTATTCTTGAATGCTTGCTAGTTTCAAGGAGGTTCATTAGTTCTCTGATTACTAAAGTTGGTGAACGAGTTCTATGATCACCTCTCTTGATGAGATAGATTTTAATCACACCCAGTCTCAGACTCTGGTGGCGATGTGGAAGATGCATTGACACATGTCCAGACTGAAAGCAGGAATCCAGTGAGAATAGCCCAGAAACGGTCTAGGAAGGTATGGGGGTGGGGGGAGGTGAAACTAAGGGGAGGAGCACAAGGTCAGGAGAAGGAGGGTTGGATGCAAGCTATGTCACAGCCCTACAATCATCGCAATTCATCTTCTAAACTTAAAGTAGAGTCAAAGCCTTCTGAGACCCTTCAGAACTATTTAGAGACCCTTAACAGAAATAATGAGTGTTGAGAAAGAAGTCAGAAGAGGAAGCCATGGGTGGAATCTGGGGCAGAGAGCCTGCTAGGGAACAATCTAGAATTTGGCAGTCATTTGAAAGGATGGGGTAGGAGGGCACCGCAAATGGAAGGGGTTCATTTAAAAATATTTCAAAGATTTTGATCTGAATGAGGATCTAACAAAAAAGGGGCATATGAAATCTAGACAAAAAGACATGAATTGGTGGGGAGGGTGGAGGGTCGAGGCTGGACCAATTTTGGAAAATAAGTATTGGATGCTACAGCCAGGCACTGACAGGGTTCCTGAGAATTAGGGACACATAGACCACCTGACAGATGCATGGAGGTGTGACCCACACGAGTCCCAGAAAGGAACAGAAGAAGCAAAAAAAAGCCACTGATGACTTTAAAATTAGAAAAACTAAATTTGGGCTTATTATGCCCAAGAGGAATATAGCCTGATGCACAATTTATGCAAATTGATAAAGCTGATTACACAAATTAGCCAAGGCTTTGGCTTGTTTTTTCTCTGGTCAATAAATCCCCCCTCCTTTTTTTTTTTTTTCCCCCCCGAAATTCAGTCTATCACTATTGGCGTTTACAATAAACCCTCTTGCTAGTTGTGGCCGATTACTTGAAAACACTAAGTGGTTTCCTATTCAGGCTCTAGGCCTGAACTTGTAGGATGCTGAAGGAACAGGACAGATTAGAGTAGTTGGTTCTCCTAGGAGAGTGACAGAGTTCATATAACACAAAGCAAAATCATCCCTAAGGAGATTCTCCATTCCAGTAACCCTCACCTTAACCCCACCCAATTTTCACTGAACAGAATGAGACACATTCTCTGTGAGACATTATCAATATGCTTCTCAGCCAATCCTCAGGGCCACCCTGGGGAGCAGAATCTCTGTTCATCATTGCAATGTGAGAAACTGAGTTTCAGTGATCAGTAAGCTTCCCATGGTCACAGAGTTAGTGGACAGTGGAACCAGGCCTCAAATTCAAGTCTCTGCTCTTTTATCAGATAAGGTTTATCACTTAGAATCAGTCCCCTGGGCTGAGAAGTAGGACCCACAAAGCTGTGTTCTCTGGTTTGAGTGTTCATCTTTGTGCTTGAGGTTTTTGGGAGTAAAAACGCACTGCAGATGGGCAGGAAGTGTCCCTGTGAGGCTCCTGGAGGGGGTCGTGTGGTGTGGTGGGTGCAGTAAGGAGCACGGGGTTCAGGGGTTCTGCCACTTGCTAGCTGTGTTGACCTAGTAACCTAGCATTACTCTCTCTAAACCTTGATTTTCTCATTCATGCCATGAGGATACCATATTACAGTACCTTTCTTATGAATTGCTGTAAAGATCAAATGAAAAAAATTTAAAGCAAATAAAACCGAGTGCCTGGGCCAAAGAAATGTGCTGATAAACCATCAGCTATTAGAACATTCTTAGTGACAGACAGAACCCATTATTATTCAACAAAACACTGTAGCACTGACAAAGCAGCAGCTACCGTTCATGTATTACTCATTGAATCCTGGTAACCAGTCAGTGATGTAAGCTTTACCACCAGCCCCATTCTCCAGAAGGGGAAACAGAGGTCTGGGACCACAGAACGAGAGAAGAGCCAGTGGGCTCCCACTGACTCGGGTCACAGCAGGGCTGCTGTGCTCCAGCCCTCTGCTCCCCCACACAGTCTCTCTCTTCTCTGCTTGGTTTAGTTTCCACATGACCTTAAGCAATTACTGGAAGCCAATCTATCCTCCAGAATAGTACAGCCAAATGCAAATAAAATAGAAGCCATATTGTCAATGATCATGGTTCTAACAACAGAAACACACACGGTGAGAGCTTTCAAGAGATAAACATCCCCAAATAAAGAGCCCTGATCTCCCAGTGGCTCATTTAATTCAACTTTCTTCTCTTATATTTAGAGGGTTCTCTTTAATGAGGCATCCCATTTCCTATGAATGAAAAAGAATAAAGTAACAAGGAAAGGAAATCTCGTCCCCTCAAAAAGCTCTGTTTTGTTCCTTCCCCTTGGACCTGCCCATGTGCTAGTTGTGGGCTTTGATGGCTTAATAGGACCATGGAACAGCCAGAGGACAGCCGAAGGACAAAGGAGCTGTCTGTCAATGTGTAGAGAGTAGTATTGCCACCAAGGTACACATTTAATTTCTCCAGTTTGGTGACATGTGACTGGTGATGAGGTCACCAGGGCAAAGGAGAAAGTCCAGAGGAAAAACAAAAAACCCTATATTTTAACAAGAAATTTAAATAAAAATGAGCTTCCTCATTAGTGGGTTTTTCTACACTAAGCATTCTCAAGCTATTTATTACATCATTTTTAAAAGTTCACCCAGTACACAGAGATCACTTACTGCATCTCACTGTCACTGTTCTCAGCAGTGGCAATTTCTCCAAAGAAACGACTGGCAACATTTGGGACATATTTTTAAATGATAAGAAACAGGAGGAAATATAACACTGCCTGTATGAATACAAAGAGAAATCATTGGAAATTGCTGTCCTAAGAGAGATAGAGAAAGGTCTCAAAGAGTGAGAAAAGCAAAAGGCTTGATATGAATTTATCTCCATGCAAAGAGAAAAGAGCAGAAATAAGAGAAAGGAAAAATAAGCTACTCTGGTATGAAATTATAACTTTGGAGAGAAAGTGAGACACAGGAATTGGATGTGAATATTATCAGGACGATGGTTTTTGCTTCCTTTTAAGGATGGTGTGGGAATAATATGGAACCCGAAGACTGTGCTTAGAGTAACTTTGAGATCTCAAAGAATTCACCGGGAAGGCAACCCACAGTCTGAGGAGTCTTAGGTCCTAGATTTCTAAGAAAGAAAATTAATGGAAAAATCCATCAGCTATTCACAGGGACACTTACTTTTGCGTGGGTAGATGTAGGAGAGGACGTAAATCCCAGGTATTACCAAGAAAACAGATCCACAAAGGTGAAAATCCTTTCCCTCGCCTTTTTGCTAAAAGTTTCCTAGTCTTTCTTCGCATACAAACTAATAGGTCAAATTTAAAATCCTATGCTAAATTAGGAGTTTGGGATTAACATATATACACTACACTATTATATATAAAATAGGTAAACAACAAAGACCTACTGTATAACACAGGGAACTCTACACAATATCTTGTAATAACCTGTAATGGAAAAGAATCTGAAAAAGAATATATATATATATACACACACACACACATAGTGATTGAAGTATAGTTAATTTACAATGTTGTGTTAGTTTCTGGTGTACAGCAAAGTGATTCAGATATATATATATCTGAATATATATATATATGAGTCACTTTGCTGTACACCAGAAACTAACACAACATTGTAAATTAACTATATTTCAATTAAACTAATTAATTAATTAAAATAAAATAAAATCTTATGAAAGAGTTTGTCCCACCAAGCTTTAAGAGAAAGATGGTAGGCAAAGTAAGTCTGAAGTTTATCTCAAGATTTCTACTGAATTTTCCAAGGCGGACCCCCTGAAACAAACTGCCAGAGTCTGTCTGTGAATTTTCTCTCCCCATCCTTTCCACTGCTGGGCACCTACATCGTTCTCAATAAAGTTGACAATGACCTCCATGAATCTGATGGGCCATTTCCCTCCTCATGCTCCCAGAGCCCCCACTGATAGTCAATGTGGACCATGGGAGCACTCACTTCCTCTGGATTCTGTGACGCCACGCTCTCCTGACTTTCCTCCTAGCTATCTAGACCCTCCTCATTAGTATCCTCTAATCTTCTATCCAATTTTGAATTTCCGAGTTTCTCAAGGTTTATTCCTGGAGCTGCTTACCTTCTTACTGTCAAGTCTCTTCCTGGGGGAATCTATTGATAACCATGGCTTCAATTACTCTCTACCTACCTATGACTCCCTAACTTACAGCTCTAGCCCACATGTCCTCCAGTCTTCCCTGAGCTGTCTCAAAGTCTCTAACACTAAGCATAGGCAAGGCCAAACTCACCATCTGTGTCCTCATCCTGGACCTCCTCCCATATTTCTAATCTCAGCCATGACATCTCTGTCTAGATAGCTACAGAGGACATAAACACACCTCTTCCTTATTATCCATCAATTATATTTTCTAAATATGACTAGGTCTTTCTCTTCTTCACCTCCACCGCCACAGCCCTAGTCTAAGCTTCTTCCACATCTCACTGCAATATCTTCCTAATTGATCACCTCGTATCGCTCCTTTCTCGCCTCTCATCCATTCTCCCTTAACAACCAGGGTTATTCTATGAAAATGGAAGCATGATCTTGTTTACTCTGTTCCTTAACGCTCTTTAAACATTCTGATCTGTCAACACCTGGTATACTTGCCTCCTTCAGTTCCTCCAAAGGGCTGTGTTGCTGCTTTGCCTCAGGGTCTTTGCACATGTCGGGGCCTTTTCTCCTACTCACCTTTCTGAGCTCAATGCCACATTATATGCTCAATGAAGGACCCCTCAGCCTAAGTCAAGTCTTCCTTTTTGGTGATTATTTAGCCTCTGAACTTTTCCTTCATAACTTATTGTGTGTGTGTGTGTGTGTGTATTCAATAAATAAATGCTCATTCTACCGGACATTGACTATGACCCAGAGTCTCTGACCAGGCACCCTGAAGAGTAAGAGACATTACAGGGCAACTCTGATGACTGCTGTGGTAGATTGAGTTCATGGACAGCCCAATAAATGACTTTCTTGTAGCCACACCCTTCACAATGTGACTTTGCAACTCTTCCCATGAAGAATTAGAGTTGATTTCCCCATCTCTTGAATCCGGACTGGCCTTGAGATTGGTTTGACCAGTAGAGTAGTGGAGAAAGAACTCGTGTGCCAATTCCAGGCATAGACCTAGAGAGTCTTAGCATGCTTTCACTCATCATTCTGGACCTCTGCTTCTGCCATGTGAACAAGCCTGGAGTAGCCTATAAGAGGGTGAGATATCCTGTGAAGCAGAGCTGAGCCTTTCTAGTTGAGGCCTTCTTAGTCTACGATGCCCCAAACCAACCCACCATCTGAACACAGGCTTATGTGCAAGCCCATATGGGCTCAGCCAAGCCTGGCCCTGATCAACAGAACCATCCAACTAAACCCTAGATTCATGAAAAACAATAAAGAGCTGTCGTTTAAAACTACTGAGTTTGGGGATGGTTTGTTACACAGAAATAACTAACAAATCCATCTACCTACTAAATATTTCTCTATAACACATACTTTATCCAATGTTAATAGATTTGAAGCTTCAGATGTTTAGCTATTAATACATAATCCAGTGCCTTCTCCGTTCTCATTCCCTCTTCTCTGGGTAGGTAAGCACATATTTTTATGTAACAGCGAAGTCATCACCAAATATAGCCCTATGAAAGGATTATAGGTGAAATCTACTCCATATTTATAGAGAATGAAAAATAGCACATCAACATTTAGAAGAATATATGGGAGGATTTAGTAAGAATGTTGTATTAGGAGAGGATATCTTAAGCAAAATGCAAAATACATAAATCATAAAGGAAAAAGTTCATACATTTGACTATATTAAAATTTTTAATTCTGTTCAGTAAGCCACCATACACAAAACAAACAAAGAAAAACAATGGATACATATTAACACACTCACACACACACAATCTAAAGAGATAGGAAAGGTTAGTATTCAAAATATAAAAGGAACTTTCTACAAATCAATTAAAAAATCCAAACAACCCAACTGAAAAATGGACAAGAGAACATTAACAGTAAATTCATAAGAGAAGAAATCTAATGGTTAATACAAATAGGAGAAGCTATTCCATCTCATTAAAATGAAGTGACCACTTTATCCATCTATCGGCAGAATTTTAAAGTCTGGCTTTGTCAGAAGTTGACCAGATCATGGAAAAGTATAAACTATTATAAGCCATCAACAGGTGTGTAAATCTATTGAACTAGCAATACATTGGAGATTAGTCATGATTATTTGCGATCTAGAAATTCCACTTCTAGGTATATATTCTAGAAAAATATGGCAAATGTACAGATGAAAAAGTTCATTGCATCATTGTTACTAAAAAGGAAGTACTAATCTAAAAAGTCCATTAGTACAGTATGAGCTAATTAAGTTGGTGTATATTATGTAATAAATTATTATACAGCAGTTAAAAATAAAAGAATTTACATGACAGGTATGAATATGGCTAAATCTCTGAAAAACATAATGTGGAATAAAACCCACGAAATGCAGATTTATATATATGCAAAATATTATATTATATGATAAATACATAATGTCTAATCTAAATACAACACATGTTTGTGAAGAATAAACATAAGGTCCATGATTGTGGCTGCCTTTGAGATTAAGGAGGAAAATAACAACGTCGTGATAGATAAAAAAAAGACTTAGCTGAATCTGTATTGCCTTTGTTCTTTCACAAGTGATGGAAAAGATCTGGAGCAAAGACAACATTATATTGAAATTTGTTAGCTCTACATGGTGAAACATTGATATTAATGTATCATTCTCTGTAGTTTTCAATATTTTTAAAATATGTGATTCTATTGTGCAAGAACTTATTATGTAACAGCTGTATACTCAGTACTGTGTTAAGTCAAGAGAAAAAGAGGGTAGGAAGGGCAAAGGAAGAAAGGAAGGAAGGGAGGAAGGAAGGAAGGAAGGCATGGAGGGAAGAAAGAAGGAAGGAAGGGAGAGAGGGAGGGAGGAATTGTGATTAAGATTCTTTAAATTGTGAAATTTCCATGATATTCGTTCTGTGAGTGTTCTACAAACGTCAGTATATTTTTGTCATCTTCCCAATGTCCAATACCTTTTTGATTCCATTTTTATGTGGTTACTAGAAAGATTTTTAATAACACTGTCTGAAAGCATCCCCACTTCAAAAGCTTCATTCAAGAGGAGGTGGCAATACAAGTGCCCTATATCTTCACCCTACTGCAGGGGTCCCCAACCCCCAGGCCACGGACCAGTAGCGGTCCACGGCCTGTTAGGAACCGTGCCACACAGCAGGAGGTGAGCGGCGGGTGAGCGAGCGAAGCTTCATCTGTATTTACA